>NC_138957.1:38078722-38096222 GCF_965226115.1 Aulonocara stuartgranti | reverse complement strand
CACACACACACACACACACACACACACTCACACACACACGTGGTCACACACACACACACACACACACGTGGTCACACACACACACTCACACACACACACACGTGGTCACACACACTCACACACTCACACACACACGTGGTCACACACACACTCACACACACACGTGGTCACACTCACACTCACACACACACACACACACGTGGTCACACACACACACACACACGTGGTCACACACACACACACGTGGTCACACACACACACACGTGGTCACACACACTCACACACGTGGTCACACACACTCACACACTCACACACACACGTGGTCACACACACACACACGTGGTCACACCGTATAGCTTCATCTCACTGATCAGCTTAATATAAACGCGTCCGCTGGCAGGGAGGCGACCCCAGTGATACCAGTCTCACTAAAAACTCTTTGGTGGTTCTGATGGTTAATCCTGCGTCACCGGGCCACAGAGGTGAGCCGCCGCTCGGGCGGCTGACTGGTGATTTATGGGCGCACAAACAGGAAGCTGTCAACAGCTGATTCCTATCTCCGGTGTCCGTGAGCGCAGCAGAGCTCAGCTGACTCGAGGCACACAGACTGTAAAGTAAAGATGGATTCTGTGACGGCTGTTATCCAAATATGAAAAAATCTGATTGGCTGCTGTTCAAATATCAGAAATGAAATATCTGCTGATGGACACTTTAAGCTGTGCGTCGCTGTGTCGGGGAGCACTGGCATGTTCACGTTAGCGCGTTTTCTCCCTCGCAGCGCCGCGGTGTATCGATCAGCCCTGCAGTCATGTGTAATCAGTCAGACGGGACGCCGCTGAACCAGATCGCGTGCGATCAGATCTGAATGTGGTCTTTGTATAAATCAGTGTACACAAGTGTGAAAGGTCATGTGCCCCGAGGACGACGACCCAGACAGCAGGACAGGGCTGGGATCACACGGGTGGAGGTGAAGTCCAGACCAGCACCTGCCGGAGGGGCCCTGTGGAGTCAGGGGGTGCAGGATTAGACGCAGGTCCTCCTTAAACGGCTCCTGCTGGGCGATATCGATGCGTTTGAAGGATAAACGGCTGGAGGCGGCGGCGGCACAGCTGACGGTAATGAGCTGAGGCTGATTTACTGGATGAAATGAAAGCAGCTCTCATTTGTGCTCCTGTCTGCTTCTTCACAGAGGCGCTGCTGTTTCCTTGATACCTGCACCCAGCAGGATTTAGCGCAGAGGCAAACAAATGCAAATGCCGGCCTAATTACCAGCAGTCACATCCGGCCTTCGCGGTCTACGTGGGCCGGGTCCTTCGAAGACCGAGAAGGATGCAGCCGACGTTTTGGGACACAGCTTGTGTGACGCTCTGCTAGCATTAGCTGATAGCTTAGCCCTCCACCCTTCATCCACCGACAAAACGCTGACATGGGTGTGCACATCCAGCTGCTTTTAACTAGCACAACACACACAGTGACACACACACTCGAGGGGAAGAGACATTAAGGGTCAAAAGGGTCAAACCTAAACACCTCCATGTGTACCTGCACATAGTAATGAGTTTCTGTCACAGAGACCTCGTGAGGAAATGTGACGAGGCTCCAGACAGAATGTCTCAAAGACGGCCTAAATAGAGCCACCTTATCTCCAAGGTGAGCTGTGTGTGTGGGGGGGGTCTCAGGCTTGTCTCACTGAATGAGAATTGACATGAGGGCTTCTTTGGCTCCGAGCAGCAAACTAATGATTTAAGGAATGACACACACACACACCTGATCCACTCCCAAAGACACACCTGGACAAGTCCTGAAATTGACCAGCCCCTAGTTGGCCCCAGCTGTCCCCTGGGCTGGGTACAGCTCCCAGAGATTAGACTGAGCCGGGCTCCTCCTAATGTAGGTGTCAGTCTCATAAAGCAGGTTTGTTTAAACTGGGCAGAGCTGCAGAGTGACGATGACTGGCGTCCTGAGTGGACACACATCGTCCTCCCACTCTGGGACTTCCTGTCTGTTCTTCACGTCTTTGATCTTTTGCGTCGCACTTTTGTGATGTTGAGCTTTTTTACCTGCTGCTGTTTGATTCGTGTTGATTTCAGAGGAAATGCCTGTTTGTGCGATCGTGTTGGGGTGATGGTGCCAGAATCCACCCGTGTGAATGTGTTTGATGCAGCGGCCTGTAGTGTAGGGCAGAGGATAACGTCTGGATCAGCTGCTGGTATTTTCACTGTAGCTACTGTTTGTGTGAGCGCGCTCTCGCCACGTATCTGTGGCAACATGCAGTGCTTGTGTTGGAGCTGATGTGTCCCCTGTGATGCACAGGTCCCTGAACACATCGCCGTCCTCTGCAGTCGCACACGTCTGTAACCGTCCTGTGTCGTGGTTTTGGGATTGTCGTGCCTCAGAGTTCCTGACTTTGGATTGGCTGCTCTGAGCTCCGATCTCTGACTGAACGTGAATCTGATTGGTCAGTTGAACCCGTTTCATCACCGGCGCTCCCGGCTGCAGGTCGCCACCTCCTCCTCTCTCAGCCTGTCATCCCATCACCACGTCATTGTACGCTGGATGTTTCGTCCTCTGCAGCGTGTGTGGGGCGTGGCCTGGTGCTCGAAGCACTAATGCATGCAGTGAGCATTCTATCAGCTTTCCTCAGATCAGGGCTGATTACATGGCAGCCATGTTGGAAATGACCAGAAACGGTGAGCTGTATGTGACCATGGCGACGCGCTCGCTCCTCAGGGAGCAGTTTGTGGGCATGCTCAGACTCCTCCACGTTCTACCGCCTGTCTCCTCCTCACACCTTGTAATGGAGACGAGGAAGGTGTTGGCACCAGCGGCCTCCATCATGTTTCTGAGGAGGAGGAAGAAAAGCGATATTTTCAGATCCAAAACTGGAGGAGGGAGTGACGCCTCCTTCATTCTCCTTCATTTCTAGGCCAGGGAATAAAGAGGAGGAGGAGTGGACTGGTCACCTCTGGGACCGCCTTCTCCACCTTTCATTTGTCAGGTGTGAGGTGAGGAGACGACAGGAAGGAGGAGGTGATGGAGAGGAGAGCGTTCACCTTCATGCTCACTCACTGTGACACCAGCGAGCGGAGGAGGGGCTTGCCTACAGGGGGCGCCCTCGGCAGCTCCTATTGACCTGCAGCACACAAACACACACATTCTTGTTTTTATGTCTTAGTGAGGACATCTAATTGACATAATGCTTTCTTGCTGCTTACCATAACCCAGAGCCTAGCTGTAACCCTGACACTAAAACCACATTTTGAGTCTAAAAAATGTCTTCAAACTCATGAGGACGGGCATTTTTGTCCTCATTAGTGACTGTTGGTCCCCACAACCATATGTAAACAGGCACTCACACACACAGAGGTCCTCAGTGGGACTGTGGGGCCTTCAGGAGATCAGATAACATCAGAGAACAGATGTTCCTGTTATCCACCTACTGGTCAAACCTGCTGTTTGCAAGGGAACCCAATCAGAAGCAAGCTGTTAAAGGGGAGGGGCTAAAACAGCTTCTGTCAGACACAGATGAACCGTGTCCTCTCCGAGGCCCAGGATCAGATACAGAAGCATTATTATGAAGCAGGAGTCATGGAAAGCTGCTGTCCATGAAGCAGTGGAGGAGAAAAGGAACAGAGAGGGGTGGAGTTACTGCTCGTGCAGCCTCGCTGGGCGCCCTGCTAACGATGGTGGTGTGGACACGGCACACCTGTGCAGCTATGAGAGCTCTGTGTTAATGTGCTGACAGTCAGAATTGAACGCCCGTCGGGTAATGGCTGAGCGATATGCTAATCCTCAGGATTTATAGATGTGGCTGAAGAGCGGTGAACTCTGACATGTCTGTGAAGGTTCTCAGTCATCCAGGTCATCGTAGTCTAAGGAGCTTGCATAGAAAAGCGTCTGGACTTCTTTAAGTTGCTTGAAGACGTTTCACCTCTCATCCGAGAAGCTTCTTCAGTTCTAAGGTCAAATGGTGGAGAGTCCCAGATATAAACCTAGTGGGAGTTTCCCCCCACAGAGGGACAAAAGGACCCTTGATGATCCTCTAATCACATGATTAGGTAGATCAGCCACAATCAGCCAGAGTTTCGGGTGAGCTCATTGTAAAACCTGGCCCCACCCTATCATGTGATTTCCTGAGGTCAGATGGCCCAGGATGTGAGTGGGTGTTAAGGCGTCTGGGGAGGATCTCAAAACTGGATTATAGATGGCAGAGAGTTGGTGTCGTAAACCCCGCCTCTGTTCAAAGATGGTCGCTCACAGTGGACATAGATGCTTCTTTCACTCCTCTTTCAAACCATCTGTCCTCTCTGTCCAACATGTGAACATTAGTATGGGCTCAAAATGTGGTCATAAGTATTTTGTACTTGTAAAAAAGATTAGTGTGTGGACTTAGCCAAAAAGACCCTGCAAGTTACAGGTACGAATTTTGACCCTATTTTTCTTCCTTTCATCTGATTGGTCAATGTCATGTCAATCACAAATGTAACAATCCAATCAGAGAACAGATGGGTTTGGCTGTCGGGGGGGGGCTTTTTTGAACTGCCTTCTTTGCTCTTCTATGTTGTTCCGTGCATGGCACAGCATAGAAGAGCTCCTAAGACGGTGAACTCTGACCTCTCTGTCTAACCTTCACCTCTTTCTGTGTCTTTCTCCTGACAGCTGACGTCCACCATGACCTGCTGACATCACCGTTCCACCGCCCCCTCCTCCTTCCATTTCTTTCCTCGCAATGGCCCTGACCTGTTGGCTGTCGCCATGGCGACCCCCAACCCTGCTGCTGCTGCTGCTGCTCACTTCCTGGTTGCCGGCTGAGTCAGCTTCAACCACGCCCTTCCCCAAAGACCTGGAGCCGATCAGCGTGGTCAGCTCAGAGCGTGAGTATTGCACGATGGTGATGATGTCCCACTGTGGTCGTTTCACATCACTATAGCAACGTTCCTTCATCTGATTGGACAGAGACAATCTATATTCTGCTGTGTTCCTGTTTGTTCTGATTTAACTGACCACACCCACATTTGTGAGCATGCTCTCCACACACACACACACACACACACGTTTATGTTTTTGTGCGTTTACAGAGTCGTTTCAGTACCCGGGGTTTCAGGGTTTGCTTCAGGACAACGACACGCTGAGGCTGGGCCTGGACTTCCAGAGGATGCTACGGATCAACCACGTGCTGTACATCGCAGCGAGGTCGGCACGCACGCACATGCACGCACGCACATGCACGCACGCACATGCACGCACGCACGCACATGCACGCACACTTGTGTGTTTTCAGCAGCTTGAGTAAACTAGTAAACGTGACCTGTGAGGACACAATAGTGAGTTTCCCGTAGCTGCACACTGCACTGCAGTAGTGAGTCGGTCAGCAGGCTCAACGTGAACATCAAAGTGTTCCTGTGAGCTCTAAATCGTTTCAGTCTCTTTAAATGATGATTTGATGTTCCTGTCAGTGTAAACCTGAGGCTGGAGGAAATCAAAGAGACATTTTTCACGTTTGCTGTCCATAAATTGGTTTCATTGTTGATCCTGAAAATCAAATCCAGCTCAGAGAGCAGCAACAGTCAGGAATGACTCGTGACCACGAACATGCCTTTACTCAGGTGAACGTCTGCCAGTGTTTCCTGCTGTCGGCTGTACTCTGAGAGGATCTTGGTTCCCGTTTGTCACATAAACAGCAGAATGAATATTTCTGGAAACAGGAAGTGACCAGTCGGACGTACTTTGGCCTCCGGATGGTTCCAGCCTGCCCAGCTGACGTTTAGCTCTGTGCTGTTAGTTTGCTCATTAAAATATCCATGAAGTCCGGGGCTGTGAGTAGGACACACACCGCGGAGCCATGGAAGAACCAAAATACTAATTCATTCATTCAGAGCGTCACGAGGACTTTCTGCCACGCAGCAGGTCTTTGTAGAAAGTGCGACGGAAGTTCTTACGTCAGTTTTTTGGAATATCACAATAGCCCTTTGGAGCTTGAGTATTATTAAGATCCCTCACCGTGGTGCAGAGCACAGATCATACATGAGGATCCGTGTTTTTAGGACACGGCGAACACGCAAGGATCTGAGGCGAGCCTTTGAAGATGGCCTGAGAGCGGTCGAGACTTCATCACTGAATATGTTTTATCAGAAACATTAGAATCAACAGCAAAATCAATAATAATGAACAGCTGTCAGTGTTCCTGATAGGAAGTGCATCATGGAGGGGTTGGATGGGCAGCACGTCGATCGTAGTCCATTAAAGAGGCTGACTCTGTGCTTTGACCTCCGCAGGGATCACGTGTTCGCAGTCAACCTGACGACGGCTTCAGGGGAGGTCGTCCCACAGCTGGTGAGTGCGATCGCTCAGTAAACACACAACGACATGGCTGCGTGGAGTTGTCGGGGTGTCGCCTCCGAGCGTTCCTCACACGCGGTCTTAGGATAAAATGTTCAAAGACAAATGCAACGATCTGTGAGTGCACATGAAGGCAGTCAGAGCTGTGAGGTGTGGGGCCGAGCATGAAGCTGCTTGAGCTGTAAGACATCAGACCGAGGCTGAGCTGAGCAGACCTCCGAGCAGCTCGCTGACAGGAAGCTCAAAGAGGTTCTTATACGTGCGTTTCTGCCTCGTTCACATCACGACACTCACGTGTCAGAGCGTGGGTTCAGTGTCACAGCTGGCCCTATCCATGCAGAGTTAAAGGGAGGGGACCGAGGACAGACCTCTGTGGCACTCCACGTCACAGTGGGTGTGGAAGAGCATCACCAGCAGCGTCGTGTGAAACAAAAAGTTCATTTCAGAGAGAACTGAGTGAAATGTTCTGCTTCGAGCTCCCTCCTCCTCCCGTTGCTGCAGCTCATTGCTTTGAAGTTAGTGTGTCAGGCTGCGTGACGATGACCCTCCACGTGGACGCCAAAATGTCCTCCAGCGTGAGAGAGGAGCCAGGTGGAGGTGAGAGATGCTCATGTTCTGTTGGGCAGACAGAAACCGCAGATGTTTCCTTCTCCTCGGCTGGCCGTCAGCGGCGATGATGTCAGCGTGCCGCGCTGCTCGCTGCAGCCTTTGGTGCTGATGGGTGTCTGCGTGGACCTGCTGTTGACCTGCTCACGGTGCTCGCTGTAAATATCAGCGCGCACAACAAAACTGTGCGTGACGCACAAAGGACGCGCTTCCTTTGATCTGCACACGTCCTCCTGATCAAAGAGAAGAGGTTACGGGGGCTCCTCACGGTAATGGGCCTCCCGGTGCATTGTGGGACGGCGGGCGGCGGCAGCTCTTTGATGTGAGCTGTTACTCTCCGACCTGAGCGGCACGGCGAGGACCACGTCGGTCTGTGTGCGCTTTAATCTGCAGTTATGGACTCGTGTTCTCGTCGGGTTTAGCACGTTTTACCACGGCGCTGATCGCCCACATCTGTTCTTTTAGGGGGAGAGACGGGAATAATCTGTATCCAGCTGGGATCTAATCCCATTTCTTTAAATCCATCATGAATAAAAGGGTTTACAGGCCCGTAGCCCCGCCTCTTTCAAGCTGCAGGCTGGGCTTTTGTCTGTCGAGGTTATCTGTAGGTGTGTTTACATTTCTGGCATGGTATCAGACCTGTTGACGCTGCCTCTGATGCACGCTGAGTGTGAGTGAAATGATGCTCGCTGCGAGGCTGCACGCTGAGGCATCTTGTTTCTATTTTAAAACCCAAATCAGCCCAAATAGGTCGCATTTTTCTGTGGAGCGATGACTCAGCAGCAGAGAAGTGAAGCATGCTGGGTTAGGCGTAGAACGTCGGTGCTGATGGAGAGCGCGAAAAGGTGGCTGCTTGGTGTTGTGGTTGAGACTGAGGTTTGTGTGTGTGAGCTGTTGCTGCTCCGCCTCCTCGCACGCGTGTTCACATCTAATCAAACCTCTGTCCCCCACATGCTGAGAAAATCACGCCCTCACTTTCCTCTTCCTGTGTTTCAGAAGCTGACGTGGAAGTCCAACGACGTCAGCAAGTGCACGGTCAGAGGGAAGAACAGCGTGAGTTCGCCTCCACCTCTGCTTCTGCTGCTCCGTCAGTTTTCCTCACAGTTCTAACTCTGCCTTTGTGTTCCAGGACGAGTGCTACAACTACGTGAAGGTGTTGGTGCCTCGAAACGACGAGACGCTGTTTGCCTGCGGGACCAACGCTTTCAACCCAACGTGCCGAAACTACAAGGTGAGCTTCAGATGGCGGCGCGCTCGGAGAGGGGACGCGCTTGGAGCGGGGACGCGCTCGGGGAGGGGGCGCGCTCGGAGAGGGGGCGCGCTCGGAGAGGGGGCGTGCTTGGAGAGGGGGCGTGCTTGGAGCGGGGGCGCGCTTGGAGAGGGGGCGCGCTCGGAGAGGGGGCGTGCTTGGAGCGGGGGCGTGCTTGGAGCGGGGACGCGCTCGGAGAGGGGGCTTTAAAGAACTCACAGCTGCGTTGTGTCTCTCCTTCTGCAGCTCAATATTAAATTCGATAGCTTTTAAACTGCAGCGTGTCGGAGTTCCTCCAGCTCTTAATTAGACTTTAATTTTATTAATTTTCTTTACGTATTTGGCTGCGTGTGGATTATGAGACAGTCGATCATTAAGCAAAGGCAAGCTCATTTTTCCCCTCTTCAGCTTTTTCTCGTGAGTGTTTGAGGGCTGAATTACAGTCATCCCAATGAGACGTGTTCACCGCATCCTTTCACACAATCCTGCACGGACATCAAACCCACTTTACATGGACAGCCCACTTTGACCTTCACTGGACCAGACCAGTGAAACTCCCCCTCCTGTCAGAGTCAGATATGTGAATGTCAGAAGAAGAAGAAGCCGTTTCTGTGTTTCCTACATGATGAAGAAACTCTGCAGTGAAGAAATAAACGTTTAAACTAGGAGAGAAGGTTCCGCTCGCTCGTTGGCCAGACTGTCCTGTAAATTTAAAACAGAAAGTTGTTGTTTGTTCACGGTGCTTCCCCCGCTGTTGATCCACTTTAAAAAACAGATTTCTAAAGCAGACAGTCAAAAAACAGCAACTTTGATCTACTATAATTACTTTAGTGTGGGATGAAAGTCCTCAGAGTAGAGCTGTATGAGCCGTAAGAGCAGGAACAGCTCTGAAAGTTCTTAAATTACAAAATATGTCTAAACTATGAGGGGGAGGGGCTATGGCTGCGAGCTCTCTGTGAGGTCACAGCTCAGTGGGCTCATATCAGCCTCTAGGTTCAAGTGTGGAATCACTGAGCGGGTGGATGTCGGGTGGGGTTGCACGATGTTGGGTGTTTGGATGTCGGACAATGGGTTAGGGTGTTGGGTAGGTGGATGTCGGGTGGGTGGGGGTTGCAGAGAGGATGCTGCACTGAAAAGCTGGCAGCTGCTTTGGTCACTCGCAGGTTTCAGGCCCTTTCTCAATTCTCAAGTGAGTCCGTGCTCGTGTACTCGGCGAGTCCGGACTTGGCGAGAACGATATCACAGGTCTGGAGCTTCTTAATTTCACTGTGAGTAATATGTTATGAAGCTTAACTTTGATCACAGCCAAACCGGTTTACTCAGGAACAAATAAAACTGAAATACACCAAACATTAACATTTAGAAGTGAGCTAAGTGACTTACATATCATGTTTAACCTCAGTGGGGGGGTTGTAAACAATGTGCCGGGAGTCCGCTGTTCTCGCCGGCTCTAGTGACCCTTGACCTCGCTGTCTGCTATGGAGCTGGCGGGTCACAGACGTCTCCGAAAACGTCGGAGCGCGTTTGGAAATATGTGATATCTTGATAAATCGAGCAGATATATGAAGTTCACACAGCTACATTCTCGCCTGAAAATAACTTAAAAGTTTATTTTGTGACCCAGAAAGAGTAATATTTAAAAGTTTTTAGCCCCGCTCGTCCGCCATTGCCACGTTTGGGTTTGGGACGAAATGCATTCTGGGATATTTAGCTGTACCAGCTACACACAAGTCACCACCGATGCATGCTCGATAAAACGGGCGGAGCGAGAACACATCCGGGACTGTTTCGCGTTCTCGGCTTGATGCGTACTTTGAACTGGAGCAGTACTTGGTCTCCGACTGATGCATGTTGAGACAGGGCCTCAGGCTCTCGATCAGCTGCAGTAAAATGTGAAAAAGGATGCAAACAGGAAACGGAGAGTGTCCCCCTTCAAAGTAAAAGTGGTGCCTTTTTGGAACTTGCGGGTGCAGCAGTAAGACAGGTTTGCCTGTGTGTCCATGTGTAATAATGAGTGAAGGACTAATGAAAGGACCAATCACAGCTCAGTGGTGAGAGCACCGTCCTGCTGCTTCTGGACGTGAGTCATTCTGACATGAACTGAAGGTAATGACTTTGATATTTTGCGAGTTATTATTTTAAAATGTTTAATTTTTTAATTCCAGTCAATTAAATGGAGCCGTGCTTCCTGCTGAGCGCTGCTGTGACTGATTACCGCAGTCGCATAAAGTGAGCGCCGCCTTTGTTTCCCGTCACTGTTTCCTAACAACTCGCTGCTGTGTCTGAGTGCGTCTGTTCTCTCCGTGCCCATTATCCTCTCAGCCGCTCAGCTCCCCCCGCCGTCACCAGCGTCGGGTTAATGAGCGCAGAGTTGACATGACGGCGTCCCCAGATCCTAATTGAAAGTGTCAGGTGGATCGGGACCCCTTGTCGAGACCTAACGACACGTTCACAACAAAAGCCACAATTTCAGGTGTCAATCCAGAACTGCGCTCTTATTTTCTTTTCCCATCACGCCGCCGTGCCGCTGCGGTTTGATTGACAGCCAATGACCCCATTTAGCAGAAGCTTTGTGTGCTTTGAAACCTCCGGCGGTGAGAAGGAAACCTGCTCACCCGAAGCTCACAGAGCGCTCTGTTCCCCTGGGAGGAGCTGAGCAGGCGACACCTCTGACACGCGGCGCTTTCATCATCCAGCAAAGAGCAGTTTTGTTAGCGAGGACCTGGAAGCGCCTTCATCTTCTCACTGCTCTGAAACAGCCAATCACCTCAACGCTGCTGTTAGCTTTAGCACAGGTGCCCTGAAGGCTCATTTCCAGCTCCAGGCTTTCGTGCTGGGACTCACTCAGGGCTAGGGATGGGTATCGTTTAGGTTTTATTGGATACCGGTGCCAAATCGGTACTTTTGGAACGGTGCTTAAAGAATGGAGAACAAACTTTGTCCAAAAACCTCGCATGTTTTTCTTTTCAGCATTCTCTTTTTTTCTGCAAAATGATAAGCACCGTCCAGCCCCACGCACGGGGCGATGCGCGCTGACTCTTTAATGGAGATTTACCACACCCGCAGTAGATGTGCTCGGTGTGAGGTCTCGCAGCAAGCTATCAAATACGGCGCATTTCTCGGCTTTTAAAAAAACGCTATGCGTCGCCAGGTGTTTCATCAGATTCTTGGTGTTAGCTCCTTTGACAGTATCACAGTATCAGCTTAAAGCACTTGTTGCTGCTGAGTTTGCATCTTTTGCTGTGAAGTACAGCCAGACTTCTGACCGCTTCGCCTTGGACATTTTAAACCTGTAGCTCTGCTCTAAAAGAACGTACGTACCTGGCCCCGCCTACTATCCTCGGAAACGTAAAATGATTGGCTAGAATCCAAAGTGTGTGACATCTCTGGAAAAATAAGCACCGAAATAAAGCAGAGGTGGATGAAGTGTTGAAGAGAGAGGGAGGGTTGAGCAGAAAGGTCAGAGCATGGAGTCAAAGATGGCGGCAGCGGCGCCTCAAGGCCTGCAAACGGGTGGATTTATGAGGCCCCGATTCGCCTAGCGTAGCCGCTGCACTGACAGTGAAGTACAAGCTGAGCGCTCTCAGCTCGCTACGACATCATCAGTACAAAAAGAAACTCATTATACATTATTGCTACCACTGCAGGCAGGTCAAAGGTCACCGCTCAGCTGATCTGCGTTGTCATAGACGAGGGAGTAACAGAATGCTTGCTGCTGTCTGTTGTCTGGGATTTGTAGTTTAATCTGTATTTTTACTTTGCTCCACACACTCAGATGACCTCGCTGGAGCAGGTCGGGGAGGAGCTGGTGGGTCAGGCTCGCTGTCCCTTCGAGTCCGGTCAGTCCAACGTGGGACTGTTCGCTGGTGAGTCGACTGTAACTGGGTCAGCGACGTTTCTATTCCAGCACACACACATAGAAAAATAGAAAGTGGTTTCTGTTGGATGGTCCAAACAAGGACAAACGAGGCTGAAGGTGTTTGATGTGTGGAGGTGAACAGGTGTGCTTCTTTATCATCCCGTGTAAAAATGTGACGTTATACACCTGCCATGTTTCTCAGGTGGAGACTTCTACTCGGCCACCATGACGGACTTCCTGGCCAGCGACGCCGTCATCTACAGGAGCCTGGGCGAGGGCCGCCCCGTCCTCAGGACCGTCAAATACGACTCCAAGTGGCTGCGAGGTGGGTCACGGCTCCATCGCTCGCACGTTCGGATGTCGTTTATATCGGTGTGGCTGACGTCTCGCACGGCTCACGTAAACCCGCTGAAGCCGAGGCTCACTGCGAGCCTGCTGAGGCTGTCCGCATACTTCTGCTGTGGTGAATCACACCTGCACGCCACGAAGCCGAGGGCGACAGCATCTGTCCCAGGATGCGACACGTTCCTGTGACCAGAGTAAACGCCGCACGCGTGAGCCAATCGCGGGACTGTGCAGTGGCTGTAGTGTGACGGTGCAGTTGAAAGCAGCTGTTATCAGCTGTAACCATGGCGATGAGCTGATGCTCAGAGCGACAGTGACACGTGACAGACGTGATCGCTGATTAATCTGTCCTCCCTCTGCAGAGCCGCACTTCCTGCACGCCATCGACTACGGGAACTACGTCTACTTCTTCCTGAGCGAGATTGCAGTGGAGTACACCACGCTGGGCAAGGTGACACTGTGTGTGTGTGTGTGTGTGTGAGTGTGAGTGTGTGTGTGTGTGTGTGTGCGTGAGAGCGTGTGTGTGTGTGTGTGTGTGTGTGTGTGAGAGTGTGAGTGTGAGTGTGTGTGTGAGTGTGTGTGTGTGTGAGTGTGTGTGTGTGTGAGTGTGTGTGAGTGTGTGTGTGTGTGAGTGTGTGAGTGTGTGTGTGAGAGCGTGTGTGTGTGTGTGTGAGAGCGTGTGTGTGTGTGTGTGTGTGTGTGAGTGTGTGTGTGTGTGTGAGTGTGTGTGTGTGTGTGTGAGTGTGTGTGTGTGTGTGTGTGTGAGTGTGTGAGTGTGTGTGTGAGTGTGTGAGTGTGTGTGTGAGTGTGTGTGTGTGTGTGTGTGTGAGTGTGTGTGTGTGAGTGTGAGTGTGTGTGTGTGTGTGTGTGCGTGAGAGCGTGTGTGTGTGAGAGCGTGTGTGTGTGTGTGTGTGTGTGTGTGTGTGTGTGTGAGTGTGTGTGTGTGTGTGTGTGTGTGTGTGTGTGTGAGTGTGTGTGTGTGTGAGTGTGTGTGTGTGTGTGTGTGTGAGTGTGTGTGTGTGTGAGTGTGTGTGTGTGTGAGTGTGTGAGTGTGTGTGTGAGAGCGTGTGTGTGTGTGTGTGTGTGTGAGAGTGTGTGTGTGTGTGTGAGTGTGTGTGTGAGTGTGTGAGTGTGAGTGTGTGAGTGTGTGAGTGTGAGTGTGTGTGTGTGTGTGTGTGAGTGTGTGTGTGTGTGTGTGTGTGTGAGTGTCTGTGTGTGTGTGAGTGAGTGTGTGTGAGAGCGTGTGTGTGTGTGTGTGTGTGTGTCTGTGTGTGTGTGTGTGTGTGTGTGTGTGAGTGTGTGTGAGAGCGTGTGTGTGTGTGTGTGTGTGAGTGTGTGTGAGTGTGAGTGTGTGTGTGTGTGTGTGTGAGTGTGAGTGTGTGTGAGAGCGTGTGTGTGAGTGTGTGTGTGTGTGTGTGTGTGTGTGTGTGTGTGTGAGAGTGTGAGTGTGTGTGTGTGTGTGTGTGTGTGTGTGTGTGAGTGTGTGTGTGTGTGTGTGTGTGTGTGTGAGAGCGTGTGAGTGTGTGTGTGTGAGCGTGTGAGTGTGTGTGTGTGTGTGTGTGTGTGTGTGAGTGTGTGTGTGTGTGTGTGTGTGTGTGTGTGTGAGAGCGTGTGAGTGTGTGTGTGTGAGCGTGTGAGTGTGTGTGTGTGTGTGTGTGTGTGTGTGAGTGTGTGTGTGTGTGAGTGTGTGTGTGTGTGAGAGTGTGAGTGTGTGTGTGAGTGTGTGTGTGTGTGTGTGTGTGTGTGTGAGAGCGTGTGAGTGTGTGTGTGTGAGCGTGTGAGTGTGTGTGTGTGTGTGTGTGTGTGTGTGAGTGTGTGTGTGTGTGCGTGTGTGTGTGAGAGCGTGTGAGTGTGTGTGTGTGAGCGTGTGAGTGTGTGTGTGTGTGTGTGTGTGTGTGTGTGTGTGTGTGAGTGTGTGTGTGAGTGAGTGTGTGTGTGAGTGTGTGTGTGAGTGTGTGTGAGTGTGTGTGTGTGTGTGTGTGTGAGTGTGTGTGAGTGTGCGTGTGTGTGTGAGAGCGTGTGTGTGTGTGTGTGTGTGTGTGTGTGAGAGCGTGTGTGTGTGTGTGTGTGTGTGTGTGGGAGTGTGCGTTTGTGTTTGTGTGTGTGTGTGTGTGTGTGTGTGTGTGTGTGTGTGAGAGTGTGTGTGTGTGTGTGTGTGACCCGACAGTAAAGACACTCTTAGTCAGGCCTCGTGTGATTGGATGTTCAGTTAATTAGATTTTGTATTCTTTCATGTGAAGGTGATGTCACAGGAAGTGACCATCACCACGGCGCTGGTGGTTTAATGACCTGTTCTCTCGCCGGTCTGCAGGTGGTGTTCTCTCGGGTGGCCCGGGTCTGTAAGAACGATAACGGGGGATCTCCCAGAGTCCTGGAGCGATACTGGACGTCCTTCCTGAAGGTAGCGAACACGCTGCGTGTAGCGCCGAACTTTACCCGTCTGTGTCTCATCGCTCTGCTCGTGTGCTTCAGGCTCGGCTCAACTGCTCGGTGCCCGGAGACTCCTTCTTCTACTTCGACGTGCTCCAGTCGCTCACCAACGTGCTGCAGATCAACCAGAGACCCGCCGTGGTCGGCGTCTTCACCACTCAGGCCAACAGGTACGCCGCTGTGAGGGGCGGAGTCTGATTAGGCTCAGAGCTAATGTGTTTGGAGAAGGAGGTGAGAACGCTGTGGTGTGTTTTCGGGAAGAAGTCCTTGTTCCTCGGTAAATGTGTGGACACTCGGAGCGAGCAGGCGGGTTTTAGAAGATGAGTTATTGGGCCGTTATTTTGGGAAGGCGGGGCTTTTGGAGAGGTGGATTTTTGTTGGTGGAGCTTTTCAGTGTTTGTGATGGAGGTCACACCTCTGAGGACGTGCTCTCGGATGAGCCGGGGACAACCAGGGGACTTCAGGAAGTTTAGGAGAGGGCGTCGCTGGGAGGCTGGAGATGTGAATGTGTTACTGGAATGTGATTGGAGGACCGTTTTTTCTAATCTTGGCTGCATGATATCAGAGTGAAATGATGCACGGTCATATGAGGCACCCAGAAGCCCCGCCCATCTGCTGTTTAAAACTTCAGGACGGTGGGCTTAAAGTGGGAGGAGCTTAAACAGCCTGTTTTATCCAGTGTCAGGTAAAGAAGGATTATTCTGAACTGTGATTCATGCAAAGCCGCTCTGGGCCCGTTAAGATGGGAGCAGCGTGCTGGTGTTTGGACCAGTTTCCATGTTTCGTGCTGGATGTCTCCCGCCGCTCCCCACCCACATTTCTTCACAGACCTGTAGTACTCGCGGCGCAGCATTCGCCCTCTCTCAGCGAGCTGTCTGGATGATTTGAGTTTGGACTGAGCAGAGACAGCTCGTACTGTCTCTGCTCCATGAACGTCATTGTTGATGATGGTGTTTGTGATTGGTTGGACGGAGGTCTGCTGACTCGTGCCGTCCGTCTCTCTCCAGTATCCCCGGCTCGGCCGTCTGTGCCTTCTACATGGACGACATCGAGAAGGTGTTCAACGGGAAGTTCAAAGAGCAGAGGACCAGCGACTCCTCCTGGACTCCCGTACCCGACGAGCAAGTCCCCAGACCGAGGTGAGGACTAAATCCCAGTTTGCTTTCCGTCCCGCTTACTTAAACCCAGTTAGCTTTGTGTTTGTGACCAAGACGAGCTCTGACGTGTCTGCTTCATTCTTAAATGTCCAGGCCCGGTACGTGTGCAGGCGACGGCTCGGCTTCAGAATACAAATCGTCTGTTCAGTTCCCGGACGACACGCTGACCTTCATCAAGTCGTATCCTCTGATGGACGAAGCTGTTCCCTCCGTCAACGACCGGCCCTGCTTCACCAGGACGTCCAGCAGGTAACAGCAATGGTTCAGTGCTCTGATTGGTCAAATCGTATTGAGCTTCACTTCAGGGAACGATCACAGCCAGAGCTCAGGTTACCATGCCGACTCACGTTCCCGATGCAGGTGGAAGCTGATGTGTGAAAGTGTTTCAGTAAACCTCTGGTAACGCTTCAGCTTCAGCTGTGTTGGAGGCATCGTGTGGTCACGGTGAGTCCATTCCTGGTCTTCAAAGCTCAGCTGTGTTTTTGGCTGTAAATGGAGCCTGCGAGCTCATTCTGGCTGGTTTCCTCATCTCTTTTACCAAAATTCTGAATTCTGTTGCTGCGGATGTTTTATTCTTAGTTTTTCTTATTTGTTTTTGAGCTGAACTGGTGATTAATAAAGTCTGTTCTAGTCTTCTATTGTATTCTATCACACGACGCAACAGGAAAGTGATCTGCAGCGTTGAATGACCGAGCCGGTGAACTGTGGAGCCATCACGAGCTCCCTCACTGTTGAGATGAGTTTAGGAGTCACAGCAGCTCCTACCGCCTCCACCGTCCCCACACAACGCCTGGAGGATAATCATCGGTATCAGCTCTGATTAGTCGCCGGCTCACAGGAAGTTCTCGCTCTGTGGCGGCTCTGAAAGTCTCTGACCTTTTTCAAATGAGTTTCTGATGGATTGTAATTATCACTCTGGAATAGGAATCAGGCTCTTCCGCGTATGAATTAGCCCTTGCTCCACAACGCTCCAAGCTTTCACATACCAACAGTCTTTGTGATTCAGTAACAGGTAAAAACAGAAAGGAACCCTCCGTGGTTAAATCAAGGTCCCCAGAGGATGTTTCATGTCTTTATCCACTCCAATCATTTTCATTCACACTGATGCTTGACAGGCTTGAGCTTTATCCCGACCATATATGAAACTTAAAAGGTTCCACTTCCTTTGACTGAGGACAGGAACCTTGCTTTGTTCCCTGCCTCTGATGGACATCCTGCACTGAGAAGAAACCATCTGTGTTTCCTTATTTTTATGTTTTCTTTCACCGTCTGTCTGACTAATACTCAGCGTCTGAATGAATGCAAACACAGTTAATATGCTCAAACCTTTTCTATAAACACCAAAGAAACACATACAAAATAAAAAATAGCAAGAAATTCATTTCAAGGACAAGATCCCGGATTAGCCCCCAATTGTGTCAGAGAGGAGGAGCTGTGTGAAGCTGTGAGGCAAAGATGGCACTTTATTGTTGCTATTGTTGCACATCCCTGCTGCATGGTTTGAACTGTTTTAAT
>NC_138957.1:38056222-38076222 GCF_965226115.1 Aulonocara stuartgranti | reverse complement strand
CAGGTATCTGTGTGTGTTTGCTGGAGCCTCGTGGTGAAAAATGTTTGCTTGCTTCTGTTAGAAACCATCATACCAGCACCAAGGTGATGTTGTCCATCTTTCATATACAGTCTGAGTGTTTACTGTGACGTCATCATCGTTAAACCGGAGACCGAGTCGGTCCTCTGTCGACATTCCCGGTGAAACATTTCAGGAAGCTCGTTCCGCCCCAAACAAACCGGCTCAGCGCTGAGAGGCTCACAGGCTCCTCGAGAGAGCGCAGAGGCGTGAGTCAGAGGAACGTCTGCGCCGTGAACACGTTTCACCTCCGATCAGAGAGGCTGACGCTGATCTCTGCGGCGTCTGAGGCGTCGGGCTGAAGCACAAACTGCAGCATCCATGTGAATCCCCGCAGCACTGTGGACGGCCACGAAAAATGCCCATTTGAGACGCCGCCTGAAACGCTGAGGGAGAATCGGTGATGCGAGAGCTGCCTCGGCCAATCCCTGTCCAGCAGCAAAAACACTGTAAATGGAAGACGGCAAGCTTGTTTACCAGCTTTAACCATCTCAGCCTACACACACACACACACACACACACACACACACACACATACACAGCGGTGTGTTCATCTCCTAATCAATAGGTCCACAGTGTCAGGTAGCTCGCGCCCACTCCACAGCTCTTGAGGGCCATCGATCGATCTGTGGACGCGGCGTCGGTTAGTCCGCCGGGTCCGCAGATCGATCTGATGTTGTTTTCATACGCTGGTCGGGGGAGGGGTGTTTCAGCCGCTGTAATATCATCAGCTGGGGTCCTCAGGCGGCAGGCGAGAGAACGATCACAGGAAGTGAGTGGAAACATCCCAAATTGTGAAACTGGAGCTCTTGGAGGAATCCTGCAGCTTCGGCGTGTCCTGAAGATAAAATCAGACACTTTGTGTTCTTTGAACTTATCTGCGCCTGAAACGAGTCGTCCTTGTTTCACAAAGGCAAACGGAGCTTTTCAAAATAAAGCTGTGCTCAGTGAATGATGTGAGGATGAAAGCATGTAAAGATGAAGCTCTGGTCGGATCAGTCTGAGCAAACATCTGGTCTGCACATGTGGAATAACTCAGATATTTCCTGCAGAAACACTGAAAATATCTTGACGATGAACGCAGCACGGCGCGGTTACAGTCTGCACGCTTTCCTAACACGCCTCATTTTGTACTTTCTTTTTCTCTGGAAGTGTCAGGGATTAGCTGGAAACACCGACGCTAATTTTTCCCTTCACACTCATTTGAGTGTGTGCTCTGTAGCACCGAGCCTTTCTCTCTTCATCACGAGGAATATTTGTTTCCTGTGAGTGTGTGCCGTCTGCAGGGACCTCTGCTTCGCTCCAAGCACACTTCACAAGAAAGGCTCGAGTCAGGAAGCCGCTCGCCTGGGAGCAAAACGCCGGCAGGGTGTTTGCACTCCGCCATGCTTCCTCCAACTCGTCCTGCGGCTGATTTGTTTACATCCATGCAAACGTGCAGACGGGCTCAATGTGTTTCAAGTGTACGACATCAGCTCATCATTTAACCTGAAATCACTTTATCTGAGCTTTATTCAGCACAGCATACAAGGCGTCATGTTACAGAGTGATGTGACGAGGCTTACAGGCGTGTTGCCTCTGCACATACGTGTGAAACTCAGAAACACCCTTCAGCTGCGATAACAGCTCTGCACATCAGAGGGCGCTCTGCAGCTTCCCCGCTGGCAGCACACAAACACACTGATCAGCTGATCCGAGCGGAGACGGTCACCAATACCTGCACACAGCAGGGGTTCAGGAAATGTTTCATGTCTCAGAGAAGAAAACTGTGATTTTTGACTCGTCCATAATCGGTGTTATTGATCAAATATCAGCCTGATCTATCGCTCTGGTGTCAGACAGGTTGAGTTTGTGGGTCTGCTTAGCCGTCGCCGTGCAGACTCGTTGCCTAGCTGCGCCTCACTGTGGTCCACTCACACGCCCGGCGTCCTGAGCTGTCACACCGCAGACGCTGCAGGTGGTTATTTATGATGACCATCATAGAGCTGACAGGAAATGATGGCGTCCTGCTCAGATGGCGGTGATGACGGAGGTGCAAACAGATGGTTTCAGTGTTTAGAGGAAGTCACACAGATGATCTCCACCACAGCAGCGTGAACGACACAGCGGGCGTTGCCATGCAGACGGAGCAGAGAGGATTTAAATGGACGGGGTGAGATAAAAAGGAAGCGAGCAAGGAAACGGAGAGCAAGGCGAAGCTGTGATGCAAGAGGTGGAAAGGAGGAAGATGAGAGAGGAGCAGCAGCACAAAGACAGAGGAAGAGATCTGTGTCAGGAAGACGTGCAGCCGGGTTTGTCGGCGAGATTCACGGCGCTCTGACTCAGCACTTTGGTCCGCTCACCGCAGCGTTTATGAGGTTCGTCTTGTTTAAAGTCGGGGATGGATATCTGTGGAGGACCACAGCGCTGACTCTGTGCTGACGACGGTGTTTTGTAGGATGTTTAAAACGTCTTCCTGACGCGTTGTCAGCGAGGCGTTCACGTGCAGTCAGAAATGTGGACGCTGAGTGTCGTTTCCTGGAGGATCAGAGAAAGAGTTTTGCTGCTGAGTCGTTCCAGTCGCCTGTTTTTGTCTCATTATTTTCTCACTGCTCTGCTGAAACTGAAGCTGATGTTTTTGACGTCTCATTGAAACCGAAGCACGCAGAAACCTCTGCAGCCTGAAGCCGGCACACCTGCCGGAGGCTGAGCTGCAGCTTCCGCTCTCAGAGGTGTTCCTGCAGAGCTGAAGGAGTTTCAGCCCCTCAAACTTCTGCTGAAAAGTAACAGATTCCCTCCGGGGAGAAGAAGGGATGAGTGAAGAGGAAGTTTAGCAGCTTATATAACTCCATGTGAAGACAGAAAATGGAGAAGCAGCTGCAGAATACTAAAAAAGGACAGCAGGAGGAGGAGGCAGGTAGAGAGCCAGTTACCTGAAAACATCCGTGTGGTTTAAAATCCAAACTGCACTCAGATGTTTAGGGGGCGCTCTCAGAGTCGGCCATGTTCACGCCGCTCCACCCTCCTCCCATGTCAATAACACGATCGATGAAGCATCAGCGACCCTCACAGGTCTGCCCACTTTACTGTAACAACGACTGATGACGTCATAAAACGACAGCAGCTGGAACAGCTGGCTGGGTCGCTCAGGTGGGTGATTAACGTTGCTCCTGCAGTCTGTCTGCACCTCTTATCAAGCAGCACGGCTCTGGCCTCCTCACGGCCCAAACACCTGCAGGAGACACACCTGAGCGGGTCCAGGGTTCAGTCCTGATGGTTCCACCATCGCTCTGGTCGGCATCGCAGTGCCTACTGTGTTTGACATCCCGGCTGGGAAAGGTCACATGGAGGACCGTTCATCAATGCCGGGCAGCGGTGGGCAGGGCCGGTGCCAGCAGCGTTTCCGTCCTGGGCGTGAATGTAACAGCGATGCTGTGAAAGCGCCTACGTACACATTTGTGTTCTTCAGCCGCACATGCCCGACCTGCCTCCACGCCATCAGCACCAAAACGCCATTCAGCATCAGCGGCGTTTTCTGGCTGACTGACGGAGTCTATTTCCATCCCCTCCTCCTCCTCTGAGGCGCGCCCCTCTGCGTGAGCGAGGCGTTCAGGTGCCTGAACATGGCTGGGATTTATAGCGACCTCCTCCTGTTCTCGCTCCTCACTTACAGCTCAGCCCACGCTGGTGGAAGCTGGAGCGAGCGCGGGGGTGGCACTCGCAGAGGTAAATATAGAGCGACGAGGAAGCGAGAGCAAAACGCTTCATAATAAATTCAGTTTAACGAATGTTCTGCAGCGCCCGCTCCTCCATAATTCATCCAACTTTTTTGGGTGGTGTGGTTTTATCTCTCTGGCGTGCAGACGGTCTGAGCGGGGAGGGAGAGTGTGCTCGCTGTGTACACAGGAAGCTCTGCAGACACACTCCCACGTGTGACGGCTTACAGGGGACTCCTGCTCGGGCGGCGCTGTGGGTCTGTGTGGCTGAGCTTCAGTGTTCAGAGGTGTTCCATCGAGGTCCATCGCACCCCAGCTCGGCTGAATTGTTCGACGGTATCTTCGCGCCTGAGGCGCCGGCGCCGTCCTTCCCTCTTAGATGTAGTAAGAAGAGGATCACAGGTGTCAGAGGTCACAGCGTGGACAGCACGTTTTACAGCGACGTGTTTTAGAGGCCTGCAGGTGTGTGCAGGTGACGTGTGAGGAGAACTCGGAGCCCTCAGGTGGTGTCAGGCCGCATCCATCACCTGCTGGTCGATCTCCCGTGAACACACTGACACCGGGTGGAGGAGGCGGTCTCCGTCTCAGCTGAGCTCTTTCCTGTAGCTTTCTGGGATATTCATGTGCTCCCCTTTGTTCCTCTCTCTGACACACCTGGGCAATAATAACGTTGTCACATGGTTTGTGGTGATGCGTTCGGTTCATTTAAGGTTTGGGAAGCATGGAAAACGTGCGCACGCGTGTCTCAGCGCCTCAGGAAACTGGCTGTGTTCCCTCTGTGGCTGTTGTGACAGCGTTGCATGTTTGGTCACATGTTGTTGTAAACAGTGAACATTCATCCAAATGCCTCTTTTTGTGTGTTTGTCAGTAAGTGATGAATCCATCAGACACAAAGCGGAGGAAGAGAGTAAGACAGCGAGCAGCTGCCGGACAGCTGCCAACCAGCAGGCGTGTTGGCCGTACGGGCAGAGCGTGGTAAAGAGAGCTGGAAACACGCGTGCCAGATGAAACTCGGGTGTGGGCTCGGTGCGATCGGGCTGATGGATGCTTCTGTCACAGATCGCAGCGGCGTGGCAAACCCAGCAGCTTTGTGGGCAAAGATTCCAACACCTGGAAACTCTGTGCCGGCTCCGTCTTCCTGTCGATGCTGGCTCGCTTTTCTTGTTGTTTGGAAGAAAAGCTTTGATCGCCGGACGCTGGGAGAGCGGCTCGGTAATAACTGCTGACAGATTTCAGATTTCCTGGTGAGCGTTTGAAGATGGCCCGTCTGTCCGACTGCGGTTAACGTCGAGATTAAACCTGTTCTTGTTCACACCTTCACCTGAGGCCTTTGAAGCTCAGGGTCACCTCCACGTGCACAGATGTGGAAGCCGGGCGTCCGTTGGTTATTTAGCTGTGCGTGTTTGAGCGGCACAGATCAGCTGAGAGGACGCTCACACGGCTGGTAGTGAGTCACAGCGGCAGGCAGGACAGCTGCTGAAAGCGGGTCGTACGTTCCGGCTTGGATACGCGTCCCAGCTTTCCTCTCAGCATCGTCTCCATGGTGATCATTCCTGCTGCCACCATCGTGACCCTCCCGAGCGATTGCTGTGGACGACCTTAGTCCTCGTGCGGAGGCCGATCCAGTCTCACAGTCAGAGGAGCGTAGGACACACACGGATGGTGTAAAGGCGGTGACATCATGGACGTGTGCGTACGTGAAGGCGTGACACATGTTGTAGTTTCAGGTTATTACTTTTGATCCCCAACTGAGAAGAAGTCAGTAAAAGCTGCTGATGGCCTGGGCGGAGGCTCTGAAACTGCACAGGTGACGGAGACGCTCTCCTGGGATTCATCAGACGTGTCGGTGATGCGGACAGCTGGGAGGAATGCACGCCGCGGTGATTGGACTGGGAATGTTGGGAAACTCGCTCCTGTGTTAACGTGTTTTATCTTTCTAACAGCCCACTGGTGTTTGTGTGGCGGCGGTACTCGCTCCACTTTTTTGTCCCGTGTGGCTGTGAAATCCTGATTTGTTGCCTCTTTAAAAATGGATTTGAAGGTCAGGTGGAGGCGCTGGTGGTGATGGAGTCAGAGACGGTAAACAGCAGGGACAAAACGGCGAGCAGGAGACGCCGAGCGGAAAGTAATTGACTTCATTTACAGCAGCTTTACTGATACTGTGTGTGTGTGTGTGCGCGCCTGTGTGCGTGTGTGTGTGTTTCATGGTCACTTCTTGTCCCCGTCTGTCTTCGGGCTGGACGACCTTCCTGCCTTTAATTGGACGAGCTCCTGTGGCCTTCGCACGGAGCCGTGCGCTGCAGATGAACCATGTGACAAAATCTGATTAAATGTTGTCCCAAGCCATCACCTGTCACCGATTAAGCTCCCCGGCAACAGTAACCAGCAGTGCAGCGTCTGGTTTTGTTCGATGTTTCACCGTCCTGATTGTCGTCTCCTCTCCTCCCTCTCCTTGTTCCGTGTCTGCAGGGCGGGGTTTGAGCAGGATATCGAGGGCGACCACTCGTTTCATCCGGACAGCTGCCGCGGTGAGATAAACCTGCAGGTTACACCCACAGTGCGCACGATAACAGCTGTATGCGTGTTTGTGTGGACCAAGGGTCCTGCTTACCTGCACGGTTACACCAGACTGGTTCTATAGAGGGTACCCAACTCAGACGCTGCAATGATCCCTGCAAACATCCATCTATCTATTCATCCATTCATCCATCTATTCATCCATTCATCCATCTATTCATCCATTCATCTATTCATCCATCCATCTATTCATCCATCCATCCATCCATCTATTCATCCATCTATTCATCCATCCATCCATCCATTCATTCATCCATCTATTCATCCATCCATCCATCTACTCATCCATCCATCCATTCATCCATCCATCCATTCATCCATCCATCCATTCATCCATACATCCATTCATCCATCCATACATCCATTCATCCATCCATCTACTCATCCATTCATCCATCCATCTACTCATCCATTCATCCATCGATCTATTCATCCATCCATCCATCCATTCATCCATCGATCTATTCATCCATTCATTCATCCATCGATCTATTCATCCATTCATCCATCTACTCATCCATCCATCTATTCATCCATCTATTCATCCATCCATTCATCCATCCATCTATTTATCCATCCATCTATTTATCCATCCATCTATTCATCCATTCATCCATTCATCCATCGATCTATTCATCCATCCAGTCATCCATCCATCTATTCATCCAGTCATCCATCCATCTATTCATCCATTCAACCTTCTATTCATCCATCCATCTATTCATCCATCCATCCATTCATCCATCGATCTATTCATCCATCCATCTATTCATCCATTCATCCATCCACTCATCCATCCATTCATCTATCTATTCATCCATCTACTCAGTCATCCGTCTATTCATTCATCCATCTATTCATCCATCTATTCAGTCATCCGTCTATTCATTCATCCATCTATTCATCCAGCCATCCATCCATCCATTTATCCATCTATTCATCCATTCATCCATCCATCTATTCATCCATTCATCCATCCATCTATTCATCCATTCATCCATCCATCTATTCATCCATCCTGTTTTTTTAATCTATAATATAAACCCACACACACACACACACACACACACAGTATCTCTAATCCATCAGATCAGCTCAGCTCCTGTCAGCAGGTCTGATGAGAGGGGTCTGAGTTGAACTTTCAAAATAAGAGCAGCAGCACTGTAAGTAGAAATCTGCTACGAGTGGCATGGCTTTTTTTTTGCAGTGAACTGAACAGAGTTACCATGGCAACCTGCCCAAGTAAGGTCCATGTGTGACCATATGTCAAAGCGACGAACAGGAAGTGTGACACTCAGGTCTATGCACAAACACAGAGAGGTACAGGAAGTGAAGTGGAGAATAAATGAGATGAATCTGTTTTATTTTGAATCTGTTAAGCTGACGTGTTGGCTACGACACGGAACCAGGAGTCCACCGCCGACTCCGCCTACGGTAAGAAACCTTTCTTCTTCTGTTGTTAGTGTTGATCAGAGGGCTGTGGGTCCTCACAGTGACCGTATAAACATGACCTTTTGTTACCTACATATGCAAGCGGATTAAAGGTGTGTGTAAGGACAGGCCACAGGCCACAATATGAGCAAATACGTCCTGTTACCTTCTGCTTCTGACGCTAATGAAGGTCCAAGCACTGGATGACTTTAAGATTATTCAGATGGGAATTTGAGTTAAAACGTCTGTCAGCGAGCATGGAACCTGGAGGACGTGACTCTGAGGAACGTCGTCATCTGCTAACGAGCTCCGGCTTGACCGTTGACGTACAGTAGCTCGTCGCGCGGTTTGACATCATTACCCTCGCTAGTTCCCAGCCCCACAGATCAAACGCAGCTGCCTGCTCTGTATTCAGGCTGCAGCTCGGCTGCTACCTGCCTGTCAGGAGTCCTGCTGGGAAGCCGGCTGGCGTATTGTCATTCAGAGCGCCGGCAGACCCACGCAGTGAATCCATTAAGGCTCCCGGAGCTGCATTACTGTGATTAAAGCCGGAGAGGGGACAGGCGTGAACGTCGCTGATAGGCGCTCTACTTGACACCAGCCGACTTCGTCTTTCAGGAGTGCGTCGAGTGTTCTCGAGAGGCGGCGGCACGTCAGCAGCCACAATAGCAGTGATGAAATGGAGAAAGGTGAACGGAGCGGGTCACCGTGCTGCGAAGGGGAATCAGGAGGAAGTGAGGAGATGAAGGAGCGCATAGTAAAACATCACAGACGTAATCAGGTCTGACAGGCCGGCTGAGCTCCTGTAGGCCACGCCCTGTAAGCGACTGCAAGCCACTTTGGAGCCCACCTCCACCCCAGCTGTGCTCATGATGTCACTGTTTGATGGCTGTGATATGTGACTGAGTTATCACCTGCGTGTGTGTGTGTGCATGGAGCTGATATTAACATGTATGAGCCATGTGTGAGTCTCCAGTGGGAACTTTTCCTTGTTCACACGTCAGCCTCGGCGTGTCCTGTTTGTCGAGTGAAGCTGTGTTTGACATCAGGACCTCGAGTGTGACGAGCAGCATGTGAAACGTCGGTTTTTCTGAGCTGCATCCATGTGTGTGATGTTTGTGCACGCAGCAGTGCGAGCGTGATGCTGTGTGCACGCCGGCTGCGCTCAGGTGTTTGTGCACTTCAGCTCCGCCCCTCATTTGCCTCGTAAATCGGTGAAACGGCAGCAGGAAGCGAGCATAAAGCCGCAGCCTGCAGTCATGTACACGCCGGGTTAGAGAACAAAGACTTCCCCGTAATCAATACCCGTGTGCAGGCGATTAGCCCCGACTGACTGAAATGATTGTAGACGTAGCAGATGCGAAGCAGCGGGGACGCTCCGACGTGCTCGCAGGGATTCGTCTCCTGACTCGAGCTAATCGTATCGTCATTAACTCTCCTTTTAGTTTCAGGGTTTATTGATGCCTGCGGGGATCGCACCGCAGCTCGATAAAGATGCAGGGTGACTCTGTCCGTGCTCGGCGCCGCACCCGTTTTTCACACTCAGTGTGGAGCTCTGATTGTAAGAGAGCTGCTGCTGCTGCCCTGGTGGCCTGATAGCAGGCACCTCCTTCATAATGGTGTCTGAACCATTAACTTCCTGGTGTCGGGCAGCCGGGTGTGAAGGACTCAGACAACAATGAATGAGTGATGTTTGAGCACACGTTCATCCACAGCGCCACGCTAGAGTGGCTGTCGTTACTGTAATGACATCGTTTTGCAGGGAACGGTTCCCATAACGACGTTTTCTCTGCAAATTGGTTCTTTAATGCCGTGCGACGCAGCCCCGTGGACTCGCTGCACTGAGATTGGCCTCATGCAGCAGTGCACTCTTTTCATTAGAGGAGCGCCGGTGTTCTGGGAATCCATCCTACCTGACAAACCATCCTACCCGTTGTTTCTGCGCATGCGCACAACACGAAATGAAGTGCCAAACCATCCTACCTTTGTGAATGTGAGCTACAAGCATACTCTGATGGGCAACGTTAAGTGGCAAACCGTCATACCTACTTAAATTGTGCTGGAATTGCTCTGTGACAGCAGAAATGTGCATAAACTACTTACTGTAGGACGATTTGTCAGAACACCGGCGCTGTGAGTCGTGCAGACGCCGGTGCTTCCTGGGTGACGTGACTGCGGTTTGTGCGCGTTCCTGATCGTAGGACGGCCGATCCAGGAAATGAAGTTTGTGCTGTTAGCGTGGGTCCGACAGACCGGGCTCCGGTCGGAGCTCACACGCCTGTCAGACTGACAGGCGTCACGGATGATGATGTAAAACCACGAGAACGATCATCAAACTTCTCAGCTGCTGGTTTGCGATGTCAGTTTGTCCTGCTGACGGGACACGCGTGAACTCGTCCTCACCGAGAAGCGAGCGCCGCGATCGGCCGCGGACCCAAGCGGTCTGAGGGGGTTTGTGCTGCCGCGGGGAGGAGATGGCGTCCGGCGTTCTTCCATCTTTTTAATGACATGAAAGTGAGCGCTGACATTTAAAGGACGCTCGCAGCTCTGACCTGTTCAGTGTCTTATGGTGACATTTGTTTGAAGGTTTGTCAGAGATATCTCAGAATCACTTCTCTGATCCTCCAACTGCATCAGTGGCTCCCAACAAAGACTGTATATAAAAGATGGAGGCTCACCTGCAGCTCTAACACCTGGCTCCTGGCTCCTCCCTGTATCTGAAACCTCGCAATACGCCCCCCATCAACCTGCGCCTGTAGCATGTCAGCTTCTTAGGACGGAATGGACGAACAGTACTCACGGTATTCGGGTACTCAGTACTCACAGTACTCTCAGTACTCACAGTAACCCCAAATTGCTCTCCGATGCATCCACCGGAGTATGAATGTGGGTGAATGCACAAGTTGTGTAAAGCAATTTGATGCTCAGAAGAGTAGAAAAGCGCTATATAAGAACCAGTCCATTTACTCAGGTACTCAGTACTCACAGTACTCGCACTTCTCTCAGTACTCAGTACTCTGAGTACTCTACCTGGTGCTGTGAGTTTCTTCAGCAGTCTGTCTCTGTGAGATCCGCAGAGCTCGCGGCGCTCACCTTAACCTGTTGCAGCTGATCATGTGACATCTGTTAGCAGGGGCGGGGCCTCGAGCTGTCTGCTCAGGGGTCACATTCATATCACCATAGCAACGCTGTTAGTGATCACACACACACTTTCAGCCTGCATCGCTGCTGTAGCTCACAGGAGCGTGGGAGGTTGTTGTTATAGGGCTTTGGAGCGTGACGTCACGGGGGTGGGCGTGGAAAGGATTTTGGCCCGATCCGCCATTTTGGGGGTCTAAGTAAGGAGCGAAAGCATAGCCATGGTTCGTACTTGCTGTGCGGTCGGCTGCAATGTTCGATCTTACGACCGGCACGGGAATAAGTTTGGATTGTCTTTTTATGCTTTCCCAACCTGGAAGCAACATGAAGGAGCTCATGTATCGGATATTACCAAACGAAGGCGTCTAGCCTGGATAGCAGCCGTGAGACGAACTGATATCAAGTTCTGTTACGTCTCCAGATATCAGCTGGTGTGCTCAAGACATTTTCATTCCGGTAAGTTCTAAATATGTTCACATCACACTTTATAGCTGAATAATATCATCGTCTCGGAAGTTATATAAATTGCGATCAAACATAGAATGGAGTGACTTGATTGGTTGATGTAAAGACAATAAATGAAATGAGACAGGAAGGACACAAATTGGCGTTAATAATTTGCCCGATTATCAATGTGTTAACTTGCATGTACTTTACAATTATGGGCATATAATATGATAACGATATTTTAGCAGTTAAATGATAAATGTGTAACATTAATTATGGTGGGGGGTGGAAAATGGCTATTTCACTCGATGCACTCCAGCTGACTTCCTTTGACGACGTACTCAGAGTTTGGCGGCTTGAAAATAGCCAAATCTTGCACCCAGCCATTTGTAAATTGGATGTGCGCCTCCAGTGACTTGTAATTACGAAACTGGTTCGCTGTGTAAGCGCTTACTCCACAAACAAGATACGTGAAGATATCGGGGTAGGACAGTGGCGGTAAGTCGTCTGGGTCTTTACTCCACTGCCGTATTTCATATGGGTCCAGATTTGCGATGCACTCTATTTTTTTTCAAGTACCGCTGCTTCGCCTCTGGACGCAATCGGTCTCTATACCGTCCGTTTTCTTTTGAGCTGCTTTTAAGCATGTTTCTTGTCGTCGTCGTTCCAACACAGTGTGTTTGCTTTGATTCGTAGACCCCGAAAATGGAGCTGCGCTCCCACAATGCATTGCGGCGTGACGTCAACTCCAAAGCCCTATTGGGAGCTGCTGTTACTGTGTGTGTGTGTGTGTGCGTGTGTGTGTGCGTGTGTGTGTGCGTGCGTGTGTGTGTGTGTGTGTGTGTGTGTGCGTGTGTGTGTGTGTGTGTGTGTGTGTGTGTGTGTGTGTGTGCGTGTGTGTGTGTGTGTGTGTGTGTGTGTGCGCGCGTGCGTGGTGGGGGGGGTGCACCTCCCCGCCGGCAAGCCTCAAGGTTTACGAGGACGCTCTGAGACGTGTGACCTGTAGTTTAGCTGCAGACTTTGTTGTGCGTGTCGTGTTGCAGCTCAGGACGGCGTGAACGAGCACCGCCTTTATCTCTGTGGTAGAAAGCAGTAGCCTCGCCACACGCCCTCCAGAAGAGACGACATCCTAATTACAGTGTGTGCGCCGATGACACCGAGCGTGTGATTACAGCAGCGCGCTGACGGCTCCAGCGCACAAAAACAAAAGCGTGTGTGTCGCCTAAAGTGTGAAGCGTGTGTGATCATGTGTTTGCCAAATGCTTTGGCGAGAGCGTTTGCATCTCAGAGTGTGTGAGAGCAGGAAAAAGAGCCGTCACAGTGTGTTAAAGTGCTTTTTAATGAGCTGGAGCTCTTACAAATGGACTGAGCGTGTCGTGTGGCTCACGCTGAAAAGGCGGCGATGAGAGCTGTTAGGAAGCAGCCAGAAGCTGTTGTGTTGACGCTAATTGTCTTCATTTTCTCCGACTGAAAGCAGCTTCGCTGGACAGATTTCAGGCGGCCGTTTGTTGCTAACGAGCGCCCGCCTTCTTCAAGTGATGGCGCTGATAGCTTTGACGCTTCCGGCTCTCAGAACAGGAAGTGACAGGGAGAGTGAGACAGGGGGTGAGCTCTGTGTGTGATGGTGCTGGGTGTCTCCACCCTGCAGTGGCTCTGGTGCTTAGACATGGTCACAGGTGAGGGGAGGAGCAGAGTGTGATGGTGACAGCGTCACCTAGACCAGCCCTCGCCCCAAAAAGGTATGCTGGAGTTTTCCTCCCCACTGTCGCCAAGCGCTTGCTGGCCTGTTATGGTGCAATTGTTGGGGTTTCCCTGTGTTATTCCAGGGGCTCTACCTTACAGTACAAAGCAGCCTGAGGCAGGCGTCATCATGGAGAAGTGATGGAACTGTGTCACAGCGGGGACATGGGGACACAGGGAGGACACAGCGGGGACACAGGGAGGACACAGCGGGGACACAGGGGGGACACAGCGGGGACACAGGGAAACACAGCGGGGACACAGGGAAACACAGCGGGGACACAGCGGGGACACAGGGAAACACAGCGGGGACACAGGGGACACAGCGGGGACACAGGAAACACAGCGGGGACACAGGAGGACACAGCGGGGACACAGGGAAACACAGCGGGGACACAGGGGACACAGCGGGGACACAGGAAACACAGCGGGGACACAGGAGGACACAGCGGGGACACAGGGAGACACAGCGAGGACACAGCGGGTCACAGGGAGACACAGCGGGTCACAGGAGGACACATGGGGACACAGGGGGCACAGGAGGACACAGCGGGACACGGGGCACAGCGGGGACACAGGGAGACACGGGGACGAAGCGGGGCACAGGGAGACAGCGGGGACACAGGGAGACACAGCGGGGGGACACAGGGAGACACAGCAGGACACAGGGGGACACAGCGGGGCACAGGGAGACACAGGGGGCACAGTTGGACACAGGGAGACACAGCAGGGATACAGCGGGTACACAGGGAGACACAGCACGGGCACAGGGGGACACAGGGAGAGACAGAGGGACACAGCGGGGACACAGGGAGACATAGCGGGGATACAGTGGGTACACAGGGAGACACAGGGGGGCACAGGGAGACAGCGGGGACACAGGGAGAGACAGCAGGACACAGGGTGGCACAGGGGGACACAGCGGGGACACATCAGAGGACACATGGAGACACGGTGGGGACACAGGGGGGCACAGGGAGACATAGCGGGGATACAGCGGGTACACAGTGGGACACAGGGAGACAGCGGGGACACAGGGAGAGACAGCGGGGACACAGGGGGACACAGCGGGGATACAGCGGGGACACATCAGGGGACACAGGGAGACACAGTGGGGGCACAGGGGGACACAGCGGGGATACATCAGGGGACACAGTGGGACACAGGGGGACACAGCGGGGATACAGCGGGGACACATCAGGGGATACAGCGGGGATACAGCGGGGACACAGCAGGGGACACAGCGGGGACACAGTGGGACACATCAGGGGATACAGCGGGGACACAGCAGGGGACACAGCGGGGACACAGTGGGACCCAGGGAGACACAGTGGGGGCACAGGGGGACACAGGGGGACACAGCGGGGGACAGGGGAGTGGGCACCTCAGTGTGTGTGTGTGTGTGTGTGTAGCACCTATAATGACTTCGTGAGGATGCCTCCATCACAGATCTTTTGGATTTTGAGACATGATGCTGAGGTTGGCTAAAGGTGAGAATGAAACATGAGTTCAGGTGAATGTAGGACACTTTGAAGTGCCGATGACTCGTCTGTGTTTCTCTTCTTCAAACTTCAAAAAGCTGTTTGACTTTTCCAGCACCGAGTCAGCAACGAGGGGCTTCATTAGAAGGTCCTCACAAACATGCCAGGACAAACACCTGTGTGTGTGTGTGTGTGTGTGTGTGTGTGTGTGTGTGTGTGTGTGAGTGTGTTTTTGCTGCTGTCTCTTTGCTGACCTTCCCTCATCAGTCTTGATTGACTTGACCAATCAGCAGTCTGCAGTCTCTTCACGGCACACACCCACACACACACAGTGAGACACCCACATAGATTGATCTGGTCGATGAAAACACAATATGGAGCTCAGTCAACAACAAGAAGCACACAGCCGGAGGTGTTTCACACCGTTAGGTGTGTGTCCGTGTGTGTACACGGTACATGTTGTGTACATATAAGCTCATATATATCTTGTGTATACAAAGTGCAGGTCTCTGGCGTCACTGGGCGGATGGATACGTGATGTCTCCACAGTTCATCCAAACAGGCGAGCTGCGTCGGGTTCGACGGCGCCCTTGGGCGTGTGTGCTGCTGTTTCTGAGGCGGGCACAAAGCCAATGTCTCTAAATGTTCCCCGTCGGTCGTCTGACCTCTGAGCGTGGCGCTAGGAGGGGCCAGCTGTTTACCTCTGTGCAGGTGTGAGAAAGATGATGCTCGGCGCTAAGCTAACAGAGACGGGAAGGAGCCTGCGCTCTCCTGCTCCTGCCGAGCTGAGCAGGAGAGCGCAGCGTGGGGACTGAAGACGCCGTTTTATGTTGTTTCCCGCACATGAAGGAAAGCAGCTGTTTAATACGTCAGCTGAGAAACCGGCAGCGTGGCAAGCTTCATACGTGTCTGATGACAACGGTGGACGTCATCAGGGTAACGTAATGAGTGAGGGCAGCTTCAGACCTGAAAGTGTGACGGAGTGTAGAGGACGCACACATACTCCACAAAGGAAATGGACTCACGTGTCCTGACAAAGATGCCATTAAATGCCACTAAAGGCTTGAGCGTACTAATACTCAGTGCTGCCTGCATCATCACTCCGTCACCGTGGTTACTTTCATGTTGCTGTGGCTGCAGCTGCTGATGGCGAGCGTTGTGTCAGAGCGCACTCAGAGGTTTGTTTCCCGTAAGTCGAGCTGCTGAACGATGCATCAAAAATAGCAGCAGCTGAAAATCCAATCAAAACTGGAGCTCAGAGGAAGCTGTGAGCCCACAGCCTGACTCTGTGAACATGACCCTGTAGTACCATGTCACCCTGTTAGAGCACTTCACTCTCGCACTGCAGGCCTACTTGTTGTTCCTGGAGTATTTAAAAGTAGAGGCAGAGCCTTCAGCTTCTGTGGAACCAGCTTCCAGTTTGGATTCAGGAGACACTATCTCTACTTTTAAGATTTCCTTTTTGCTAAAGGCTGCAGCTGCTCGCTTGCAGCTGCTCGGCTGCAGCTGCGGTTTCACTTTCTTTAATGACAGAGACGATCCCAAATCCAGGAAGTTTACTGACGTCATAAAAACTGTTGCTGAGATGTTTTCTCTCATTTTACAAGCTGAAGGTTCATATTCGGACCTTTAAACACCTGAAATTCTGCATGTGGCTCTGCGATGGTCAGCACCACAGAGGCCACGGCAGGTCAGTCCATCACCATCATCATCATCATCAGGGCCTAATGTGGTGCTTTACCACACTCGCGTGGACGGATCCAGAACATCGTCCAATGAGAGCGCGTTTCTCCCGTCTGCAGAGCGACATCAGAGCCGATCACAGGGACGCACAAGCTTTCTGGAGTAAAATAAAAAATGAAATGTGCGGCTTCTATTTGGGAAACAGAAAGTTGCAGCCAGCAGCAGCTCGTCCACACGTACCTGAGAGCACCTGAGATCATTTACAGTCTGAACATAATCCTGAGGTCCAGCTAGAGCCGTGTGCTGGCGCCCTCTACAGGCCGTGCTGCTGTAGGCCCTGTCGATTTCAGGTGTTGGTTAAACACGAAGGATCCTCCCAGTTTCACTTCCTCAGCTGGTACGACGGCATCATTGTTATTCACCACACACCTGACACACGCACGCTGTAGGAGTGTGTCAGGTGTGAATTATCTGACCTTTACAGTCAGCAGGATTGTGTGTGTTTCAATGGCAAAGCAAAAAATTCAAACTTGACAAGGTCTCTCCTCTCTTCCTGTCTCCTCTCTCCTCTCTTCCTGTCTCCTCTCTTCCTGTCTCCTCTCTCCTCTCTTCCTCTCTCCTCTCTTCCTGTCTCCTCTTTCCTCCTTCATCTGCACTCTCTCTCTCTCCCCCCTTTAATCCATGTCTGTCATTGCTCGCTCTGTCTCTCCTTCATCGCCCTCCTCGCTGCTCCCTCCTCCTCCTCAGCCTCTGTCACTGGTGTCTGGCTCAGTGTGAATACCAATGGAGAATGAGTGGGCGAGAGAGCAGCAGAGGCAGAGAGAGAGCATGCTAATAGGGCAGAAGTTTCTGGAACTTGACTCCCGCGTTTGGCTCGTCCGCCTCGGCCTCAGAGCCGCCGCTCACGCCTTCTGAGGAGGAGCAACAGATGTGCGAGGCGTCTGCACTGAAGCACAGTCAGCCATCAGAGTAGCAGAGGCTCGGCTGTTTTCTCAGAGGTCTAAAACGACATTTATCTGCCGTCTTTGTCACCGCATAGTCATAAATCAACACAGTGCACGTTAGCTAAAACATGCCGCTAGCAACCAGGCTAACTTAGCATGCTAGCGTTACAGCTGTATCCTTGAGCTAAAACTCATGAAAAGCTTCAGTTGGCGAACTCGGGCCTCTACGTGACTCACACCCAGCGAGTCTGATATCACACGGGCCAAAACGCAGCAGTTCGGTCATATTCGGACTTATGGCCTCAGGAAACTTTCAGGGTCATGCTGGGAGGAGCTGTGATCACACATGCACACGCCTACGTCACCACGCCGTGCACACCCACACACACGCAGACTGAAAACACAGGCAGGAAAAAGGGTGTTTTGGTGAAATCCAAAAGCATTTAACACATAAGCTACAGCTACATCCTCTGACACCACCTTACATCCACCTGTAACTCAGTCTTCAGCCCGTGTGACCTCACTGAGTCACATGATGACAGAGTGGGTCACTGACTCTTAGGACCTCCCCCTCTGGGGTGAGACAGCTGCAGTGCAGATGTTTCAGACGTGGAGGTGCCGCTGCGTGTCAGTGTTGCGCGTCCCTAAAGCCAGACTTCCTCTCTTGGCGGCCGGTACGCCACAGCGATGCACCCCTGGCTCTGACGTCCTCACACTCAGGTCACACATCCGTCTGCGTGTCGCCGTGCCGTCAGTCGTGCAGTTAATCTTCTTCCTTACAGAAGTGTTTTTAATCATGGGTGCGATGGCTTCGTGCTGAATCTGCTTAGAGTGGCTCATTTGTTTGATTGATTTCACTTGATTTTCTGGGACAGGAAGAGCTCGTGTATTGATCTGAGCTGCAAAGAGGAGACAGGAGCGAGCAGAGGAGTATGAGGAGAGAGATGGAGAGAGATGGAGGGAGGCATAAAGCCGTATGAGGCAGACAGATAAAAGGACACAGAGAGGGAAAAGCTGAAGTTTCAGAGTGAAAGAAAAGAGCAAACAGTGACAGAAGAAGCGAGAAGACTGCACCCAGAAGATTTCACCCGCCACGCCACAAAGTTGTTTTTCCAATCCAGGCTGACAGCAGAGAGGGAGGAACTTTGAAAGTGACGGAGCAGAGAGAGACAGAAACAAAGAGCGAGGGCAGAGAATGAAACACTTCTGTGTCGGGCTGCAATTAGCATAATATTTTTCTCTGTGCGTCTCCATCATCCTATTTATATCTGTCAGAGCGAAGGACGGAGATGAAAGAGTGCAAATAACGAACATGAAATCGTGGCTGTTAGACACAGGGGAGTGTGTGTGTGTGTGTGTGTGTGTGTGTGTGTGTGTGTGTGTGTGTGTGTGTGTGTGTGTGTTAATCCTGGCTGGACGTGTAATGACTGTTCGCTCTATTTCAACAGTATTTTGCATAAAAGACAAATTTCTTCCGCGGTGTCTCGTATCAAAGTGAAGCTTCGGAGGCCCCGGGGCGATGCTGGCTTTGAGGTTAGAGATGGTTGCCAGTTCGAGTCCTGCGCCAGCAGGGAATGGGAATAAACCCCTCCCCCCTGACGACCAGCAGTGCAGGGCGTGAAATTAGCTTTTTGTTTCTGGGGGTATATTTGGCCCTTTGATCGGGTTTTCGGGGATGAGCAGCTCCTTCTGAGCGACTGAGACGAGCTATGAAATAATAAGAGGGAGCGAGCGGCGCCGAAAAGCAGCACGCCGCCTAAATGTGATGCATCGAGCTGCAGCAGGCGTCACTGAAAACCCTCACCTCCTGGTAATGAGGCGCTAAGGTGGGAGTCTATGGGTGGGACCCAGAAACAAGCTAGCTTGCATGCTAGTTCCAGCGTAAATGCGTTTTTACTGCAGCTGCTGTCGGACGCTTACCTGCCGACGGCCAGGTGAACAGCTCAGTATCATAACACCTGTGCTGGATTACAGGGGTGACGCAGACCCACAGATATCAGCTGTTTGACGATATCACAGCGTTAGCATTGATAACAGCTGATGCATGAACATAAAGTGAGGTAGAGAATGCTACAAGTGTCCACTAGAGGGCGCTCTGCAGCTGACCCGTTGACTGCACACGGCGGGCTGCGACAGGTGAACGGGATCATTTTTCAGATGCTTGGTCAGGTGACTGTGTTTGGTGTGTCAGACGTTTACATGGCCAAACATCGCTGAGAGAAACAGCCATCCGGCTCAACCTCAGCCGCTCCTCACATGTCAAACTCCATCAGCACTCCGGAGGGTTTCCCCCTAAACGCTCCTGATACGTCCTTGAAATAAAACGTTCCCTCCTGATCCTGCTACAAAGAGAGGTTTACCGCCAGGTTTCCATTCGCCCTCTAACATCTGCTTTATTGAAACGATCCATCAGCGCGTGAACAGGACGGCTTCGTTCGCTTCAGCAGAACAAATAAAGGCTGAAGTGGAAGCATGTAAAATCATCCCTGAGCCTCGGAGACCTTTCCTGCCACCAGTCAGCAGCTGAAGGCGTTCGGAGCGAGCACCGAGAGCGTCCGCGAGGTAAATCAACCTGTCAGTCAGCCGGTCTGCGGCGCGCGGCGCTCTGAATGTGAAGCAGGAGCACGCTGCTCGATCGGGAGGAAACAAAAGTCACAGCTTTCATCTGTGGAAGCGTTTAATCAGGCACACTGCTGCAGAAAACGCTGTCACTTAAAACAGGAAGAATCAGGTCTGACATGACCTCACTTCCTCTGACTGCCACAAGATGTCGCTCCAATAAAACGGAATGATTTAGAGGGTTTGTG
>NC_138957.1:37966222-38053722 GCF_965226115.1 Aulonocara stuartgranti | reverse complement strand
CTGAAGGGTCATCCTGTGCTTTAGAGATGAAACGGCAGGCAAAGATAACGACAGCTGATCGCGGCTTTTCTTCTTCTTCTCTTCCTCCAGGAGGACAAACTGGACGTGTCCACCCCCAAGATGTACAGCTCCTTCATCCCCAACGGCCGGGCCGAGCATCACCTCCACAGCCCCGTGCACCAGGGCCTCCCGCTGGGCGACCCCGAGCTCAGCCTGTCCCAGGTAGGAAGCGAATCTGTCCAATCAGAGTTTGTCAGTGTGAGCGATGGAGGATGGAGCGGACTGCAGGCACACACCTTGGACGTGTAATCGATCACATTTACACGCCGCAGCCATTTAATGCTAACATTAAAGATGTTACATGTCTTTTATTTTGAAATTTCGCTGCAGGCCGGTCTTCTCACCCAGTCTCCCTTCCTGTGGACGATGCCGATCTCCGCTGAGCCAGACCGCAGCCGGAGCATCACCCATGGAGCACGACGCTCCGGCTGCGGTCCGACTCGCCGGAGACGTGTCTGCTTCTGCATAAAGTTTCCACCGAGGTTGCTGCACACATGCGGCTCTCAGACACTGATGTAACTCAGCTGGGTTTAACACATAAGTGCTTAAAGCTTTGCACACAGCGCCCTCTCCTGTCAGCACGCAGCGTGACGTGAGCGCTAAAGCTCATTCTGAGGTTTTCAGGTAGAACTTTTAATCTCGACGTTCGTACTGACGCAACGGCCGCGTCTAACCTCTGACCTCTGTTTAGTCTCTGTCACAGGGGGATGGCGAGCTCTCCGGCCTGCCCACGCCCGACTCCACCCCGGAGCTTCCCATCAAGAACATGAAGGCGCTGCGACACCATCAGTACGAGAAGAACCAGAACTGCAACAACGCCAGAGACAAGCCCAGCTGCTCCGCCTCCAGTCTGGGATTCATGGCCGTCGTCGGGAACTCCATAAACCAGCAGGTGTTTCCCTTCCCTCATCACCATGGCAACAGTTTAAGCAATGGGACGCCCCAGGGGGTCGGCGCCTCTTCGACCTCTCTGCACCTCCCAGAGGAGAGAAAGATCTCCAATGATGAGCGGGCGGCGGCGGTGGGAGGGGGAGGAGTCCCGCATCACCACCACTCCCAGCAGTCCCTCCCCCAGACGGTGGTGGACGTGTCGGCGCTGGACGAGCTGCTCAAACACATCCACGAGGTCAGCGCGTCGGGAACCGGCGGCATCAAGGTCCTGACCTCCACCTCCTCTTCCTCGCTGTTCCCCGGGTCGTCCGGCTCCACCGCAGGGCACCATCACAGCCACCATCACCACCACGCACAGACGCGCACGCACCACTACAACCACGGCCATCACCATAGCAACCATCACCAGCAACAGAATGAGGCCGCGTCCTACCACAGCACCTCCGCGCTGCCGAGCGACGGCCTCCCCAAACGCATCGACCCTCCTCCTCAGAACACCACCTCCTCCTCATCTTCATCCTCCTCATCCTCAAACAACCCCACCTCCTCCACCTCCATCCCCTCATCCTCCTCCTCCTCGTCCTCCACTCCGCTCCAGCAGCAAGTGATTCCAGAACGACCTGGAGGAGGCGGCGGCGTCTCCGTGACGCGCCACCACTCTCAGCGTCACTCCCTCATCAGGATGGGCAGCGGGAGTGGCGCCGTGCCCCGCCACCACAGCTTCAACCAGCGAGGGCCGCAGCATGCTCACTTCCTCGCCAGGATGAACACTAACAACAGCAGCAACAACAGCGGTGGCCCCACCCCCGCCAACAGCAAGCAGCCGTCGGTGGCCAGCGCCTGCCTCACACGGCAACACAGCTACAGCGAGGGGCCGCACGCCCAGCGGGCAGCCGTCGTCCGGAGAACGGTGTCGCTCAAACCCCAGATCCCTCCTAAACCGCTCTTCCTGCCAAACACAGCCACGTCACCGGGCGCAGAGGCGGGAAAGTACAACTACTGAGGCTGCCGGGCACCGCGCCGACATGGCCGCTGCTGTCCTTAGACGCCTGCCGGGCTGGTGAGAGAGGATGAGAGGAGAGCGCCGATGGGCTGGAGACACAAAAGAGACCCAGAGCTTTTTGTCCCCATCGCTCCTCGTTACCACCCCTCAGCCGTGCTTGCTGCCCCGCCGCTGAGAGGACGCCGTCCGTCGCCACTCGAGCATCTCTGGCTCATTGAAAGGGGCGGGGCTCGAAACCAGCACGAACTACTAAACATTCCAAAGGCGGCTCGAGGTGGCCACAGAATTCCAGATTAATGCAGTTTTCTTCGGAGCACTTTGATGCGACATCCTGTCGTCGGGCCCGGATTTCATTCGCCAGGATCGTCAGCAAACCTGAACCCCGCAGCAGGGGCGGCTCCCGTCCCCGTGGGGGGCGCAGACTTGTGTTTTCAGCAGCACTCTGAGGACAGACCACCTCGGTCTTCTATACCATATTGGTATCTGCAGGTCGCCCAGCAGGTGTGATAACCGTCTCCACATCACTACAACGACCCTCTTGCATTAACGCCTGCTGAGCGTCACACCCAGACCCCCGCGGGTCGTTTCAGGCCCTGCACTCGTCTGAAGGGGGCGTGTTTTCTCTTCACCAGCTGAGCGCACACTGTGGAAACTTTAACAAAGTTTGCTCTTAAATTGGTGTTTCACCCAAATTACTGCCACACTCATGCTCCCACTGACCTCCCAGGGTGTCCGGCGCCCACGAGGGCGGAGCAGAGGCAGACTCGTCACCTCAGCTATGCTCTGTAACCCCGCCCGAGGCTGGTGATGCGTTCAGGTACCTGTTAAACCTTTGAAATGTGAAAATGTGTGCAGGCATGAAACAGCCCAGAGTCTGGGAGAGGGGGCGTGGCCTGTTGTCTGCCGTGGCGGAGACATTTCAGTCGGACTTCAGTCTCACTCTGCACCTTCATTAAAAACTACATTTCCCAGCAGGCAGTGGGAACGTGAGGATTCTGTTGGTGGTAATTTGGGTGAAGGTCTGCTGGGAGGGTTTCCTCCCAGCTGAAGAACAGTGGATCAGCTGCTTTGTCTTTACCTCGGTGTTTGTTAGCGGCTCTGCCGGGTTCTGTTTCCGCCGCCGGGCTCAGGCAACACAGGTGAGACCGCAGAGCGGACCCTGCAGACCAGCGGGTGACGTGACGCCGGCTCTCCGTGTTGCCTCAGCGTGGATGCACCTGGATGCACTTTCAGGTCTGTTAGCATCATTGTCCACAGACGGATTCAGTTTCTGACTTGGGTGCTGAACACCTGCTTCATGTCACAAACCCTAAAGCTGCAGCTCTTTTAACTACACTGAGGCACAAATACTCAGAGCGCCACCAGTGAGCCGCACGGGCAGCGCCGCTAAACGAAGCAATAAATGTAAAAGAGATGATTCAGGACCTCTGCGCCTGCTCGTTCAGACCATAAAACACGAAGAGTTTCAGATACAAACACCAGTAATCTCGTCACATGTCCAAAAACAGCTGGCATCAACTTTCAAATCCAGTCATTCGAGCTTTGGCGTGGCGCTGCTACTACTTTATCTCATTTATGCCCAAATAGTTTGAGGGTTTCTGGCCCGCCTGGCTGTTTAGGGACAGCGCCGGGGTACATCAGGCAGTCGTACTAACCAGCACAAGTTTGAGACGTAGGCTTGAATGCAGAACACGCGGCTGTGACGTGTAGTCGTCTGAGCGAACTGACTGTCGCATCATGCAGACGTGACTTCTCCCCGCGGTCCACAGCGGAGGACGAGCTCTGCACCAACACGATGCAACACGCAGCCGAGAGCGAGCCACGGTGCGTGATGCGTTTGTTGAGGTTAAATAAAAGAGGCCAAAGCGCGATGGTTGCTGCTCACTGTACAGGGATTCATGCCACAGCGTTTGAGGCGCTTACATCATCCTCTTTCATCTCGCCTGATTCAAACAGTTTGAAATACTGTAGTCACTGCAGATTACAGCTGCTGTGGTCACTGAAGGAGGCTGCCGCAGGACTCGGAGGCTAAATTTACTGCCAATCCCACCCTCTGCTCTCAGCAGGGGATTCTGCAGAAAAAGAAACGGCGTTTAAAAACGAGCCGAACGGGAAGGTTCGGGCGTTTGTGGCATCACTGCAGACGCACCTCTGTGAACACCGACCCGTTAGACACCGAGCGTTTCTCCAGGCACTGCTTTGGAGAGGATATCTGAGAGGTGTCATCCAGCCGTGACAGCTAACGTACACGTCAGGAAAAGGATGACGAACAAGGTTCAGTCAAACACTCAGACTGTCCTTAAACGCACCAACATGGAGAGTTTTCAGGTCTGGATTGTTAAAAATAATACAAAATAGAATAGAACTGTCCTTCCTCATGGCTCTGTGCCGACAGAGCAAACCTGTCGATACGCATTATTATTATTAATAAACAATAAGCCAAATTGAATTCATTGAGATGCCAAATTGTGTCTGTTTCTCTCTCTGTCAGCTGAATATCTTAAACAGAGCGACGGCTGTTTGAACCACAGACACGCCTGAACGCGTCGCCTCGGAAACTAAAACAACTTTTTTGCCTTTCGCATTCGTCCAATCGGTGGAAAAGGTAAAACACTGATTAATGGAAAACAGGGAGGGCTGCGTATAAACACCAAAGTGTCACATCGAGCTTTTTGTATTTGAATTTTCCTTCAGATGAAAATGCTGCTTTAATGTTTTGCTCAGAGTTCTGGTTCTGGTTCAGTTGGTAACAAATCCGTGGTCCTGCTAACGTGCCGTAGATAATTGGCTGAACGCTCCTTTAGACCTGCGGCGAGCCGCTCCAACCTTCACACAGCACAAACACCACCTCAGAGTCTGTGAGCAGTGCTGAACTCTTCAATCTTCAAAGGTCCTTTATGAATGTTTCCACTGGGTGCTGCTAGGGGGCGCCGCAGAGCATAAAGACTTTGGCGTATTTTATAAAGGTTTTGTATGAGATGCACTTGTAACCTTGAAAATGATTTTGTTTATTCGTTTCGTGGTTCTCGTCCTCTGAAGTGCTGAGAGGAGCAGAGACGCTGTGGACTCACAGCGCCACCCGGTGGGCTACGCTGAAATGACAATGTAATAATGTCACACACTATTATGTTTACCTTACTGCTATTAATTAACAATGTGGATGACGGTGTAAATAAAGGCTACTGTGGAATAGTACTGGCAGCAGAGTGATTCTTCTTTGTGTGGACTCTTATTCTGAAAGGATGGGTGATTAGATTAGATTAGATTAGATTAGATGAAACTTTATTAATCCCTCGGGTGGGATGCCCGGCATTGTTCATAATGTCCATCAGTTTCTTTAAGGTCCTCTTCTCTGCCACTGTCACCAGAGTGTCCAGCTTCATGCCGACCACAGAGCTAGCCCTCCTGATCAGTTTCTCCAGCCTGGATGAGTCCTTCTTTGCTGTGCTGCTCCCCCAGCACACCACAGCATAGAAAAGTACTCCAGCAACCACCGACTGGTAAAACATCCTCAGGAGCTTCCTGCAGATGTTAAAAGACCTCAGCCTCCTGAGGAAGTACAGTCGGCTTTGGCCTTTTTTATACCGGTGCTGCGTGTTGCATGACCAGTCCAGTTTGTTGTCCACCCACAGGAAACTGTGCTGAAACACAGATATTATAAGTCAGAACACTTCCTGGTGGTTGATGTGCTGAATTGAGGGACACAGCAAACAGCCCAGTGAGGTTTGTGGGGACCATAAATGCATCGTCTTCATTAGGGTTCAAAGTTCAAGAGTGGACCAAGGATTATTGGTTCCTTCATCACTGAGGAGGATGTCCTGCTGTAAATATATAGGTACTTAACTCTTTGGTTCACTGTCCACACACAGACTGTTGCATTGGTGTGTTTTGTTTACAGAGCAGTAACCACAGGCGTTATTACAGGCCCTGTTCCTGAGTGCACAACCTGGCCAAGGCTTTTTCTTGCAGCGCTCCCTGGAACAGAGCACAGCAGGACCTGAACTGTTTAATGTTTTATTCTCAGTCAGTTGGGTTGATGAACTGTGATGACTACAGTAAGCTTTGCATGGATATTTAAAGCAGGTCAGTGTTCTGGTTCTGAGGTCTTTTATCCTCTCAGTGTTTCAGTCTCCAGTCTGAGATATCTTTGGTCCTGCCGAGGATAAAGATGTCCTTGACAAAGTTCCTAAAACTGGGGAAAAGGAAGTGTTCTCCAGCAGCAGATGGTTTAAGTGAGCGGTGTGTTTGATATTCTGCGGTGTCGTCTGGTTCATTTCAATTCTGCCAAATTAATTAAAAGCATATGAATGAGTTTCTCACAGCTCTGGAGACAAACATCATCTGACTGTATGAAGGACTTCCTGCTTTCAGTTTTGGGTGTTTTACGTGTCCCGAATGCAGCTTCAGTGATCCTCGATGCGATGACCCTGAGACGGCGTGAGGACTCAAACCGGCTGTCAGGTGGTTTGTTGTAGCTGTTTGCAGAGGTGCTTGGAGGAGTAATGGCACTGTGACGATGTCCTGGATCACTGCTGATCACCTACTGCTGCGGTCAGTCGAACAGCACCATCAGCTGTGAAATTCAAACGGTGCACGGCGCGCTGTTCGATGACCACAATAAAATAACCGTTAAATAAAACGAAGGACATAAACGCTGACAAGCTGAAAGTCTGAACCCCGTCTGAGGATCCGAACAGGAAAACCATCCTGCACACCTCTGATGACTTCGCTTTATCCTTCCAGTAAGAGCCCGCCTCCAGGTCCAGGCGTCGTGGAGGTGCTGTGCTGCCATCTGCTGGTGTAAAGGTAGCAGGTCTTCTTACCTTGGGTTTCGTGAGGTAATATTAAAGAGAGGAAGGCTTTGATAAATGTAAAGACAGTGAAAGAAAAGCAGATTTTAAAGGCAGTGGACTCAGCAGCTCTCAGCACAGTCAGCTCAAATCATTCAGCACTTTTCTTTTTTCACTGTCGAATCGTGGGATTACCTGGATGATGATGAGGATGATGAACTGCAGTTTCCTGCCTTCATTTTTGCTGGTTTGAATCAAAGGAGCAAACCTGAGCTACAGTAAAACTTCAGACCACCTCTTTAAAGTCTCTTTGTGCTGGTTTAAGACAAAGGTCCGGCGTGTCCTCATCAGGACGGGATCTGTGCTGGGGTGTGGCGCTGGAGCCTCAGGTTTATATTTTTAAATGTTGGCTCTCACGTCATTTTACAGAGTAACGTGAAAGTAACATAACGAGTAGTATGACTGATGTCTGTACCTAATAAGTAACGTGCTGCATTCGTTTTAATAAAGTGTTCTGTGTAATATTGTAATTGATGTATCGTACTGAATGTAATCAACCAACACTGATCACAACAAAGAGACCTCGATAAGGAATCGAACTGAATCCCATCCGTGCTCACAGCGATGTTTCCGATCCAGAATCTGATCGGGTGGTCCTGCAGAGCATCAAACGTGCGTGTTCCCGTGGGTCAGGTCACGAACACGTTCAGATGTCAGCGCTGCCATGATGACGGCTGTGAGAGCTCCTAGGATTTCCTCTTCCTTCAGCTGCTGACTTCAGGCCTCTCTGTGCATGCGAGCCACTTTAACCTGCTTTTATTTTGAAATTATCAATTAAGTATTCATCCCTCCCTGCCCCTTTTTACCTGGCCTCTCCTCCCCCGGAGAGTCACGTGGTTACAGGTGTATACATATATACACCTGTAACTCAAACTTTCATCACATTCATTTCCTCTGCTCTGATTTCACGTCTCAGGCTGTGGGACAGGAAGCGTTCATGTTTCCATGGATCCAGCTGTCTCCTTAGAAACAAACAGCAGCACTGAGCGCGCTCAGAGCCTGCAGCAGAGAGCCCGGTTCATCAGATAACCTCCCTGCCATGGCTGTTATCTCTGACTGGGCTTGTAGGATTCACTGATCCAGCTAACGCAGAGCAAGCCTGGATATGTTGAACCTCCTCTGTAGCCACGCCTCCTGAGATAAAGTGGCGTTGTTACGATGTGGAAATCATGTAGATTTATTGTCTCACTCGAAATGATTTCCAAATCCTTCTTTTTCTCATTTTAACCTTATTTGAAATGAAATTCATTGAGAAATCTTCTGTAATTAAAGGAAACTTGAGTTCATATCACGATGTAACCCTGAATTCCCTGATCTTTCTTTCCTCGTAGGCAGCGAACCCAAAGCAGACCTTCATGCTTTGTAACTCTGATGAGACCATAACCCATGTCTTACTCAGGATGACCACGTGGCCATGTATGCATGATGTTTCCATCCAGGCCCCGCCTCAGCAGGTCACCTCTGGGACTCCAGCACTCCGACAGCAGGCGCACACCAACCTGCTGACCAAATCCTTGCCTCCTTGTTGAAGAATGATTGTGGGAATTTAAACTGTGCTAAATTACTTGTTGACCTATAATCTGTCAGAAAAAGATCAACCATATCGCTCGTGAAGATTTTCTTTTCAGCCAGAAAGAGCATTCGTATCACGAAGTAGATGCTATGGTTTCCAGGAGAGATCAGGCCAAGAGGGCAGTTGTCACAAATACAAGATCACAGCTCTTTACACTGGGCTCAATGATGCACAGTCAAAAACAGCTTCTTTCTAGTATATGTAACCCCTTCATACATCTTCTTATCAAGATAAAAACTTGTCGTCCACCGCCGTCAGTCCGGTTCATGAACAGCTGCAGATGTTCGATCTCTGCCGGTGGGCAGCTCTCAGAGCTCAGGTGGAGCTTTTACACCCAGAAACACAAATGTCGTTCTGACTCTCCTGCTTTGTCTCAGCAGACACCAAACACTGACTGCCTGGTTTTCCTGAAAAGCAAGTCTACGTACATCTGTTTGACCAACGCTGTTTATAGGGCTTCGAAGCGTGATGTCACGGGAGGGGGCGTGACCGCCGAGGTGCCATTTTAGCAGGCCAAACAAAGGAGCAAAGCATCAGCAATGGTTCGTCCTTGCTGTGTTGGTCGTTAGATCGCACGATCGGGAAGGGAATAAGCTGGAAAATGGGCTCTGTTTTTATTCTTTCCCCACCTGGAAGCAACGTGAGGGCGCTCGTGTATCAGATGTTACCAAACGAAGGCGTTTGGTAACATCTGATACATCTGATACATCTGATAACATCTAGCCTGGATAGCAGCTGTGAGACGAGCTGATATCCAGTTCTCTACCATCCACAGATATCTGTTGGTGCTCCAGACGTTTTCATTCAGTTAAGTTCTAAATAAGTTCATATCACTCTTTATAGCATATTAGTTGCTAATTGTTTTTCATTATTGCAGCAAACCAGCCTATGAAATGGATGAAACAAATCCTGACTGGGTTCCAACGCTACACATGGGGCACTACGAAATCCCTGCTTCAAACCACATGCTACACACCACCATGCCAATCAGATTAGTTCTTCCATGTGAAGGTGAAGAGGTGACCCTTCTGGATAAGATGGTGAAGGTTTGCTGCATTTTGGTGAACATGTGCCCCAGTGTGGTAGTAAAACCAGGGAAAATGCTCTTGTTAAATACTCTTAAAAGTCTTGTGCTGTATATGTAGTGATACATTTTCAAAAGAGACAGACAGTAAATTACAGAATGCTAGTAGTGGGTGATATTATATAAATGCTGTCATGATTTTATGTAAACATTTTGTCATTTGTAAACAATACATGACATTGATTCTACAATGTAACTGATGTTCTACAAAGTGGTTTTAATTAAAATAGGCAAACATTTATTTCTTTATTCAACTTTTGAACTGTGGTTCATATTAGTACATATTCAGTAAATGCAAATTATTTACATGCCCCCCTAAATTAAAACATTATGGGTTATTCAGAACAGAACTATGCTTGGAGAAATATTTTCCCATCAGTTGATCCAACTCCTCCACAGTAGCAGGTGGAATCTTTTCTTTTCCCTGTCACTACAGATGGTCTGTTTATGTTTTAATCGAGAGCCTTTTTTTGGGCAGCTGAAGAGGAGAAGTCTATCTTATGGCCAACCTCTGGCTGTATCTTGGTCATATTACCAGGCAAAACCCAGTATGCAGGTTCATCTGTAACAGTCCTTGTGCCACAGATCCTCACTGTTGCTTCTACATTAAACAGAAGAGCAGCGACATGGCTGCAGGTCTCTGTGACTCCGGCCTTACAGGTGCAGCGGGCGGCTTCAACCTTCCCTGTGATGCTCACAGTGACCCATGGCTGCAATGCTGGTTCATTCAGTCTTTGAGAGTGCAGTAACACACACAGACAAAGTTCATTTAAAGACAAGAACTATGAGCCAAGGCCGACACAAATGTGTTTATCTACTTTCAAATCCATCCATCCATTCGCTTCTGCTTATCCTTTTCAGGGTCGCGGGGGGCGCTGGAGCCTATCCCAGCTGTCATAGGGCGAGAGGCGGGGTACACCCTGGACAGGTCGCCAGTCCGTCGCAGAGCCAACACACAGGGACAAACAACCATTCGCACTCACATTCATACCTAGTGGCAATTTGGATTATCCAATTAACCTATCCCCTCAAGCTGCATGTCTTTGGACGGTGGGAGGAAGCCGGAGTACCCGGAGGGAACCCACGCAAACACGGGGAGAACATGCAAACTCCACACAGAAAGACCCCGGCCTGATGGTGGAATTGAACTCAGGACCTTCTTGCTGTGCGGCAACAGTGCTAACCACCGTGCCACTGTACTTTCAAATCCATTTATCATAAATGTAACAAAGTGTTTACATGTGATTTTTTTATCTTTTTATGTGTCCATCTATACAACGCTGCATGTTGTATTCTAAATCTGCCTGTTTGTTTTTTTTAATCTGCCAGCAAAAAATGAACCTAAAGTATGTAATGCAAGGATGTCATCGTTTTCAAGAGGGAGAAAGCATAAAGTTCGACTTTTATGAATCACTTAATATGATAAGGAGATTCTGCAGGTCATTAATCGATGTATAAAACCAAAATAGAACATATTTTTACTTACACAGGACACAAACACGGAAGCAAGATGTATAATTAGGATTATTTATAATAAATATGAATTAATTAGTGCAATTTCTTTAACCATAGAGAATGACTAAATCCTTCAGGACAATGTCACATAAATGCACTGAACTCACTATGTTTTCTCTCTAACAGCCTCCACATGTTCTGACTGTAGTTTCCCCTCATGAATGAATTTATGCTGCACTAATCTGAATGTTCGGGGGGAATCAAACGCATTTTACTCGCAGTACTCGAGCTGACTTACCTTTGTTTGAATGACGGCGAATTCACAACATGGAGGCTTAAAAAAAAGCCAAATCTTGTACCGATCCTTGGTGGATGTGCGCCTCCAGACATTTATAATTGCCAAATTTGTTCAACGTGTATGCGCTGACTCCACAGACAACGTACGAGAAGATATCAGTCTAAGTCAATAGCACTTGGTCTTCAGGGTTTCTACTCCACGGCCGTTATTTCACACAGGTCCACATTTCCAGTGCACGCTATTTTTTGCAAGTACCGTCTCTTTGCATCCGGACGCAACCTGTCTCTATAACATCCTTTTTCTTTTGAGCTGCTTGTAAGTGTGGTTGGTCACAATCTTCCTTCTAACACAGTGTGTTTGTTTGGATTCGTAGCCTGCTAAAAAGGTGCTGCGCTCCCACAATCCACTGCGGTGTGACATCAACTCCAAAGCCCTATTCTGAAACACCAGTCAATCCTAAACACCAGCTATTCTGAAACAGCAGTTCACCTGGGCAAACTGCCACCGCTGCTCTACCTCTACAAAGTGTAGATGAGTTAAAGTAAGGTTCAGGTCCAGATGAATGAAGATGGTGGGTTAAAAAAAACAAATGGTGATATTTAAAATGGGGAATTCGATTAAGGAGAAAGAATTAACTCATGTTCAGCGTGTTTCAGTCTGGATGTGTGCTCTGAGTCTCCTGTGAACTCTAACAGTGGGAAGTGAAAACAGGCTGTGGGCCTGTGGGGCTTCATGTTCATGAAGTTGAAAGTTTCCACCTGATTAAACACAGCAGTGACAAGACAAAGACGCAGCTGTGAGCAGTTTCCATCCACTCATTGTGGCCATGAAGTCAACTAAACAGGAAAAAGAAATGTTGCTGGCGGCTCTGTAGAGATACATCTTTAATGCTTCCAACTAATGAGAGCTCATAATTAAAGCAAATGAAAGGTGATGTTTGAACTGTTGTTGCTGGTCTCACCACTGAGTGTCAGTAAAGCACAGCGGCCTGACCTCAGCTTGGTACAGTAGGATTTTATTTTACTTTATGAACTTATTCCGTTTCTGTCAGGATAACTCCTGGTTACTTAAATAACATTTCTAAAACAGATTTCCCTCAGATGGGTTGACTTGAAGTATTAAAACAAACTTTACATCCATTCGATTAAATACATTTGATTTGTAGACGATCCTGAGAAGACTGTGGACTTTATATAAACGAGCGTGCAGCGAGTAGAGCCACGAGTGAGAAGGAAAGGTGGTGATGTGCTGAGGACGGCTCCAGCTGACTGACTCTGTGTGTTTGCATACGTGTCCTGCCTCTGCTCACAGCCCTTAAGAGGCCAGTGTTGATCAGTGTCTGTCCAGGCCTTTCAGAGACACTGACACGCCGGCAGCACAATGATGATGTCACTGACTCTACTGCTGGCCACCCTGGGGCTCCTTGTTCAGGGTGAGACTCTCTGTGAGCGCGTGGCTTCAGCGTGAACACTGAAACCAGCAGCAGTGACCTTCTTCCATCTGTTCTCCATCTTCTGTTTGGATGCTGATCATCTTTCTCCACGCTGGATTTGTCTCAGTAACCCTTCTCCTCTTTTCCCTCTTTTCCAGGTTCATCAGGACAAATCATCGTGACTCAGTCTCCTGGAGCTCAGTCTGTGGTTGCAGGGCAGTCTGTCTCCATCACATGTAGAACCAGTACAAGTGTTTACAGTAATTACTATAAGAAAAACCTGCTTTCCTGGTACCTCCAGAAACCTGGAGGAGCTCCTAAACTCCTGATTTATCAAGCTACATCTCGTCAGTCTGGAGTTTCAGATCGTTTCAGTGGAAGTGGATCTGGTACTGACTACACTCTGAGCATCAGAGGAGTCCAGGCTGAAGATTCAGGAGTTTATTACTGTCAGAGCGTCGTATGGTGGAACAATCAAGACGTGTTCACACAGCGTAACAGCGTAGTACAAAAACCTCCCTTAGTCAGGCTGACACAGTTCAATGGACACACACCAATGTAAGATGCACACATCAGCAGCATTAATGTGCACAGCTTAGTTTCCCACTGACATACTGATTTTTACATAATTATGACCCCAAATTCCTGAACATCAGGACGATTCCCAAGATAAACACAGCAGACGTTTTCCATGAGTAAGATTAGTAAAGTCTGTGCTGCTTCAAACATGTGGAAATGACACCACACACAGGCGTGTCTCAAAGCACTGTTATCGTGTTTTCTGATGGTCTATATGAATGCACCAACAACATCAGCAGTGAAAGTAATCTAATATGAATGTGTCTGCGCAGACTCTCTGGATGACCGAGAGTCTGCGCAGACACATGTTGGTCTAAGCAGCTGGAAAGAAAGCGACACACTTCTTTAAGTTTCATCCGTGAAGCTTCATCAGTTCTAAACCAAATGGTGTGAGTCCCACCATGTAACAGGAAAATACCTCCAGTGTGTTTCACTGGTCAGCCTTACACAACATGGGAGGAGCATAGCTATGACGTACATTCAAGCCTGTTATGTTGCAGCCTTTCTGACTTGCATGTAGAGCTGGGCGATATGAGATTTTTTCATATCACGATATGTTTTTTTCATTTCAGGCGATAACGATATCTATCACGATATCAGCCAAATAACTATATTTGTAAGATTTAAATGTGCCGTTGCTCACAAGTAAAATGTGAAATAATCAGCAGCTTGTTTTGATTTAAATATTTATTTCCCATAATAAGTTCAACAGGGTAGATGTACTTAAGGAACATGAGACTTTTTCAGATAAATAAAGGCAAATATTGCAAACTACACAAAAGGCAGCCGCTAAAGCGTTTAAGTTTCAAAACAGAACAAACGAAACAGACTAAACTGTCAATTCCACTTAGAAACAAAATATTAATTCTAAAAATAAATCTTAGTTTGTTTTACAGAAGAACAGACAAAACTGACTAACTTTTGTCAATATCAAATAAACTGAGAACTAAAAGGAAATTCTCAATCTCTCCTTGTTGTATAGCTGAGCTTTTCAAACAGCTGTAACAGGTACTTTAGTCTGACAAAAGCCAAATGACGAATCAGCGCTTCCAGTCAGAGACTGAGCTGCACCGCTTTATTGTATTTCCAGACTTGCTTTCGGCACATTTACAGTGCAGCTACTCTGTTTTTTGTCAGACTTGAAATAGCAGAAATACCTTCACACTACGGAGCTTCTCTGGCTCTTCCGTTCGACAATCTCTCCGGCGTTGGAACCATCATCTGTTTTCTCTTCGGTAACCTTCGGTCACGCTCTCGGTTGATCTTTCTCTAGTCGGCACACATTTCCTCCATTACCGGGCGGCACGGCGGCTGGCTGCTTCCCAAATACACATGTGCGGCTTGGCACTTGTGCTGCACGTAACAAGTCACGTGACGTGACACTGCGGCTGTGATTGGTTCGGCTCTGCACTATTTAATTTGGATTGGCTGTTCTTTTTTTTTTAAGACGACAAGAGCGGCGAGGTCTATCGCAATAGTTTAATTTTTCTATTGAGAAAAAGTTATTTCGCGATACATATCGTTATCGTTCTATCGCCCAGCTCTACTTGCATGATATTGTAAAGTGTGAAAACTGAGAGACAGATTGAATAGAGACCTACTCAATGGTCACTTTGAGATGAACACAGTTAGCGCTTTGGTAAAATCTAACTTGAGCCTGTGTAATTGTGTTCTTTTGTGGCTCTTTGTGTTCTGGATGTTGTGTTACCAGCACACAGTGGGATCTCTGTGTGATGACCAGGGCAGAGCAAGAGTACACAAACAAAGAAGAAGTGGGTGGCAATAGCTCAGCAGGTAGAACAACCTGCTACCAACTGAAGGTTCGTGGTCACACACTGGAGTATGAATGTGTGTGAAAGCACTTCAGCATCGTCTGAATGTGTAAGTGAGGCGTGTTGTACAAAGCGCTTTAAGTTCCCCTGGAGTAGAAGAACCAGTGCATTCACCATTTAAGCACCGATCCTGGTAGAAAGTCAAAGTAAACTTTATTGTCATCTCCTATAGAGAGACGAGACGACGAGGCTCCAGTTCCATTCAGTGCAAAAGAACAACAATAAATATAGAAAGAGTAAGATTAACCGTACACTTTGAGACTGAGGTAAGGGGAGTAAATGTACACTATGAGGTAAAAGAGTTAATAACAGTCTAAACTTTACAATTGAGATTTAAAGTGACTTTGAAGTGGTTTGAAATGACCAACGTAGCAGCTTTACAGTTTACAGTGTGAACTAAAGTGATCAACATGAGCAGGATTCCTGAGAGTAGGACTGACCATAGAGCAGCATCTGTATTTACAAAGGCAGCGGTGTGCGGAGTCCAATAGAGTTCGTTAATGTCCCTCATCTCTGTACGCCGACTCGTCATTGCTGCTGATGAGTAGGGATGGGTATCGTTTAGGTTTTATCCAATACCGGTGCCAAGCCGGTACTTTTGAAACTGTGCTGGTGCTTAACCCTTTACAGCCGATCGGAGCGGGCATGCTCTGTTTTGCGTAACTATTTTTAAATCCCGGTAGCTCTGCAACCACGTAAGCTAGCGCAATCATTTTTTTTGCATATGAAACCGGAGGAGTTGTACTTACATCTTATGCCATCAGCTTGTCCTAGGTCACAGTTTCCTTCCACATATAGCTTTGCAAAAACTGCATAAAAATCACTTGCAGCAACAAAAACATGATATTCCAGAAACACGCTTTGCCGATCCGATCAGCTGTTTGTAACACTTACTACTCCATCAGCGCGAACTATCACATGACCGCATGACCTGCCCGAAACCGGAAGTGACGTCATTTTGCGGAAATGTAGTTTTTTTTTACCATCGTGGCCTCAAGAGCTTATACTTGTGTTTTTAAAAGTTATGTTTGACTTCATGACTTTCTGTGTCGTTTCTGGGATGCTTAGGACTCATATTGCACTGCTGGAAATAGTTTATTTTGATGCACATGCTGTTATTTTGCAAATTTGCACTATAATATTTATTTTCGTTTTTCCTGCAGTATATAAAAATTGGTGTATTTCAAAAATAAAACTATGAAGACACTTAAAATAAATTTCCTGTGGTGGGAAACTAGTTTGTGCAACTTTTTTGTATTTACAGTTTTGAGGGATAAGCCTCTTAAATTTCTCTAACTAGAAATATGTGTTAAAAAAACAAAAACGATTTTCAATTTTTTTGTAGTTTATTGCACTTTTTTGCAATTTATGTAATTACTATGCACCTAATGCAGACATATTATTAAAGTTTGGGCTATAATGGTTGTATTGATGTATAGCAACTTGAAATGCTCCCAAAAATGGCTCCACAGCATGTAAAAATATAATATAAGCTCTGGCGGACTTGGTTCTATGGTAGGTCTTAAAGGGTTAAACGGTGCTCGAACTGGTGCTTAGAGAATGGTGCACACAAACTTTGTCCAAAAACCTCTCATGTTCAGCTGTTTTTTTTGTAAAAAGATAACAAGCTTTGCGCTGGGCAGAGGGGAGAGAGGCGGTAGTTACACTCACAGTAGCACAGGAACAGAGCGGGAGGGAGAGAGAAAGAGAGCCAGGGACAACAAGGTCACATCAGAAAGGTATCCGGTTGTTCAGTCTGACGTCACTAGTCGTGTCTGGACCTAAACTCCGCTGCAGGTCCATATATCAAACGATCACTGTGGCATTACTGAGAGTTGAAAAACTGTCTAAAGTCTTTCATCTTTAATAAAATGATCAGCGTTCTGCTCTACCAGGTGTAACAATTGAGTTTAACATCCAGGCATTCATGAAAACGGAATTTATGACATTTAACGGAGTTAGAAGTTAGCAGGGAGTTAGCTCGCTAGCTTCTATCTAAATACAATATAGCATGTCCTGACTGCGGGGTTTTGGAAACAAATTCAAACGTACAGCTCTGTTATCACTTCCAACATAAATGAAGACAGAAAACTAAACAGCAGTGACGTTTGTAGGGTTACTGAAGTTGGGCTAGCTGGTATATAATGATGTGCTACGTGACCGCTAGCGACACAGCTATGTTAGCATAATATAAACAAGGGCTTCTCACTGGCTCTTGTGGTGATGTTTTTGGAGACCATTACATCCTCTGTGCACTTACTGATGTAGCAGGTCACAGATTCAGTGAACTTGTCCAGGTATAAGAAGCCATTTTGGGTGGCTGCCTCTTTAAACATGTTCCAGTCTGTGCACTTGAAGCAGTCCTGAAGCGCTGAGACAGCCCCACTCGGCCAGACTCTGATGGTTTTCCTGGCTGGTCTTGTGCGTTTCAGCAGTGATGTGTACATGAGCAGCAGCAGCAGCATCTACAGTGGCATGGTCAGGTGAGCCGATGTGTGGGTGCACAGCTGCCTTGTACATGTTGGTGTAAACTTTATCCAGGCAGTTGTTCCCTCTGGTTGGGAAGTTCATATCTTGTTGCAATTTGGTGAGGACTGTCTTGAGGTTTGCATGTTTGAAGTCGCCGGTTGCGCCTTTTGGAGCTCGTTGATATCACGAGACAGTTCTGCTAGTGCCAATTGGCATTAGCATTTGGTGGGAATACACTGCTATAATAAGTGTCGAGGAAAACTCTCTTGGTAGATAGAATGGGCGACACTTTACTATTAGAAACTCCACCTGTGGTGAGCAGTGGCAACTCACTTCATCCAAATTCGTGCCCCACAGTCAATGTAGATGCACAGACCACTGTCCCGGCTCTTACCAGACAAGGAGGCTTCTCTATCGGCTCGATAGCATGCTAGGCCGGTTAGCTGGATAGCCAAGTCAGCAATATCCGCATTCAGCCATTTTTCTGTGAGGATGAAAACAACAGTTCTTAACTCAAGCCGGGTCGAGTGCTGGAGCCACGGATAATCCATTTTACTGTCCAGGGAGCGAACGTTGGAGAGCAGGATGGATGGAAGTGCTGGTCGGAACGGGTTAGCCTTTAGCCTAGCGCTAGCACTGGAATGCTTTCCTCGCTTTTGTTTACGTGTGTAGCACTTGCGTTTCAGCCGGCTGCCCCCCGCTTTATTGTCTGCTGTGGTTGGTGTGCATTGTTCTTTGGTCGCGACACACCATAGAAAAAAAACCACTGAATTTTGCTCGAGCGCTATCAGCCGGTGTATGCTCGTGGCGCCGCCAGTGTGGGCATCAGTAACTGTGGAGGTCCTTTACATAAGGTCAAGACCAGTGTTGGGTGTAACGCATTACTAAGTAACGCATTACTGTAATCAAATTACTTTTCCACTGAAAAAGTAGAGTAACTGATTACTGTTCATTTTTAGGTATTTTAATTACAGTTACTTACAATGTACTTGCGTTACATTTTAAAATAATTAAACTCGCTGAATATCATTATTTAATTTCAATAATTTATCTTTTAAAGGTAAAAGTAAATTCTACCGCTTTAACATCGTTGTAGTGCAGCTGCGCGTCATTTCGCGGCAGTTTGCTGCACAGTCGTATTCTACAGCGGAAGCTGTCGGACTCGGCTGAAGCGAGTGGCTGTTTCATGACATGGACATATTCCCGTCTCTTCACTTTTCTGAAACAAGCAGACAAGAACATTACAGTAATATGTTAAAACTATCGGCTGCTGTTAATAGCAGGACTAATCTACTGAAGCACCTGACACGGAGCATAGACGAACACTTCTTAGTGATCCTTGTTCATCATCCATGGATAACACCGCGGGAACTCCTGCTAAGCAGCAAAACCTGATTTTACTTCAGCAGCACAGAAAGTGTCTGAAGGTGAGCTTAAAAATGATTGAAGGCTACACTGTGGAAGAGATGCTACCGCTGCGTACTGTAGTCTCCGTCTTTAAAAATTTTTTTTTATTATTTAAAGAGTTTAATTTCTATTGTTTGTCCACTCAAGGTTTATAGGGATTTTAAAAAGTATTTAGTTAAATTACTTATTGAGTAATTAAGTTACTTTTCAGACACAGTAATTAGATAAGTATTTTAAATACAATATTGATTAAGTAATTAGTAATTAATTACTTTTAAAAAGTAACTTATCCAACACTGGTCAACACAAACAGCCTCTAAAGTACCGTTTGACTGGTTTGGCTTCAAAAAAAGAAGCAAACAACAATTAATGTGCAGCGATGAACTTTAAATACCTTTTTTTTACATAAAACTGAAAAGAGAAAGGAAAGACTAAATTAAACTAATTCTTCTTGTTGTGATTTCTGTCACTCTGAGTGGATTTCCCTGTAGCAGCTGTGTTTCACAGACTGTTTGTGTTTAGAGTCAGAGAGCCGTGTCTCTACAGGTTTTTGTACGACGCCTCGGTCAGTTTGTATCACTGTGGCACACGTTCAGTGGAGGAACCAGGCTGGATGTTGACTGTAAGTTTCTTTGACTTCTACATGAAATTAATCGAGATTATTTTGCTGAAAAGGTTAAAAAATTGGGGTTTATTTTCTGATTTTTAAATAATTTTGCAGATGATATTTAGTTTGATGAAGAAACTCGTTTTTCTCTGTTTGGTCATTTTCACAGTGTGTATATAACCATAAATTATAATGTTATTAGAAAATACTGTTAGTTATTGGAGACGCTGCTTTAGTTCATGATTCTGTCCACAAAGATTAGATTAAAAAATGTGACTCAAAGAAAACATATTATAGTATTAAATGATATTTTTCATAATAATGACCAAAGAAAGAGCGTGTAAAGATTTTTCCTGGGAATCTTTGCACGTGTTGTCCTCAGTCTTCCTTTTTAATGACATGTAACATCCTCATTCTAACATCATAATGTGACTGATTGAAGCACATGCTACACTAGTATGTTTATTGGAGATGTAAAACGTCTTAGAGGCTTTAAAGGATATCTAAATGTTGAGGTGAGCCTGTGGTCATGCTTTAGCAGTGATACCTGTAAATCTCCATTTGACTTTGTTCATGAAACTAAACTGAGATTTCCCTGCTTACAATATAAAGCGCCTTGAGGCGACTGTTGTTGTAAAAGTAGATTGAACTGAAAAATGATTAGTGAGCTCAGAGAGGGAAGTGAAACACTGAAGACCAGAACCAGCAGCCTCCCCAGCTGCAGCCAACAGGGTGGAGGTTCTCTTCTTGTTGCATGAAATTTCTTCATATTGTCTCTCTGTGTCCTCCTCCAGTGGGACAAGTTGCACCCACCCTGACGGTGCTGCCCCCATCCAGAGAGGAGCTGCAGCAGGGGAAGGCCACGCTCATGTGCCTGGCCAACAAGGGCTTCCCCTCAGACTGGAGTCTGTCCTGGAAGGTGGACGGCAGCAGCAGCAGCAGCTGGGAGGAGGGCAGGAGCCCAGGGGTGCTGCAGGAGGACGGCCTCTACAGCTGGAGCAGCACCCTGAGGCTCCCTGCAGACCAGTGGGAGAAGGTGGGCTCTGTGACCTGTGAGGCCACCCAGGGCTCCCACACTCCTCTCTCACAGACACTGAGGAGAGACCAGTGTTCCCAGTCCTGAGCTGACTCGCTGGTTTTCCTCTGCAAGTGTCTCTCTTTCTGTCACTCGTCTTTGTTTTGTTCATCATTTCACTGTTTGACACAATAAAGATTCATTCAAAGAAACTCTCGTTCCACTTCTGCCCTTTTTAACTTGCACAGATTGAGATCCTTTCACAATAAACACAGTTGTTCTTCACTCAGGGGTTTCAAACTCATGGTCCGGGGGCCACTTGCTGCCCATATATTGACGCGAAGAAATAAAATGCAGTTTGTCCCTTGAAGGGACTTTTTCTGTTCGGGAGGAAGTTTTCAGTGTCTTAGCTATGTTATGGCCCTGTCCATAATCTGTTTTGGTGGCTGTTGTTGTCTGTGCCTTTAAGTTTTGCAGGTCCCGGAGTGGATGAGCTGACGGCTGCTGATTGGTCCCCTGGCCATGTGATCCTCTTCAAATCCCTCACCAGCAGTTGTCCTGGGGCAGCCACTGACAGCAGCAGCAGACCTGACCCTGGCCTCCAAAACCTGAGACTTGTGTGCCTGTGATTTTTGGGCCTTTCTGAGTTTTGTATATAGTGTGTATATTAGCTTTCATTGTAAATAGCACATTGTAAATAGCACTGCAACAGAAGGGGTGAGCTGCCGTATTGTTTTTCCTTGCACTGTTTTCTCCTGTTTATTTCAGTTAGGGAGTTAGGTGTAGCGCTTGTCTTTTGTTTGATGTTTGATTTCACATAGGGTTTTAGATAGCACCTCCTCCTGACTTAGCTTGTTTTGTTTGTTATTTTGGCCTTTGTTCACCCTGGAGCTTCATTTTTGCAGTGTAGATAATAAAACACGATTCACTAAGGAATTGGTTTCCCTCTGTGTATGGTTTTGGGGACCAGGGCGGGGCAGTCTTTTCAAACTTATGTTGCGTTCCTGTACCCCTAGACTGGGGCGTAACAGCTAATATAGCCAAAATATCCTATTAGAGCGATTAGAACATGCTGTAGGTATTACAGGTACTGCACTGCAGTGGTTTGTATCATATCTATCTAATAGACTCCAGTTTGTGCATGTAAATGGAGAGTCCTCTTCACACACTGAGGTTAATTATGGAGTTCCACAGGGTTCAGTGCTAGGACCAATTCTGTTTACATTATACATGCTTCCCTTAGGCAGCATCATTAGAAGACATAGCATACATTTACACTGCTATGCAGATGACACCCAGCTCTATCTGTCCACCAATGATTTAACATGGGCGCTTCTATTTTAACTGGTGCATCCTTTCTGGTCTTTACAGTAGTAGTTCAGTGGGTGCAGAAATACTGATCATTTACACACAATTTATGAAGTTCAGCCTCACAAATCTGATCATTTTCTCTTTCACAAACCTGTCTATGCACACAAATGTCTAAACATGTCCTCACTCACAAAACCTTAGATGTGCACCAATCGCCCGACACGCACAGATCACGTCACATGCCCACGTGGGGGTTTCCGCCACAGCCACACAGATCCACAAATGTAAGCTGCTTTCAAGTTCCAGTGTGAAACTGGGACATCTGGTCTTTCACTGTGTACCTGCATTTTGTTTTGCGTTTTTAGCTTGTTTGTTTGTTTGTTTTTGGTTTATTGCAAATAAAATGGACATTTGTATGCATGCAGCAGCATGATAAAGAGTAAATATACTGCAGTTTACAATACACAACCATAAACAATGCAGTCAAAATAAAAGTGCCACAGGCGCCTGCCTGGCCTTGTGCTGTGAGACAATGCAGGAAGTGGAGTGTTTTTGAGGCACACCTGGACAACATCACTGACACTGTGACATCCTAAAACCTTCTGCGTATACAATAACAACAAACCCTGGTTTACAGGAAAATTCAGGGATAATGCCGCCTACAGGCGTGGGCACAGAGTCCTGTATACCCAGGCCAGAAACATACTGACAAAGGAGATCAGGGTAGCAAAGAGGCGCTACACTGAAACACTAAAAATGGGTTTTCAGCTAACAATCATCTTTCCCCAAGAAACACTCTGTTAATTAATGACAGACATGTTGCCCTGACGTCTGTAGTAAAGACATGAGTGTTGACCTATCTGCAAACATCACACGCTCCCTGGTGCAGGTCAGTGGATGATGCTGTCAGCACAGGAATGCACTTCAAGCTGGAACACCTTGACTGCCCTGGTACACGTAATAGGATCTGTAATAGGATCAGGTTGTGGACTTCAGCTCAACTCCAAACTACCCAGCTCACTGTCCCAGCCTCCATCTGTCAGTGGATCACTGGTGAGGCACATCCAGCACCTGGAAAATTTGCAGTGGCAACCCAGTGGAGGTGTCCTACACAGATGGCTGCACAGCAAAAGTCAAGTGTGTCAAAACCTTAAGTTTGCAGATGACATTACAGTCAGGATCAGGTTCTGTCATCAGGGTTTGCTGGATTGTGTCTATTTCCCAGGTGAGAGTGCCAATGGTGCAAGTGAGGGTCTCATTCTCAGGGGTAACCCGAGGGGACACAGGACACAGAGAGTCCTGAAACATGGACGCTAACATAAAACATCCTTTACGTTTTACTTACACATTGTGAGATATTTTTAAGTCGCTACATATTTCATGTATTCGATGAAGGATGAATGGAGCGTGAGGTAAATATCAAAGATAAGTAAGTAGTGTTGAACTGAGAACAGGGATGAGTTTTCTGTGAAAGGAAGAAAATATATGTTGACAAAAGTTTCATCAGTGATGTGCTGAGGACAGTTACAGCTCACTGACTCTGTGTTTGCATGTGTGTCGCTACTCCCAGACGTTATTTTTAAGAACTGAAAATGTCCACAACAGGTTTCAGTACCAGCAGACTCGTTATGTTGTGTGCTCTGAAAAAGTTCAGTATAAAATACACTGAGTGCTTTGGTTTTTCCTCCAGACTCTGAGAATATGTAAGGAGGAAGATTTCAGTGGCAGCCATAATAAATGTTAACATGGTCTGAATGCAGGTGAGTGAAATGATTTTGGAACGTAGGATTGTAAGTTATAAATAAAAGAAAACTGACATAGTTGTGCTTTCATTTAAGATCAGGGGTGTCAAATGAGCCGTGGGCCAAAGCTGACACTGTCGTCTTATTGGACGGCCACTTTAGTGTTCAAGTAGTACAAAAAAAAGAAGAAGAAGAAGAAAGAAAGAACACAAATATTTCCAAAAAGTGTTTTGTTTGGTTGTTTTTTTTATTTGAATATTGTATAACATGAACACAGATTCACATATTGTATATTGTATATTGTATAACATGAACACAATTTTAATTTCACTCCACTGGCTACCTGTACATTTTAGGATTGTTTTTAAAATTCTCTTATTTGCTTTTAAATCTCTTAATGGCCTGGCCCCCCCCTACCTCTCGGAGCTACTACAACCATATACACCTCCCCGTTCCCTTAGGTCCGCCAATCAGCAGCTCCTTAAGGTACCAAAAACTAAGTATAAATCTAAAGGTGATCGTGCTTTTGCTGTAGTTGCTCCAAAGTTGTGGAATGATCTACCCTTGCATGTTAGGCAGGCCTCTTCTCTCTCTGAATTTAAAAGTCTTCTTAAAACATATTTATTCGCTGAAGCATTTGGCATTGATTAGAGGGGTTGACTCAATTTGTTTTGACATGTTTCAATTTATTTGAGTTTTTTAGTTATTTATTTTATCTTATCTCATTTTAATTTTCTTTACTTATGCTATTAGCATGTACAGCACTTTGTGAACTCTGGTTTTATGTTAAAGTGCTTTATAAATAAAGGTGGTATGGTATGGTATGGTATTCTTTTTCCTCCTTCTTAACTAACTGAAGCCTTTCATTGAACTGCCAAATAAAGTCATTGGTTCTCTGTCTGCAGACATGTAGCAGTACGTCTGCTGTCATTGTGTTCGTACTTAACAGAATCAAAATGCAGACATAAGTGAACACATTAGTCACTGAACCTCAGCATGTTTGTACTCTCTGCTCATGTTGCAGTCATATTAAATCATTTTTGTTTTTTTAAAGAACTTTGCACTTAACAACAAACAAAAAAGTCACTTCAAGGGACAAACTGCATTTTATTTCTTCACGTCAATATATGGGCAGCAAGTGGCCCCCGGGCCATGAGTTTGAAACCCCTGAGTGAAGAACAACTGTGTTTATTGTGAAAGGATCTCAATCTGTGCAAGTTAAAAAGAGCAGAAGTGGAACGAGAGTTTCTTTGAATGAATCTTTATTGTGTCAAACAGTGAAATGATGAACAAAACAAAGACGAGTGACAGAAAGAGAGAGAGAGTCAGCTCAGGACTGGGAACACTGGTCTCTCCTCAGTGTCTGTGAGAGAGGAGTGTGCGAGCCCTGGGTGGCCTCACAGGTCACAGAGCCCACCTTCTCCCACTGGTCTGCAGGGAGCCTCAGGGTGCTGCTCCAGCTGTAGAGGCCGTCCTCCTGCAGCACCCCTGGGCTCCTGCCCTCCTCCCAGCTGCTGCTGCTGCTGCCGTCCACATTCCAGGACAGACTCCAGTCTGAGGGGAAGCCCTTGTTGGCCAGGCACATGAGCGTGGCCTTCTGCGGGGACTTTCTGACAGATGTTTTTCTGCTCCACCAGTCACTCACTCACACAGTGTTTCACTTCCCTTTAACAAAGCTGTCATGCACATCAGCGCACTCACAGTCCTCATGTGACCTGAAGCTCAACAAACTGCACTGGGGCCAAACTGTTACACAGCATCTCAGTAATTATCTTCAGCATCAACTTCTAATTATCTGCATGGTTTTAGTGTTTAATACAAAATATAACACACTTTGAACAAATATTCAGTTATTTACATTCAACATTTTAATCATTTCATTTGGTGCATTTCTACAATCATAATTACTGTTAAACTATCACCAGCTGATCATTTCACTGATAAAGACCCTGCAGCTCATCAGGTTATACTAACACATTTCAGTTTAACAAAAGCTGAACTTTCTAAGTCAGTTTAGAAAAATTCTGTTGATGATCATTTTAATAACACAAACACTAAAACATTAAGTATAGATGTTTTTCATTGTTTACATTGTAGACTTTTATATAGGAAATTAAAGATGTTGTTTAATGATGAAAGCACGTTTATCCACATGCTGTTATACAAACAGTGACATCTACTATTACAGGATCGTACCACAGAATGACTCCTCCCACTCATTTCTGAGCATCGGATAATTCTCATTAAATATTATAATAGTGTGTTAAAGTCAAATGAACACCAGTACAATCACATGTGTGTTTCTGAACTCTGCACCACCTATCAGCCTTATTTAGACAGTCGCAGGTGGATGAGGCCGTGGGGGTCTCAGTCTCTATAACAACAAGTTATTTTAATGTCATCATTAAGAGTTGACAACAATGTGTGATTGAACACTGGGAACTTCTTAAATATTAAACAGTTTGAGGTACTTTGGTGTTTCTTTTATTGTTGTAACTTTAATATGTTTTTCTGAAACATTTCGCATTCAGACTCTGATGCTGTACAAGTGGGACTACCTGTATGAATAACGGTGAACTAAAAAATTTAAATTTAAGCTCAGTTAAAAAGGGCAGAAGTGGAACGAGAGTTTCTTTGAATGAATCTTTATTGTGTCAAACAGTGAAATGATGAACAAAACAAAGACGAGTGACAGAAAGAGAGACACCTGCAGAGGAAAACCAGCGAGTCAGCTCAGGACTGGGAACACTGGTCTCTCCTCAGTGTCTGTGAGAGAGAAGTGTGGGAGCCCTGGGTGGCCTCACAGGTCACAGAGCCCACCTTCTCCCACTGGTCTGCAGGGAGCCTCAGGGTGCTGCTCCAGCTGTAGAGGCCGTCCTCCTGCAGCACCCCTGGGCTCCTGCCCTCCTCCCAGCTGCTGTTGCTGCTGCCGTCCACCTTCCAGGACAGACTCCAGTCTGAGGGGAAGCCCTTGTTGGCCAGGCACATGAGCGTGGCCTTCCCCTGCTGCAGCTCCTCTCTGGAGGGGGGCAGCACCGTCAGGGTGGGACGAGCGTCACCTAGGAGACACCAATCAGCTTAGAGGACAGGGAGCACACGGCACAGCTGGCAGTAACGCCTTCACTGTGTGAGAGCAGATCTTCTCCTTTAAGGACTTTCTGACAGATGTTTTTCTGCTCCACCAGTCACTCACTCACACAGTGTTTCACTTCCCTTTAACAAAGCTGTCATGCACATCAGCGCACTCACAGTCCTCATATGACCTGAAGCTCAACAAACTGCACTGGGGCCAAACTGTTACACAGCATCTCAGTAATTATCTTCAGCATCAACTTCTAATTATCTGCATGGTTTTAGTGTTTAATACAAAATATAACACACTTTGAACAAATATTCAGTTATTTACATTCAACATTTTAATCATTTCATTTGGTGCATTTCTACAATCATAATTACTGTTAAACTATCACCAGCTGATCATTTCACTGATAAAGACCCTGCAGCTCATCAGGTTATACTAACACATTTCAGTTTAACAAAAGCTGAACTTTCTAAGTCAGTTTAGAAAAATTCTGTTGATGATCATTTTAATAACACAAACACTAAAACATTAAGTATAGATGTTTTTCATTGTTTACATTGTAGACTTTTATATAGGAAATTAAAGATGTTGTTTAATGATGAAAGCACGTTTATCCACATGCTGTTATACAAACAGTGACATCTACTATTACAGGATCGTACCACAGAATGACTCCTCCCACTCATTTCTGAGCATCTGTTAATTCTCATTAAATATTATAATAGTGTGTTAAAGTCAAATGAACACCAGTACAATCACATGTGTGTTTCTGTTATTAGTTTCCTGAAAACCCTCTCCTGCCTAATCATTTCCTGATAACATTTACATTTACAATCATTCATTACACAGCAGTGGAGAGTAGACTTTATCACAGTAGATGTCTTTCTGAAAGCGCTGTAACTAAGTTTAAGAATATAATCCACCCACTGTTATCATGTTGTCATGGGCCTGTTGAGTGTGGGATTTTTCATAGCACTGGGCTCCACCTTCAGGTGGAGACTCCAATCAGCCTTCACACCTGACTGCAATCAAGTCACCGGCAGTGTGAACGCTGCCATCGTACCAGACTGCTTAGTTTAAAAATATTCTATCTTTGCGACCAACTAATTCTGGAATATGTAAAACTGTGAAGGTAATATCATAGTTTGCATGAGAAAAACAGCGAGTAGAGCCACGAGTGAGAAGGAAAGGTGGTGATGTGCTGAGGACGGCTCCAGCTGACTGACTCTGTGTGTTTGCATACGTGTCCTGCCTCTGCTCACAGCCCTTAAGAGGCCAGTGTTGATCAGTGTCTGTCCAGGCCTTTCAGAGACACTGACACGCCGGCAGCACAATGATGATGTCACTGACTCTACTGCTGGCCACCCTGGGGCTCCTTGTTCAGGGTGAGACTCTCTGTGAGCGCGTGGCTTCAGCGTGAACACTGAAACCAGCAGCAGTGACCTTCTTCCATCTGTTCTCCATCTTCTGTTTGGATGCTGATCATCTTTCTCCACGCTGGATTTGTCTCAGTAACCCTTCTCCTTTTTTCCATCTTTTCCAGGTTCATCAGGACAAATCATCGTGACTCAGTCTCCTGGAGCTCAGTCTGTGGTTGCAGGGCAGTCTGTCTCCATCACATGTAGAACCAGTACAAGTGTTGGTGACTGGCTTCACTGGTACCTTCAGAAACCTGGCAAAGCTCCTAAACTCCTGATTTATAAAGCTACAAATCGTCAGTCTGGAGTTTCAGATCGTTTCAGTGGAAGTGGATCTGGTACTGACTTCACTCTGAGCATCAGAGGAGTCCAGGCTGAAGATTCAGGAGTTTATTACTGTCAGCAGGGTAGCAACTTGTTCACACAGCGATACAGCGCCGTACAAAAACCTCCCTCAGCTTTAGAGGAACTGTCTCAACAGCTGCACTCAGACTAAAGACTAACTTCGCTGTGAAGGAAACAAACACTGTGCAGCTCATCAGGTTATACTAACACATTTCAGTTTAACAAAAACTGAACTTTCTAAGTCAGTTTTGAAAAATTCTGTTGATGATCATTTTAATAACACAAATGCAGGCCATTTACAAATACTAAAACATTAAGTATGGATGTTTTTTATTGTTTACATTGTAGACTTTTATATAGGAAATTAAAGATGTTGTTTAATGATGAAAGCACGTTTTATCCACGTGCTGTTATAAAAACAGTGACATCTACTATTACAGGATCGTACCACAGAATGACTCCTCCCACTCATTTCTGAGCATCGGATAATTCTCATTAAATATTATAATAGTGTGTTAAAGTCAAATGAACACCAGTACAATCACATGTGTGTTTCTGAACTCTGCACCACCTATCAGCCTTATTTAGACAGTCGCAGGTGGATGAGGCCGTGGGGGTCTCAGTCTCTATAACAACACGTTATTTTAATGTCATCATTAAGAGTTGACAACAATGTGTGATTGAACACTGGGAACTTCTTAAATATTAAACAGTTTGAGGTACTTTGGTGTTTCTTTTATTGTTGTAACTTTAATATGTTTTTCTGAAACATTTCGCATTCAGACTCTGATGCTGTACAAGTGGGACTACCTGTATGAATAACGGTGAACTAAAAAATTTAAATTTAAGCTCAGTTAAAAAGGGCAGAAGTGGAACGAGAGTTTCTTTGAATGAATCTTTATTGTGTCAAACAGTGAAATGATGAACAAAACAAAGACGAGTGACAGAAAGAGAGAGAGAGTCAGCTCAGGACTGGGAACACTGGTCTCTCCTCAGTGTCTGTGAGAGAGAAGTGTGGGAGCCCTGGGTGGCCTCACAGGTCACAGAGCCCACCTTCTCCCACTGGTCTGCAGGGAGCCTCAGGGTGCTGCTCCAGCTGTAGAGGCCGTCCTCCTGCAGCACCCCTGGGCTCCTGCCCTCCTCCCAGCTGCTGCTGCTGCTGCCGTCCACCTTCCAGGACAGACTCCAGTCTGAGGGGAAGCCCTTGTTGGCCAGGCACATGAGCGTGGCCTTCCCCTGCTGCAGCTCCTCTCTGGAGGGGGGCAGCACCGTCAGGGTGGGACGAGCGTCACCTAGGAGACACCAATCAGCTTAGAGGACAGGGAGCACACGGCACAGCTGGCAGTAACGCCTTCACTGTGTGAGAGCAGATCTTCTCCTTTAAGGACTTTCTGACAGATGTTTTTCTGCTCCACCAGTCACTCACTCACACAGTGTTTCACTTCCCTTTAACAAAGCTGTCATGCACATCAGCGCACTCACAGTCCTCATATGACCTGAAGCTCAACAAACTGCACTGGGGCCAAACTGTTACACAGCATCTCAGTAATTATCTTCAGCATCAACTTCTAATTATCTGCATGGTTTTAGTGTTTAATACAAAATATAACACACTTTGAACAAATATTCAGTTATTTACATTCAACATTTTAATCATTTCATTTGGTGCATTTCTACAATCATAATTACTGTTAAACTATCACCAGCTGATCATTTCACTGATAAAGACGTTATCTGCTAAACCGAACCCGTCAGAATATTTCAACATAAGCCAGATTTAAACAAGATAAATATTCTCATTATCTACTTTCACTATGTAAAAAAACAAAGAAAATACTTAAAGAAACTTAAGAGATGCAAAATGCAGAGAAGACTCCAGATGAATCCTGTGATAACTGATAGATCCATGAGAGTAATCGAGTCCGCCTTGGAGTCAATCTGAGCATGTCCACGGTGAGCTGCTTTGCATCAGCAGCACCATGCTCCAGTGCTCTGGGAGAGTTTATAGTCCTGACAGTTGAACACTGCATAACTGACAGCTGGCCTTCATCACAACAGACGCCACAGAAATCCTCTTCATCAAAAACATGACTTTGATCTGCGTCCTCATCTGGACTCTCCTCTGCTTGACTCAAGGTGAGGAAAATCATTTTTCTGTCACGTGAAAATCATTCAGAGCGTAGCTGAGTTTCACCTCACCAGCTCATGTCCAGAGTTTCTTCTCTCCTCAGGGTCTGCTGGACAAAACGTTGTGGTGACTCAGTCAGCATCCAAATCTGTGCAGCTTGGTCAGACTGTAAACATCAACTGTAAAGTCAGTACACAAGTAGCTCAGTATTCTGGTTCACAATACTACCTGGCCTGGTACCATCAGAAAACTGGAGAAGCTCCCAAAGCTCTGATCTACAGAACATCAGACAGACTTTCAGGAATTTCCTCCAGACTGAGTGGAAGTGGAGCAGGGAATGGCCTGGACTTCACTCTGAGCATCAGTGCAGTCCAGGCTGATGATGCAGGAGTTTATTACTGTCAGAGTTACCACAGCACTCCGATGTTCACACAGTGAAAAACACTCGTACAAAAACCTCACAGACGGAAGTGACTGCTGCAGCTGGAAGATCATCACTGTATCAGTGTCTGCAGTGAGGACACACACACACACACACACACACACACACACATATGATATGCTGAGTAGTAAAACACTAATTGCAAAAAACTTGGAAATCCATGTAAAATGAAAACAACAATAGGAGTGAGGAGAAGTGACAATCACAAACATTTTATTCACAGCAGATCACAGAAAACATGTCAGCCTGTCATTTGAGGAAATGCATGATTTCAGGAAAACTAGGAGCTCATTTCAGAGCTCCTAGTTTTCTAGTTTGCAAACGCACACACAGACGCACGCACACACACAAACACACACACACACAAACGCACACCCACACACACAGACACACACACACACACACACACACACAAACGCGCACCCACACACACAGACGCACACACACACACAAACTAGGAGCTCATTTCAGAGCTCCTAGTTTTCTAGTTTACAAACGCACACACACAAACACACACACACAAACGCGCACACACACACACACACACACACAGACACACACAGACACACACACAGACAGACACACACAGACACACACAGACAGACACACAGACACACACACACACACACACACACACACAGAGACACACACACAGAGACACACACAGAGACACACACAGACAGACACAGACAGACACACACACACACACACACACACACACAGACGCACACACACACAGAGACACACACACACACACACACACACAGACGCACACACACACACACACACACACACACACACAGACGCACACACACACACACACAGACACACACAGACACACACAGACACACACACACACAGACGCACACACACACAGAGACACACACACACACACACACACACACACACACACAGACGCACACACACACACACACACACACACACACACACACACAGACGCACACACACACAGACACACAGACACACACACACACACAGACGCACACACACACACAGACGCACACACACACACAAACACAGACACACAAACGCGCACCCACACACACAGACGCACACACACACACAGACGCACCCACACACACAGACGCACACACACACACAAACACACACACACAAACGCGCACACACACACACACACACACACACAAATGCACACACACACGCACACACAGACACACACACACACACAAACTAGGAGCTCATTTCAGAGCTCCTAGTTTTCTGGGTCTGTGAGCTGAGGAGAGCAGAGTTTTAGCAGTCCTGGCTCTGCTTCGTCCTGTTGTTGCGTTCATGATGATTCACATCTCGGCTGATCAGAGGTCAGTACTGCAGCCGTGCTGCTGGAACAGATCTAGTCTGCAGTTACGCATTGTCCTGCTCAAAACACGAAGGCCTTCTTGAAAACTATTCTTCACTGCCTGATATGTCCTTCAGTGCACATATTACAGTTTTTTACAGACGCTAGGACTCATTTCTCAATACTTAGGTCACTTTTGCAAAACTCCTCACACAGTGAGCACAACAGAAGTCTATGTGGGCTAAACTGAGGATCAGTTATCATTGTTTTGGCACAAAATGCATTCAATGACTACATCTCTCAAATTTCATGAATTATTTTCTCACTCAGACACAACAACTGCCAAAAATCTTTGTACGTACAGGACATTTTGCATGTGCTTACATACTGTTTTCAAAACTGTTAAACTTATGGCCAAAACAATAACACAATGCAAAACTTAAAAAGACAGCAAAATTCAACAGCAATATTTTATTGAAACATATTTTAAATCTAAAAATCCAGTTTAACCAGCCACAGCTGATTCTCATTGTAGATGAACATCTACACAGGTGTTACTCCTTCAATTTCATTACAAAAGGAGACAACTGCTGAATAGGTTTGCTTTGTGATGTAAACATGGACCCAGCCAGAAATGGAGGAGACCGAGTAGATTAGCATTACTATTGTATGTGTATCAGTGGATGGTGTGTATACAAATTCTTGTATTTTGGGATTACTTAGTGCAAAAAAATAAAAATACATAAACAAATATTACAGTTTTTGCCCATTGCTTGAACACATTTGGCAAAACGTCGCTCATTGTGCCAAAACTCTAAACACAAGTAAACACGACACAACACTGGGAAATATACCATACACATCTGTGCCAAAATGAAACTCTACTCCCAAAACCTAAACTCTGCTGTCAAAACCTGACATTCCTCTGTCAAAATGTAACTCTGTTGACAAAATGACACATACTTGCATCATATGCAAACACTTACAGATCAGGGGGAACACACTAGTCTTCTTTACATAAAACACTGCAGTCCTTGATTTCCATTGTGTATTCAGAAGGCACATTTACAGGAGACACATTTCCAAACAACCAAAAACGCAAATAGACCTACTCAATAGTGTACATCGCAGTACCATGAATTCAGATAAAGCAAAAAAAAAAAAAAACCACAACACAATAATACTGCAATAGAAAAAACACTATACTGTAAACACAAAAAACCATGACAATTGTGCATAAGTGGGCTCATGGATCCCGCCGTCTGTTGGGGTCTGGCCACAGGACCTCATCAACATCGCAAGCAGTGTCCTCTCCCGCTGGGCACCGGGGAAAATATCCTCTTGCATGTCGAAACCCTGTCACTGTTCCTCTCGAATGGGACTCTGTAGAGCTGCTTCATGGTGATGCTGAGTTTACCCAAGATGCGTCTGATGGTGGTGATGCTCACATGGTTTATGTTGCTGAACACTCGCCTGTTTGCAAGTATTTTCCGTCGTAGCTGGTGGAGACGGATGGCATTGTCTGCCCTCACTAGGTCCACAACGGCAAGTTCCTGCTGTTGTGTGAACAGGCGTTGCCGTCCTCCCCCAGAAGGTCTTCGGGTCATTCTGGAGGAATACAACCACATATTGTCATCGGTTTGCTTATTTTTCTTACAGTACTTTACTGTATGTACTGTGTCATCCACTGTACAACACTGTACTTCAATATAAGGAATCAGCCACTTTGGCTGCAAAAGGAGCATTAGCACCCCGTACACTTGATATGGTAATGTGATATACTGTAGAACAGTGCTATGAAACCATCTGAGTAGAGCAGAAGGTATGGAGGTGAAGACAGACCTGTTTTCTAGTCGGAATGTTCGTATTACAGATGCCACTGTGAAGCGGCTTAGATGTGGGTGGACTCTCTGCCCAGCTTCCCTCATAGTCAGGCCATGGTTGATGACATGGTCCACCAAAGTTGCTCTTATTTCATCAGAAATATGGGTCCGTTCATGGCCTCTTCGGCCTTCTCCTCCTCTTCCTCCTCCTCCTCTACCTCTTCCTCTTCCTCTTGCTCTCCCTCCATCCATGCTTGCAAAGTTCTTGAAATGGCTACGCTGAGGGCTTTTTGTAGTTGGCTAATTGGTGTTCGGTTTTGCAAGTACGTGCCTTCAGGTGTGTATTTGAGTGGTTGCAATTATCCGATGTGTTTTGTATTTTGGATACATGTGTTTTCCGAATGGCACCCTGAGATTTCATTTTGTGAGCGAAGTGTCTTATGTATGAAATAGAGTGTAGCATGCAGGACCATGTGTGTTGCATAAAGGGGTAGGTGTGTTGCATAAAGGAGTAGGAGTGTTGCATAATTGGTACTGGGGTGCAAAGCAGCGCTTTTGTTTAAGGTATGGGTACATGTGTTTGAGGTATGGTAACAAAAGCTTCAGGTTGTGTTACTTTAGTCTGAGCATGGGTTTATAGTGTTCAAGCAACGGGCAAAAACTGTAACGAATTCTGCATGATGTCTGATTCATTCCAGTAACATATATTGAAATTATAAACAGAGATGTGTCCTTGTTTTACACAGGAAAACACTGTGTAATGCTACATGTTGTTAGTGTTTTTTAGGTCATTGTTTTGTGGGTGACAAAGTGTGTTTGTCGGCTGTCAACCTTTGCTAGTGTTCTGGAAGAATGAGTTTATTTGAGACCTGAATAAAGTGTTTTGGTAGTTGTAGTGCATTTTGAATGTGAAATGAACTGCTTTGCCAAGCTGAAGGTCAGTTACGGGAATTGTGTGAAGAGTTTTGCAAAAATGACCTAAGTATTGAGAAATGTGTCCTAGTGGCTGTAAAAAACTGTAAACAAATATGTAGGACTGCTTTCATATGTAGGACTGTATGAACTGTCCAATTCATATCTGACATTAACGTATAACGTATTTACAATCTTATCAAGCTGAAAAAATGAATATACAATATTATTAAATAAAAAGTCTCCCAACTTTGATCCTCTCTCCTGTAAAGTATGTTCTTATTTATTACACCTCATTTTCTAGTAATTTTGATGTATGTCAAGCACTTTGTTGTTATACTGAACACAATGACATGTCCATCCATCAATCCTCTCTTTTATCCATTTTAGGGTCGGGTGGTGCGGGGTGTCCATATGAGAATCGCGCTAAAAGAATGCTTTTATTATGAAAAGTCGAAAAGGGGAAGTAGTTTGTTCAGCGCATGTGCAGAACAAATTAGTAGCAGTCGGGTTTCCGGTTCGGATTAGACAGGCTCGGTGTGTTCCGTCCCAGTAAAGAAACACAGGTGAGGTCAGGGTTAGGTCCTGGGGAGGTTAGCGGGCAGGTGTCGGTGCTCCCTGCGACTTTGTCCTCCGAACCTTCTCCGCGCAGCCGCAGACTCGCTCGGCTCGGCATCTGCGTGTCCGGCTGACGGCGGGGAAATGTCGAAGGCTGAGGTGCTGAGAGCGCTGGTGAAGCAGCGGCTCAACGCGGCCGCTGAGGAGATTTTCGCGCTTTTTGAGAGGACAATGGAGGAGTACGAGCAGGAGATCCGCCTGCACAGGAGCAGGCAGCCGGACGGACACCCTGCCGAGAGCCGGGGGGGCCCGCACGGTGGGTTACCGGAGACAGACCGGACGGCTAACACCATTGATGTGGTCGTTATTGTTATCGTCATCATCACCATTGTTGTTGTTGTTATTAATAATGACAATAATGAATGAATAATGACAATTTTTATTATTGTTATTCATGTTATTCTTTTATAATAACAACAACAAAATAACAACAATACTAATAAAAATATTACTTTTGTTATAATATTTATAGTAATAATAGTTAATATTATTTAGTTGTTGTCGTTGGAAAGGATAAGCAGCTGTTCCAGATGTTGTAAATTTTAACTAGGCAAACTTACAATTAAACTAATTGTAAGTTGGGTGCAGGTGAGATGTGTCTCCGTAGGAACAGTAACCATGGAGAATAATTTTTCTCTGGTGTTGTGGATGGAGCAGCAGCATGTTTTCACTAACGGTGCAGGTGAGTGTGTGTACCTGCAGCCCCACGGGGACAGCTGTGGGGCTGCAGCTGACACCTCCCCCTCAGCACCTAAAGGAGCCACTATGGTTCAGCAGTGATGTCACCGCAGCCCCATTATTTTTCATTTAAATGATATACTGAAAGTTAACCCCCCCAAAAAGAAGACAGTAACTGTTTATGAGTAACCGTGTTACACGACACTAATCACATGACCGTGCACTCTTAGATGGACGTAACCATGGTAACTAATCCTGCTGTCTGGTCCTCTGTAACAAAACCAAAATGTCCAAAATGAACTTCATGTTTTATTCAGTCAGCCTGAAAGCAGTGAATGGGACAGACGTACTCATAGCTCCAGAGGAGCGCCCCCTGCTGGCCACGTTTGGTCTGTTGGGCTAACCAGTGCTCGTTTCCTCCCTCTGTGTCCTCCAGGGTCTCCCCTGAGCCCCACAAAGTTTACGGCGGATAAAGGAGCATCACAGGAGCAGAAGAGCCCCGGTCTGCACCGGGAGAGTCCAGAACCGCCACGAGTCAAAGATGAACATGAGGGGCTCTGGACCAATCAGCCGGGAGAGCGGCCCGGAGTGCACGAGGACCTCACCATCATTCCCGTCACCGTGAAGATTGAAGAGGAGGTGGAAGAGAGCACTCAGTCCCCCGACCTCCTTCACACCCGCAGCGAGCTCAGCAGCCGCCAGCTGCAGGCACGAGCTGGTGGAGAGGATCGAGCAGGACCAGAAGCAGCCAGAAACCTCCACCCGCAGCCTGTCAGGACTTCCTCTGACACCGGGGCCCCAGAGGACGCTCCAGTGCAGAGCGGGAAACCGCCGTCAGAGGACGCTGTGAGAGACGCGGGAAGTAACTTAGCCAAGAAACCTTACAGCTGCTCTGAGTGCGGCAAACGCTTCGGAGGCAAGAACCACCTGCAGAGCCACATGAAGAGCCACACGGGGGAGAAAACGTGCCCGTTCTGCGGCAAGAAAATCTCCAAGAGCTCCAACTTCACTACACACCTGCGCGTGCACACCGGGGAGAAGCCCTTCACCTGCTCCGTGTGCAACACGAGCTTCAGCCTGCGCAACACGCTCGTCAACCACATGAGGGTGCACACGGGCGAGAAGCCGTTCAGCTGCTCCGTCTGCGCCAAGAAGTTCACCAACAAGGCCAACGTCATCACGCACATGGCCGTCCACTCGGAGGAGAAGCCCTTTAAGTGCAACGTGTGCGACAAAAGGTTCACGTGGCATTCGCAGGTCAAAAAGCACAAGTGCGTCGCCGAAAGCAGCAAGACGTGAACGCCGCGAGGATGACAGCTCGGCGTGGCGTCACAGCTCAGCCAGCCCGTCGCTCACCCTCGCCTGACGGTGGAATCAAAACTTCATTCAGACATCAGCAGAAACCAGCGTGTTCCTGTTTTCACTGCAAGAACGACCTCGTGACGCGGACGCCGTCGGGAATGCTGTCCGTACACCGGCAGCAGCAGCGTGTCCGCACTCTGTGTGACATCACACGCGTGGTCACACCTGCTGCAGGTGGGAGGGAGGCAGCTTCGTAACCTCCTGGATCCGACGTGCAGTCGTGCATTGCTGAGTAATTAGAGTCACGTGTTTGTCGTCCACGTCGCACATCCCCGCTGCTGATCAGCTGACTGCGGTCAGGTGACAGGCTCCTGTGAGGTGAGCTTGTGTTATTGATAAAGCATGCGTAGGATGATTGGGACTGATGCGTGATCTCGGCTCTGTGGCTCAACCAGGTGTAACCTTTGCTGAGTGACCAATCAGTGCTCTGGAAGAGAAGGAGCACGTGGGAGGAGCCAGTATGAAATACAGATCCTCAGAAACAGTTTTATACCTGCTGCTTCCCTGTTGCTGTCAAACAGTATAAAGCACTTTGACCTTTCTGTGGCCACGCCCCCACACACCTGATGTTAGGATAACTTAAACCTGATAGGTCAAACATATCCTGGTCATGTATCATTATTATTGTGTTTAGGAGAAGGCCGGCGTCTCACAGGTGTGTCACACAGTGCAGCTTCCGATGAACTCGTTAGGAGGATTAGCTCATCGCTCGGCTGATACTGAGGTTTACAGGATGTCCTTTAACTGCACGTCTTCCTCTTTGTGAGATAAATGAATATGCAAATGTAACACTGAGGGCGGCTCAGTCACCACATCAGAAACAGTATTAGCTGGACTCCTGTAGTTTAGCATGAGCGCGTCCTCACTGACGTCCACCAGATGGCAGCACTGCCTCTTGGTTTGTTTTCCAGCTGTTCTTCATTTTCTGACCTTTTGTTATTTAATAAAGAGCTGAAACGCTGACAGACTCATTTAATGTGTTGGTGTCTTTGTGGTAAATAATGTTTTAGTCTTCAGGACGTGATGATGAGTGATTTCATCATCAAACGGGTCTGAATCTGACAAACGAAGCCAGCACGTTTCTTGATTGCAGGAAACATGTTTCACCCACACTGGAGTCTCATTTGGACCCTTCATAGATTTAGTAATGTTGTAACGGCAGCACAGACATGTTTGTGCTGCCGTTAATGTGTTAGAGCTGGACTCTGCTTCAGATGATGGTGGAGGTTTCATGTTTGCGAGGATGACCATCGGGTTCCTGATGAACAAAGCGCTTCATAAGCTCCTAGGTTTCTGTCTGAAGAGTCCTCCTGGATCCAAACATCTTCCGCCCGCTGTGCCTGAACGCTCGCAGGTTCAGAAACACTTTCAGACGTCCTCTGTATGTGTGTCTACGCGTGAAACTGAGGGTCAGTGTGGTCGTGCTGGAAGGTGTACCAAGGATGTCGGAGAGGTCGCAGTGGGATCGCTGACATCATCCTTCCTGTGATTACCAAACTTCCCCCAGCTGTGGGCTTCAGGCCCGTGCAGCCATGAAGGCTCGGACGCTTCCTCGTTTGCTTGGTGATTTTCTAGAAACCCTGAAATGTGCCAGCGTTTGCAGAAAACACGGACCAGCTTCCTCTTCGGCTGTGAGTCGGAGCTGCTAGAAAGATCAGGAAACCAGAGCCGAGTCCTCAGCTGGGAACGTTGGACGCGTCCACCATGGCTCGGGTCGCCCTCCTGTGTCTGCTCGCGTCCATCGGTAAGAATTTAAGCATCTCAGCGCTGAATGTTTAATATTTTAGTTATTATAAAGGCTGAAGCTGCTGCCCTTTAGCTCTGACCCGTCCTGGTCAGAGCTCCGCTGAAGTTAACGCGAAGCAGTCGCGCTGAAGCCTGAACCAGGTTTGGGATAACCTCCAACAAACACGGGTATTTATCGGAGGTTATCCCAAACCTGGTTCATCTGCTGGAGCGTGACCATTGCTGTTACCATGGTGATCCAGCAGGTAAACAGAGGTAAAGAGAAGCCGTTGGTCTGGGCTCGTAGTCCGGCCCTCCTCAGAGCTGACCCCGCTCTCAGCTGAAGGAAGGAGCTCTGAGGAAGGTTGTAAATGTGACCTCGGAGCAGATTTACAGGAAACAAACAAACTGAAATCAGGAGTGAAAACGTGTGAAACGGATCCACTGTGGAGAGGACAGCTGGAAATGTGAACATGTTTACATAAAGTGGGTTTTGGTGCTCGGTTTTACTTTGAAAGCTTTGCTGTTTTTGCTTCCTGTGGTAAAGGTGTGGCACAGCTGTTAGTGTCAGAGGTCACGGCGGTATAATCAGCACAGCTCTGATGGTGCGTCATGTGACCTGTGTCCCTGCAGGGCGCTGCGTGGGTCAGAGGATCCTGTCAGAAAGCTCCGTGCACGCAGGTGTCGGAAGCAACGTGACGCTGAAAACGCCGATTCAGGACCTGCAGAGCTCGGCTCTGTTCTGGCACTTCAATGACGGGAAGGAGATCATAACCGTTGCCTCGGTGAGCTCCTCCACGCTCAGACTGAACACGTCCTACGAGGGCAGAGCGTGGATTAATGCAGCCAACGGCCACCTGACCCTGGGCGCGCTGACGCCGCAGGACAGCGGGGAATATATCATCACCATCGTATACAAACACGGTCAGAGCGACGCCGCAAAGATACGCCTCACGGTCTCAGGTGAGTCGTTACTGGATCCCAAATAATTTTTATTCAAACCAAACTTCATGCATCAGCCTGAAAACGTCATGCAGTCATCATCACAGCTCTGCTTCTTTATGTTGTTCATTTAGTTTGATTTTGGGTTTAACAGGGAGCCGGCACGGGGGAAATCCACGCGCTCGCTCTTCACTCGTCACATGTGGAGGCTCAGTTCTCAGCACGTACGGCCAAACCGTGTCAGGGCCAGGTGTGGCGGTCCCAGCTGCAACAATGACATGTAATGATTGGTATAAACAGGCCTGAATACTGGACAGGCGCCACTCTTCTTTCTGCTGAAAGGGGAAGTGACACCATCATATGGATGCTCTGAAATAGTCTTTGTGTTATTTTAGGAGTGTTTGTGTTTTCTCAGCATCAACACGACGGCTTTTTCAGGAACTTTCAGCTTCACTGACACACAGATTTCCTCTTTTATTGAGAGCTGACTTCCTTAGAAAAAGGGAAGTGATGCACTCAGAGACTCCTGTGAGTGAGTCACTGAGACGGCTGTCGCCCCCTGCTGTTCATAGCTGGAACAGGACTAGTTTTCTGTCTCACGTCTCTAACGGCATTTCTCTGTTCACAGCTCCACCCACCGGCACCACCCCCACGCCAGCTCTCCCTGAGCAGATCACAGGTACTCACCTGTCTGGCAGCTTTATTAATATCCTGTCAGTGCAATAAAACGTTCTGTTTATGACCCTGAAACACACACGTCCCACTCAGTGTCGTCTTCTGTGTCCAGATTACTTTGTGTCTCTGGTTGTGTGTGTGGTTGTGATCGTCGTGCTGTCGACTGGCTTCCTGCTGCTCCTCTACAGATGGATGGAGAACAGGAAAAACAGGAAATCAGATGGAAGACAGGTGGAGGTAACTCCATCAGTGTTTCTGTCAGTGTTTAACCTTGCATGACAGATTAGTGCCACTAGAGGGCAGCAAACACCAGCTGCATACATACATGTGCTGTAACTGGATGTGTTAAATATTTTCAGTTACCTGCAGCCCAGCAGAAGAGCGGAGCTCCAGGATCCACATGTGACTCCACCTATGAGACCATGACTCCAGCCCCCACAGACCAGGACCACATCTACTCCACCCTCACCGACATGCAGTACATGTCACATGTGCGATTCAGTCAGACGGACACAATTTCCTGCAAATCAGTAACATCCCAGTAAAATCCTGAAATGTTTCCATCACAAACTCATCCACAGATACGTCTGTGATGTTTATAACTGTATAACTGTAAACATCAGTTATAATATTTATCATTTTCAAGTTTTTTTTATTTGTGTATGTTTGTTATCACTTCAGTTTATAAGCCCCGCCTCTCTGAGCTGTGGGTGTAAATGAAGGCTAACCCCTGAACTTTGTCCTCTGTTGCTGCCGTCCCTACAGACGCTGGATTTCACATCACGTATGTTACATGATTGTCACTAATCTAATGACTTAATAACTTTTGCTACAATGTGATTAATAAAGAGGCCACTTTGACCAGCTTCACATTAAAAGGCCGTAAATAAGATTACACTAAATAATGTGTTTTGGTATCAAACATAATTAACCTTTGTATTGTAAATTCTTTACATAGCTGAATGGTTCCTGTTTAACTGTGTTTAATAGTAAAACGTTGCAATGCTTCACACTTTATCTGATTCTTGCTCCTGTGAGTGTTGCTGGTCTGTTGCCATCGTACTTACTGACCTGTGATCATCTAATCAACTAAATCCAGCTATCAGTATGAGCACTGATGCTGGATCTGTACTAGTGTGCTACGATCAATACTTTGTTTCCAAGTCCAGCATGCAGCTCACTGAACTGTGTTAAGTCAGTCATTTCTTTGGAAATAAAAAATGTACGCCACGCAGTCACTATAAAAATATCTTTTTCATGTTGGTTGTCACGTTTGTTTTATTTAAATCTAATCAACAGAAGCTGACCCGACGAGAGACAGGGACATTTACACTCAGGTCTACAAAAAACAGTTTCAAAATAAAAGCTGAAAGTATGCAAATTAATGACTGATCTCATGACACAGTGTTCTTCCCCACAGAAGCTACATTTGTGGGTTAAAGTATCAGTATTGGCATCGATGCTTATAATTGGCCGTGTATTTACCTGGTATCACATCAGTGCCAACGTTTGCAGCATCACACACAACTGTCTTACTGAGCTGGTCCTGCTGATCATTTGAAATGATCTGAGAGCAGTTACTCAGGCCTGCACCTGAGCGTTACTGCCCTGGTTGGGCCCAAGGTGACGCTGACATTTATCTACTCTGTGTCTACAGTTTCCTGAGCTTTCACATGTAAGTGTACGATGTTGAACAGCTTTCTTTAGTCACTCTTACCCTGTATGTGAGTCCAGAACTCTGGGCATGACACTAACCTGTGCCTACATCTTAAGTCTGAGTATCTTGGTCGAATAAAGACTGAACAGAAAAGTTCTGAAGTGCGTTTTCGGTCTTTGGTGTTCAGACCTCGTGTTTTTGAATGTGTCCTGATGGCTTTAAATTTAGAAAAACTCTTAGAATGAAAAGCAAATAATTCATAATTCCCAAAAACATCTCAAAAACAAACTGAGACATTTAATATTTCCTCAATATTTCTGATTCATTTTAAATTTGATTTCAGCAACACGTCTTAAAGTTGACTTGAGGGGAAAAAAAGGCTGAAAAAAAGAGGTGGAGCAGCAGCTGACCGGGTTATTTTCAGCAGGTCCGTCACATGATCAAGTATAAAAACATCATCAGTTGTTCACCAATGTGCAAAAATCTGCATCTACAGACTGTGGAACAGTCTCAGAATAATGTTCCTCACTGTGATCTACAGAACATCATATCCTCAACGTCCTCACAGATCCTGGAGGAATCTCTGTGCGCAGGGTCGACTCTGGGATGAAATCAGTGCATCAGGACTTCCAGACATCAGCGTATGCGAGCAGCTCGGCGTGCCGCCCACACCTGCAGGTTACAGCTTCATCACTCAGAGAAGAAGCCACATGATGATGGACACATGATGGAGAAACTATCTCCTCTGGACTAAAACTGATCTGAGGTCAGAGAGAACCTCGTGTACACATCTGTCTGGAGCTGCTGTGTCTCATGTCTTCAGCGTGTCTCTGCGTCATCACTGATTCTGGATCTGTTCACAGCTCCGCCCACCTGGACCACACCCACCTCAGGTCTGTTTGTTTTAATCAATCTTTCATATGACTGTTTGACGTCCCACTCAGCATCGTCTTCTTCTGTGTCCAGATTACTTTGTGTCTCTGGTTGTGTGTGTGGTTGTGATCGTCGTGCTGTCGGCTGGTTTCCTGCTGCTCCTCTACAGATGGATGGAGAACAGGAAAAACAGGAAATCAGATGGAAGACAGGTGGAGGTAACTCCATCAGTGTTTCTGTCAGAGTTTTTTTTTATTTTTATTTAACCTTTATTTAACCAGGAATGACCTGTTGAGATCAAAAACCTCTTTTTCAAGGGAGTCCTGGCCAAGAGGCAGCACATTTCCAAACAAATACATACGAACAAACAAAGTTAAAAAATTACACAAAACAATTACACATTATTGAGGCAGTCTGTAGGCCTTTGAGTTTAGTTTTAAAAACATTTAAAGACAGCAGTTCAGTCAGTTTCCAGTCTTTCTGTTCCACGAAAAAGGCGCAGAGTGGACAAAGGCTTTCTTACCCAGCTCTGTGTGGACAAGGGGAACAGACAACAGCAGCTGATCATTTGAACGTAAGGAGTAAGAACCACTATTTGTCCTTGTGACCAAAGTACAAATATAAGGAGGCAGCAATCCTAGCATAGCTTTGTAAATAAAAGTGTACCAGTGCCCCTGTCTTCTAATGGCCAAAGAAGGCCATTTTACTCTTAAGTACAAGTCACAGTGATGGGTCAGATATCTACAGTTGGTAATAAACCTCAAGGAAGCATGATACATCGTGTCCAACATTAGAAGACATGAAGAAGAAGCGTTCATATACAGAATGTCACCATAATCTAACACAGATAAAGGTTGCAGTGACAAGACGTTTTTTCACTGCAAAAGAAAAACGAAGTTTAAGTCTCAGTTTCTTTACTAGTCTCTCTATATGTGGTTTAAAGGTGAAGGAGTCATCAATCCAGACACCAAGGTATTTATATTCATGAACTATCTCTATGACAACAACATTAACCTTGCATGACAGATTAGTGCCACTAGAGGGCAGCAAACACCAGCTGCATACATACATGTGCTGTAACTGGATGTGTTAAATATTTTCAGTTACCTGCAGCCCAGCAGAAGAGCGGAGCTCCAGGATCCACATGTGACTCCACCTATGAGACCATGACTCCAGCCCCCACAGACCAGGACCACATCTACTCCACCCTCACCGACACACAGCACACACTTTGCTAATGCTCAGCAAACCACAGGATGATATTTGATAGTCTGTACATAATAAAAGAAACAGATCTGTCTGCATCAGCGAGCTTTGGTTGAAACAGCTGACACAGCTCCAGTGTTTGTGTCCTGTCTCAAGAAAACAAACGTTTTGGTCCCTGATTAACCGAGCTGCATTCAGTCCTTTCTGAGGACTACATTCCTCCGTACGTGTTGATAATCTGGAATTTCAGCAACTGAGAGAAACATCCTGCCAATCCTGGCACTTAACAGCGTACACTATGTTACTCTGTTTGTGTCGGGGGACCCGATCCTTGCTTAAAGTGTGATGCTAAATAAAGTGCTTTTAATAAAGTGAAAGGTGTGCTGCTAAAGTGCTATACAGATTATAATATAAATGACAGTAAGGGAGTCCTCCTCCTTACGAGGAGAAATCTGCTCTCTCTTTCTAGTCCCTGTCAGGACTCTTGCTGCAGCATTTTGGATCAGCTGAAGGCTTTTCAGGGAGTTTTTAGGACTTCCTGATAATAATGAATTACAGTCGTCCAGCCTGGAAGTAATAAATGCATGAACTAGTTTTTCAGCGTCACTCTGAGACAGGATATTTCTAATTTTAGAGATGTTGCACAAATGGAAGAAAGCAGTCTTACATATTTGTTTAATATGTGCGTTGAAATGTGTCCATATTTCTAGAAATGAGAGCTGCTCCATCCAAAGTGGGATGGATGCCGTCTCTCCTAACAAGACCAGGTTTCCTCCAGAAGGTTTGCCAATTATCTATGAAGCCCACATCGTTTCTGGGACACCACTCAGACAGCCAGCAGTTTAAGGAGAACATGCAGCTAAACATGTCACTGCTGGTCTGATTGGGGACCAGAGGAAACGACAGAGACTCAGCCAGTAGTTTTCAGGTTCCCTCAGTGTCGTCTGCTCTGGCCTCTGGATGACAATTCACTACTGTGACTAGTGTCACGTTTCCCAGAACACAATCTGCAATAACCAATTCAATTCAATTCAATTTTATTTATATAGCGCCAAATCACAACATAAGTCGCCTCAAGGCGCTTCATAGATACAGAGAAAAACCCAACAATCATATGACCCCCTATGAGCAGCACTTTGGCAACAGTGGGAAGGAAAAACTCCCTTTTAACAGGAAGAAACCTCCTGCAGAACCAGGCTCAGGGAGGGGCGGGGCCATCTGCTGCGACCGGTTGGGGTGAGAGAAGGAAGACAGGATAAAGACATGCTGTGAAAGAGACCACAGTTTGTTCCTCAGTGGTGAAAAGAAACGAGATATGAATATAGATCATAGTGGTGTAGATCGTGCTGGTTCTTACAATGAAGGGCCCTCAGCCAAAAACACCCATCCTTCCATTCACACAGTCAGTTTAACGGTTTAGTGAAGACTGAGTGAGAAGGGTCTCGATCTCTGTGTTGCTGGTAACCATGAGGTGGTGTGTGCTGCATATAGATGTGGTCAGATAGCTGTGGTTCATTGGCACAGGAAGTGACAGCGTCACAGCAGCAGTTATTTTTCACTCTGTTACCAGACTACATAAAGTCTGATGGTTTTAGCAGCACGGCAGCACGGTGGTTAGCACTGTTACTGCACAGCAAGAAGGTCCTGAGCTCAGTTCCACCATCAGGCCGGGGTCTTTCTGTGTGGAGTTTGCATGTTCTCCCCGTGTTTGCGTGGGTTCCCTCCGGGTACTCCGGCTTCCTCCCACCGTCCAAAGACATGCAGCTTGAGGGGATAGGTTAATCGGTTAATCCAAATTGTCACTAGGTGTGAATGTGCGAATGAATGTGAGTGTGAATGGTTGTCTGTCCCTGTGTGTTGGCCCTGCGACAGACTGGCGACCTGTCCAGGGTGGACCCCGCCTCTTGCCCTATGACAGCTGGGATAGGCTCCAGCGCCCCCCGCGACCCTGAAAAGGATAAGCGAATGGATGGATGGATGGTTTTAGCAGCAGATGACTGCTGACTGTCAAAGATCAGAAAAAGGAAACACTGTGTTTTACATTTTGTTCCAAAACAGAAACAGAAGCCATGATTTCTCATGAAGACACATTTTATTCACAGAGCACAGAAAACATGTAATGTTTGAATGTTTGCTTTGTTTATGTTAACAGTCTTAACACTGTTAACACTGCTTCACTGAGTGAATGGGTTAAATGCAGAGAGCAATTTCCCCACGGGGCTCAATAAAGTACAATAATGTACACACTTTCTTTCTTTTCTTTCTTCTTAATATGCGCTCACTTTGGATTTGATGGCAGCAGCATGTGTCTGAGGAAAAGTACTCAGTGGTTCTGAAGAGAAACAGCTCTCAGCTAATCTGGTCCACTGGCAGCAGGTCAGTCACATGACTGGAAGTTCAAAGAGGATCTTAGAGGCGGTTTGTCAGAAGTAAAGATGTGCAGAGGCAAGCTGTGAACAGAACAACGTCCCTCACTGTAAAACGTTGTTGTGTCCATATACTGCTGCATTTTGTTCTGTATGTTTTTCTCCGGTGATCCTGTGTGTGTGTTAATGCCTGCTGAAACCACAGCACAAATACTGTTTCTTCTCCCACATGTTTGCACTGAGCAAGAGATGCTCTGTATCTCACTGCACTGCTGTGATAAGAAAGGCATTCTAGAGGCCTTCATACCCACACGATGCACCTTGCCCGTATCAGGCTGAACTGCTTTTTCCTTCAGAGCTGCTTTAAAATTTCATGGCTGAGATTTGTTCCACCCCAAAGACGGACCGAGAACGTAGCAGAGAGTGTTTTGTCTTTTTTAATTGGGAAGAGGCTGTTTCTCCGTTCCTCAGTAAAGCTTTGGATACGCTCTTTCCTTGTCTGCACAACTATGCCACGGTGTTGCCCTGGGCAACAAACCACATTTCACATTATGTGTTCTGAATATGGGATATATTAGGGTGACCAACCGTCCTCTTACCCCCGGACATGTCCACTTTTCACGTTCTATCCGGGCGTCCGGGGGGACTGATAAAAATGTCTGGGCTTTCCTGTATTCTGACAGAGGGCCCAAGCATTTCACTACATATCGTACTGTGTATGACTGTGTACGTGACAAATAAAATTTGAATTTGTGAGACATCATCCCCGAACTGCTGCTTTGTGAGTGCTTGTTCTGCGCTCACAGGCGGGACTGACAACGCGCAGCAATGCGCCTAATGATGTTTAAAAGATCCCAAAGTGCAAGTGCATCTTATCAGACGAACTGCAAAAGAAATTTCCCTCGTACCGACCATAGCTTTACAGACCGATGGTTTTGTTGTTGCTGTTGTTGTTGTTTTTGTAACGGTATAAACAATGAAAGGTGTTGGATTGGCCAGATGCAGGTCGATGTGTAAAAATAACTCAGTTGTTTGGTGGTGGCTGTGGTGGAGCTTCCACAGAGGCCAGCAGGTGGATGAGGGAAGGGGAGGCAGGAGCAGAGACCTGAGGCGGCCGCCGGTCCGAGTGTCAGGTGAACTGAACTTCAGGTAAGAAGTTATGACCTGCAGTCCATCTGGGTCAGATATAAACCACGTTTAGTTTATTTTCGTTGTGCTGACTTTTTACAGTCAGTTACAATAACTCGTACTGCGTACTAGCTAGCATGATGGAGTTTCTATACAGCTGGGTGGTGCTATGATGTTACTGATGGTGTTATGATGTCGGTTTGGATATGTGGTGAGAGGGAAACATGAAGGTGAAACCAGGAGATGTCCTTACTGAACCATCAGAGCTGAACAGGTGATGGAGAAACAGGTTTACCTTTTAGGTCACATGGATGAGTTGAAGTTATGAACTGTTTCTGAGAGACAAATAACCCCAGGATCCTTTTCTAAGTAGCTGACAGCTGGTAACTGTGCCGGGGCGGGTCTAGCAAAGTGTTGCCAGGGGGCCAGGTAGGGCATTAACAATATCTCGCTTTTATTAAATTATTATCTGAATCTTACAACCAAAGTGGTCATATGATGTAAAATGTATAGAAATCATACATAAACCAACAAGACTGTACATCACTGTCACAACAGCGTTCGTTTTCATTCAAAGGCTTTATGGCTTCTCCTGTAATATCTGCTGGGCCGGTCTCTAGTCAAAATGCCCGGGTCAATTGTTTGTCCCAGTCCAGCCCTCATACCGACCCAATACTGGTAATTTTTCTTATGCAGATGAGCCATTATTTCTGTATCACTATTTAATTCCAGAGGATATTTTGTTTTGCACTTGTTGACTTGTAAAACCTATATGACATATTTTATTTCATAATTCATTAACCGCACAGAGGTGTCGTTTAAATATGTTAAATATGTTTCTTTAAGCAAGTTCTTCATGACTGAGCTAAGTGTCCTTATTTTTGTAAATCAAAATATGGTCACCCTAGGATATATACAAGTTTACCCTTTTGAATAAGGTCATAGAAAACACTTCAATGCATTGCAAAGGTAAACTGTGTTGGACTCGGCCCTGGCGTAATGCGGACACACTTCTGTGTAATGAATTCTGCCTGCTTCCTGTTCACTTCCACAAAGTTTCATGCAGGTGTTAGTGTGATCATTGCAGCTGATAGCGCAGCTCCACGTTGAGTGTCTCTCCACTGGGTGGAAGCATCGCCTCACTGAACTGCAGGTCCACTTTCTTTGTGCGTCTATTCAACCACAGTTATGGTTAGAGATGGGCTAACTCATACGTGTCTGACATGCCTTTGATGCGTTACACATGATGCATTCATCCAACGTTCATTTCATAACATCCGCAGATGCTGTTTGATTTCCAGGAAACGACTCTAACAGTAAAGTCACGAGTTATATCCACTTTATTAGGAATCACTCAGTGTCCAAAAACACCAGAAACAAACACAAGAACCCCCAAAGTAAAGACACACCGTGAGCACAGGGGGCCGGGGGACGAGCAGAAGACCGCGCTCGGTGGTCTCAGAGGTAAGGTGTGTGTGGGGGGGGGGGTGCACCTGAGCGCGGAGGTGGGAGGGTTTAAATCTAAACTCTTTAAGAAACAGGAAGAGTGACGCAGGGCGGGCTGCATATAAATAGGGAGTCTGCGTGTGCGCGTTCACCTTTGGGTGTATCCCTCTAACAGCAGCAGGTACTGCCGCGTCTCCTCCGTGTCTCTCTCTGCTGGGAACACTTGAACCGTCCGGATGGATCCGCTCTCCCTGAAGTCGCTCCTGCTCCTGCTGCCGCTGCTCGGTGAGAGGATTAAGCTCCGAGCGCTCCGTGCGCTCCGCTGCTTCATGAGCTTTTCGTAGTTTTACTGTGTGCACATGTTCTCCCTGACTCTCGTTATTATTATTATTATTATTGTCTAATGTGCCTCTGTGGGCTGTTCTCTGCAGGATGCTGCGTGGGGCACGGCATTCTGCCCGAAGGTCCCGTGTCTGCACTTGTGGGGGGAAATGTCACCCTGAAAACTACGATTACAAGCCAGAACCTCGACGTCATAACCTGGATTTTCAATAACCTAAATGATGTGGCTACATTTGTTGGTGGAAATTTGAGAGTGACTGCAGCTTACACGGGGAGAGTTTCGCTTAACCCCACCGACGGCTCCTTGACCCTGTCCGCCCTGAAGCCTGGGGACAGCGGGGACTATACCGTCACTGTGATAACACCTAATACCACTCTAGCCGGAGAGACTAAACTTCAGGTGGTCGGTGAGTAGTAATGTGTGCCATACCTGTGCGGTTACCTGCAGAGGTGTGGCTTCAGACAAATGGAAGCTTGTGAGACTGCAGCAGTGCGGAGCTGATCACGGTGAGGAACAGACTGCTGTACGTGACCACCTCCTCCCTGTGTTTCATTAGTCGCTTCGAACCAACAACCCAGCAGTGCTGGCGCGATTATTAAATACAGAAAGTGTCTTCGTGTAGTTTGGGGCTTATAACGTACCCACGGGACAGCTGCCCGTAAAATGCCCACTTTTCTAAATTCAGTTTGGTTGGGATTTAGCTGCGAGCCACGCCTGCTTATCCCTGCAGTCTGGAGGAGGAAAAGTTTGCTTTGTCACAGGTGAACGCGACACTGCCGGTGCGCGAGCTCCTTTACAACTCTGTTCATTTCAAATAACCAGCAGTGTGTGAGGGCGTGGCTCGTGACGCTGCACCTTCCAGTCAGTGTGGCCGTGTGTACTCAGCTGCGTGATTTGAGTGTCAGGGTTACAGTTAGGTTATGGTTTAGGCCCAGGGTTAGGGTCAGGGGCTGGGGAGAGCATTAGGTCAGTTAGACGTCCCCACGAAGATGTGAAAACACGTGTGTGTGTGTGTGTGTGTGTGTGTGTGTGTGTGTGTGTGTGTGTGTGTCAGCTCTGATGCTCTGACCTCACATTCAAAAACAAGGTGTGTCCTTCAGCAGCTGCTGGAGACCCAAACCAGCATAAGGAGGAGAGTAAGGCTGACAGTCACCACAGCAGCGCTGCTCGTGTTGCTCTGCAGCTGCTCGATGATGAGGATGTGATAACAAGAAGGAGCAGAGTGTGTGGTGCACAGACAGTGTGGATGTGTGGTGGATGCTTGATGTTCTCCTCATGGCTGGAGCTCTGTTGTGAGTGGAGGTGGGTTACAAAGCAGCTTGCAGGTGCAGCAGCAGCTGTGGGCTGGCTTAGAGAGCTTGGCTTCATACTGATCTGTGCGCTAGATTGTAAAGTAGCAGCATCATTAGGTGATGTGATGAGCTGGCTGTAACTATGACAAACCTCCAACAGGAACATCCTGCCACTCAGCCTGCCAGCATGCCTACAGGCTCTTATTTTGGAGGTCACGTTAGAGAAGACTAACTTGATTGCTGTTACGGGGACATAAAAGCTGCATGTGTAGAATCACCAGTGAAATCAGAGAAACACAAACAGCTTCCTTCATGTTGGCTGTGCCCTCATGTCTCTCTGTCTCCTGTACCTCTGGTGACCAATAATACTCTAGTTATTATGGATCTATATCATGTGCTGGTTTTGTTGCCTGATAAAATCAGTAAAGCAGTTTCTGGAGTAATTACACAAATTCAAATATCCACACCCACTGACTCTCTTTGCACCAGAGTGGATCTTTAATGTTCCTGTGGATCAGTCAGCTTATCTGTTATCAGCCAAGCTATCCTAGAACAGTAATCTCAAAGTAGCGATGGTGTGAAGCTCCTGAAGGCCGACTGGTTTCCACTCCTTTGCGTTCCCACACACCCACTGTTGCTTAATCACCAGTGAACAGTAGCTCCAGGATTACTGCAAACGAGTCGAGCCGGTTGCTTCTGTTTCTCTTTCGTCTTCATCACGATTTCAGAGCACAATTGTATGAAGAGAAGCCGGCCTGCGCCGCTGGCTGCTCATTTGTAGTAGGATTTCACAAATAAAGATGCTGATTAATTTTAATCTGTGGAAATATTCGCCTTAACACACCCTGACACAGTCCCAAACTAGTGCAAGGCCTGAGCAGGCTCGACCCAATCAAACCTGTGTCCTTCACAACCAATTAGAAAAGGAAGTAATGTTTTATGTTTGTCCTCTGAGTCGGCCTCCCCTCTCTGAGAGCCAAAGGCAGCAGGCAGTGCTAGTAGACCTCGCTGAGATCCCCAACCTGCTCTAACTCGCACACAGAGGCTGCTTTAACTCTGCTCAGCTTTTATGGCGATGCTTACTTGGTTAGTCATCATCTACAAACGAGGAGGTGATGCAAACGTTGGCCTTAAACCAACAATCCAGCAGTGCTTAATCTGCTTCTGCACCGTCCATAAGGCCCTCATTCAAAGGAGAAACGATGTAGCTGGGTGTGTTTAGCTCATTTCTGCCAGACAAAAAGGTGTGGAGTATTCAGAGAAAGGACAAAATGTAAAATAACAATTCATTCTTGGAAGCTGCGAGGAGAAAAATCCTTAAAAAATCAGAAAGAACGTTTGTGCTCATGCTGTCCTCTGCTGCTGTGTTGGTTCCTCCCTGCAGAGCCCGTCTCCAACATGGACATCAAGTCCAACGTCCCTGATGCCATTGAATACAACAGCACTGTGATTCTTACCTGCAGCGCTATAGGCTCCTCGCTCAGCTTCAAATGGATCAACGGCAGCGTGCCCATCGTGGTCGACGGCACGCGCATCACAGAGATAAAGGTCAGTTCAACCCTGATTGTTTCTGCGTTGTTTGATGTGAATCTTTGGGTCGGTGTTTCACTTCTACCTGAGTCATCCTCATTGTTTGTCTTCTGTCCTCGGGTTTGTATCGCAGACGAACTCGTCCAGCGTGCTGACCATCAAAAATGTTCTGAGGACGGACCTGGTGGGTCCGATCTACTGCACAGCATCTAACTCGCTGACAACGAAATCTACCACCACCCCTTTCAACCTCACCGTCTACTGTAAGTACTGCAGCCGGACTGCATGACACCGTTCAGAGCACAATACCAGAGGCTTTTAGTCTGGGTGTTACTCGGCAGACATGCAGCAAACGCAACAGGAAGTGTAGCAGAGAATCCGCCGAGTTTCTGCAGATGTGGAAGCACGGCTGAGGTTGCATCCTCGCAGCAGACGGTTTCAGCTGCTCAGCCCCGTCAGGTCTGTGCTCAGCTCTTAGAAAGCTGGAAGCTGGCCGTGGAAGTCAGCGAGCGTTGGACGTGTAAGGAGGTGTTTTTGTCCCCAGAGGGGGAAACTGGAACTGTAATACACACCTGCTGTTCCACAAAAACTGCAGTTTTCTTGGAAAGACGTCCTCGGCTGCTGACGTGTCGTGACATGAAAGCCGTGGGCTTATTTTCCCGCTCATCTCGTGACCTCCCGTCTATCACCGACCTCGCATCAAAACACAGATTAACACAAATTCTAGTTTGGCAGATTGCCACAAAAGTCCCGACTGCAGTTTTCTGAAAGATGAGCCGTCGTCATTTAACGACTGCGCGCTCATCACCGCCCTGGAGCAGATATCTAATGGCAGACTGCGTTGTGATTACAAACAGGAATTGGTTGCAAAACTGGCTTTACATTATAAAAGATATAATGCAGCAGCAGCAACATCAGTGGACCCACACAGCAGCAGCTCCCAGAGGTGGGACCAAGTCATTGTTTTGCAAGTCTCAAGTAAGTCTCAAGTCTTTATCCTCAAGTCTCAAGTCAAGTCTTAAGTAATGTCAGGCAAGTCAGAGTCGAGTCTCAAGTCACTGGTGTAAAAGTCCAAGTAAAGTCACAAGTCTGAAACTTTGAATTTCAAGTCCTTTCGAGTCTTTAAAAAAAAACGAAAAAATAATGTTGCAGTTATGCTAAATGTAAATATTAGACCATGTAATTTTAAAATCTGTGTTTTTCTCAACACATGACAAAATAGTGAACTTAGAAAATATACACAAATTGTGAAATTGCACCTCTTTAAAATGCAGCTCAATTAAACCTAGCTCCAAGAATAATTTTCACCGACAGTTCTGAGATAAGCTGCATGTTATTCTTGGATGCGGTTGTAGGACCAGCTTTAAAATCGCATGACAAAAATATCATACATATTAAAAAAAACTGAATCACCAACGTAGCCTTGAAAACATTTGCTAGTTAGATGAAGTCAGCTATCTCATCGTAGCATATTTATATGCATATTTATAATCATACGGTTCTTGGAGTGAGTGCATACACTCGTGAAGTTTAGTAACTTCAGGTCACTGCAACAAGCCCAGGTACAGTTTACCGACGGATGGGTACAGGACCTTGAAATGCACCGTGTAGAACGAAAGACCATCGTACGTATCATAAGTTTACCAGTCTCACAAATTGTCTCCATAAATACACATTCCTTAACCGTTTATTAATAGGACCTTTGAGCTCAACGGTAATTAATTAGTAGTGGAAATAATTTCTGGTAGCATCACAGAAATGTAGCAGTGACAATAATACTGTATGCTGTAATCGCACTGGGCAATTAGTGATACAAAACAACTGTTTTATCCTGTGAATAAAAGTATATGTTTTTGTCAATGTACCATAATAACAGAAGCGAAACGCAATATTGTGTCAGGACAATTCACTATTTATGCACAATAAACACAGGAGCATAGCGCCACAATTTCTGTTCAGCGCCAGACTTGCTTGTAACCTATATCACTAATTATGTTATGAAAATGACGTATTAAGTACTAAAAAACACTGACCTTCGTGTAAATGCTTGGAGCAGACTAACCTGTGAGCTGGAGAGTTCTGGGACGTTATATTTGCTCTTTGAATGGCTGCAATCCAGGCCATCCGTCGCGTCTTTGTTACTTCGGAAACATGGCTCGAACAATTTCTCTTCAACGACGTAATCCGATAACAACCGATCTCTTTACCCGTCGGCTTCCCGTGGCTGTCATGCGACCGGCTATTGCAGTTAATAATACAACAGCTTCTTGACATTTTTGTGTTTCTTTTTATCGCTGTATAACTGATTTTAATTGAAAGCCTGCGTGCGCTAGTACCGCTTGCCACGAGTTCCCAGAATCCTTTGCGGTTCTACCCGTGAATGACGTCACATTTTCAATCTCTATATAATATGCAAGTTAAATTTTATATTTGGGGTAAAATATCAAGTCTTTTCAAGTAAACCGGTTCAAGTCCAATTCAAGTCCCAAGTCATTGGTGTAAAAGTCCAAGTCAAGTCACAAGTCTTACAACATTTTTTCAAGTCAAGTCTAAAGTCATAAAATTAATGACTCGAGTCTGACTCGAGTCCAAGTCATGTGACTCGAGTCCACACCTCTGGCAGCTCCTCCCTTTAGCACAAGTGAAAACACATAAAGGAGCGTTTAATGGATAAGAAGCAGGTTCCATTCCTATTTTCCTCTTTCAAAGTAATCAAAAGCACTTTGGGAACCTTCAGCCCTCAGAACTCATACTAATAATAAAACGCCACATTTAAACGTATCATTTAGTACAGGGGGAGGAGCTACAGAGAACGTGCCTTACCACTGTGGAGTCCATGCAACTGTGGCTGGGAACCCCCACACATGCAACATGTTTACTAGCGGTGTCCCACTGATTAGTGCCCCACTGTAACAGTGACATGTGGAACCTTAGTATTACACAAATTCCATTTAAATAATAACAAATCAAATATATGCAGTGCTGTTTATCTCAGCTACACGTGCAAACGCTCGCTGCCCTCACATTTGTGTTTCCCAAAGAGCGAGCTCAGCTGTGAGGGGGACCTGCTGTTTCAGGGCTCTCTGATGCATACTCTTAATGCTGGCATGTTTCGTGACACCTGCATATTTAGCATTCCTGTACAGGTATTTCCTGTTAGCTGTGGCAGTTGGACAGTTAGCCCGGTCTTTACTCTTACATTGTTTGTAACGTTGCACCTGAATGAGCGAATGAGCTCCACACCTGCCGCACAACAAAGGTCAAACATGAGTCAGGCCCGGTCGGTCCTTCACACCCCGGCATTTAAAGTCCTCAGTAAGCACAGAGGTGTCACTGCTGGGTGAGACGTGACCATTGCTACTCACACACGCAGGCATGTGTGTGTTTGTGTGTTTGCACGGCGCGCCCTCTCAGGCTGTGCTAACCACACTGTGTACACACTTCCACTCCTGCATGACTAACCTGAGAGGCAGCGAAAAGCCACAGCGACTGCTGCTGAACTCTGTTATTAATTAATATGAAGCTGACGGCTTCATCGGGTCTGGAAGGAACTCCCAGTTAGCCATGGGGGCGAAATCTGTTTCTCTACAAGCCTGGAAAAGCTGTTCTTGTAGAGCTGGAGTCACAACGAGCAAATATATGCTGGACTGTGTTCACTGTGGTGTTTTAAAGGAGAACAATCAACCATATGGAGTTTGTTCTAAAGCAGTAGTTTGTCTCAGGCCTGGACGACTGTGCTTGATTTGTTAGCTCGTTATTCCTGCAGGTCTACAAAGCGATGAAGATGAGGTGAGATGAGTTTTACTGGTGGGGAAAAGATAACTTCATTCATAATCTCTGAGCACTAATTATCAAACAATAAGGGAAAGTAAGTAAAAGGGAATTATTGCAGTCATTCTGTATTAATGTCACATGAAAGGATGTAGTCACTGACTCCACCCATCACGTTTCTGCTGCTGCCATCTTGGCGATTAGAGCTGCTGGTTTGTCAGTCGGTTTAATGATGAAGTACAAACTGTTTACAGTCATGTTGCACTCCCCCTCTCCACAGACGGACCTGATGATGTCACCATCACGCCTGCAAATCCACCCAAGTTCATCCAGGCTGGTTCCACGTTCAACCTGACCTGCTCGGCCAGCTCCCTGCCGCCCGCCTCCTTCACGTGGTACTATAACGGGATGAGGATCGAGACTTCCAGCTCCGTCCTCACTCTGGATATGATCAAAGGGTACACGGAGGCGGCTAACTACACCTGTCGGGCTGAAAATCCCAAGAGCAAACGCAGCGTCCCTTCCCCGGCTGTTTCCTTCACCATTATGGGTGAGTGACGTGGCTGAGTGGGGTCATTGTACACAGCAAAATCTCCAGTGTTAAATTAACACTTTTGACAGTGTTACATGTTTAAAAGTAACCTAGTCAGTTTTGAAGATCAACAATGGCTGACACTGAGCAGTGCTGATTTTCTTACACTGGAAAATAATATATATATATATTTATTTATTTTGAGTATCCAGGAACATAAAAGCCAGTCAGGCAGACTGAAGGACTCCTGCTCTTTTCTCTGTCCGAGGCTTTTAAAGGATGAGTCATAATAAGTGCTCGTGACCTTCGTCACAGTTTTCACCTGTGAGGTGTTGAAACGTTGTGCTAACAGAAAATGTGAGTCGTCTGTCATTACAGCCCAGGACTCGTTTTCTTCATGTTTTTCAAAGATGTTGTTTTCAAGCTGGCTGTGCTGTGGGGCTGGCAGACCTGTGAGAAACCTGCTGGGTTGGAGGCCGGTTTCATGTTTGTGCCCTGAGGAGTTTCTCTTTGTTGATGACGGAGGGTTCTCGCGGGCTGAAACGATAAACTGTAGCCTAAAGCGTAAAAATCACAAACGTTATAGCAGCTGCTAGGCCACGCTTGTGTTAGTCTTAGTGAATTAAAAATGGACATCATTGATTATAAGCCTTCAAATCATAGACAAGCCCCCAAATGATCATAAAATGACTCAAGATTACTGAGACGATGAAACTAACATAACAGAAACACCTGAGAGGGCTGATGGCAGGCCGATGAAAAAGAGGCGGAGCCTGTTGGTGCTCTTATCAGTGGAAAGCAAACGGTAAAGAGAGCCTGAACTACAAGAGAGAGAATGAAAGGTTAGCCCCGTTCTTCTCCCTCAGTTGGATGTTTCTTCTTCCCTTACTTTGGGATCATGTCAGTTTGAGTACACGGAGTTCAAAGTTTTAGAATTCCTACAATTATGCTCATTTTTAATAGCTTTAAATGTCCGAGTTAAGGATTCAAGCATCAGGTTTCTTAGTTTGTCGAAGCCTCCAACCTCCACAGAGGTCACGATGCTCACAAAACAGACTTTAATTGGCTGCCGCAGCCGTCGTGTACCGCCCAATCACAGGACAACCTACCTGGAGGGGTGGAGTGAGAACGTGTTTGTTTAGCAGGCGACGTGGCTCTAATCAGAAACCCTGTGCAGTTGCATTGTGGGACGTGTTGGATCCAGCTTGCCGCTCACTGGTTCATGAGGTTTTGGCATTCGGCCATCGGCGTCTTTTGTTTTTGAAATCAGACGTTACTAAGACACGGAGGCAAAGGCATGCTCACGCTGTTGCAGCATGTCAGTCAAAGGCCTGCCACGCCCTGACTCTATTGTCTGTTTCTGCTGAACGAGACCGTAAGTTAGAAAACGAACATCATGTTGTTACCGGTAAGACTTCAAACTCGCTCCTAAGACAGAAGCATCTCAGGAATTTGCTCTGCCGAGGTTGTAAATCAGGCGCAGAGTGGGGTCATTTTCTCAGACATGCTCACACCTGGACTATCCTGACTGTATTTACAGTCCTTACTGCACTTTGGATCACTTCTTTATGTATCTTTAATAATTGATGTAATATGTGCCAGAAAATAGAATGATCACAGTAAAATCAGAATAATAAACACAGGAAGACCGTTATCATCCTTGTGTCTCCCTTTAATTTTCCTAGAGGGAATCTCGAGTGTTGAAATCATCGGTCCGACTGGTGTCCTCATCGCCAGCAACAGCACGGCAAACCTCAGCTGCCAGGCGACGGGGGGCACTGTGGGGAAGGTAGACTGGCTGAAAGATGGTAAACCTCTTGGGCCTTCCAGCCCTCGTGTGGTTTTTGCCGCTGATGAAAGTTCTGTACTGATCAGCCCGCTGCAGAAGGACGACAACGGAAGGTTCACCTGTCGGGTCAGCAACGCCGTCAGCAGCAAAGAAGCCCACTACAACATGCAGGTCGTCTGTAAGTGTTTGCTTTGCTGAGATACTCGAACATGTGTGTGGGGCTGTATGCATTCATGTGCCTGTGTTTGACACAGTGTTAGTCAGACAGTAGAGGTCCTGCACACGCCTCACTCACTGTCCCATCCACGGCAGGTATAAATATGAGACAGTAAGCTCAGCTCCAGCAACAAAGACGTGCCATTTTTAAATTCACTGTCGTTATTTCCAAAGAATATCGTGATGTAATACCTTGGACTGTGTTCTTTCACTATCCGGTGCTTAATTTAAGAGTCTTCTGTCAGTAACCTTCCAGTGTCTGTGTATCGAGAGCATATGTTTCTAATCAGGTAGTACCACCTTTAATTACACCTGCAAAAGCCTTTTTACATGAGCCAACTGAAAAATGTCCCTGAATCAGAAGTGAGGTTTGCTCATAACCAATGTTCCCTCTAAGCTGCGCGCGTGCGCAATTGTGCACTGCTGGCACGGCCTCCGCACAGAAAATCTGCACTGCGCACAAAAAAACTAACCTGAAGTGAAAAATAACATTAAAACTTCAACAATCCTGTTCTGCAGTGTGAGTCAGTGACTGGCTGCTCCCGTATGGGATCAGAACGATGCCACCTTATCCCACAGTCCAGCCAACGATGCGATTCACATTCGTATATACGCAGCTAATCAGCGTGGCTGACAGGCTGTGACAGCGTCCTTATGTGCCGGTGTTTTAGCAAAGCGGCTGATGTGGAGTGAAGCCACGTTAATGACAACGTGTACAACCATTGGAGATGTGAGCAGGACAGACGGAACAACTGACGGACAAAGTGTGGACTTTATACCAGTTTTTAAATTGTGTTGATCGGCCACGTAAAACCAGAGTTATGATAAAATATCTGCAATGTTTGTTTTTCTTCCTGAATACTGTCGTTGTTTATATTTACTGCGGGAAGAAACGGTAAAAACTGCGTTTTATAAGGAAAACGCTCGAAAGCCTGCGAGCAAAGACACCAAAACTCCCAGCCTTTCCTATTGGTGGAAAAATGTACCATGTGGACCAATCAAAACATGGCATCTAGTTGTTAAGAAATGGGGGAAGTTTTAGGAGTGACGGCGTGTTTGAGACGTTTAGCGCAAATCTTGTGTAGTTAGTGTGTAGTCGGTGTGTAGTTGGTGTGTAGTTGGTGTGTAGTTGGTGTGTAGTTGGTGTGTAGTTAGTGTGTAGTCAGTGTGTAGTGTAGTCAGTAGTGTTGTTGTGTGTGTCAGAACAATGAGGCGACTGCTGAGTGTTACAGGAGTTACAGCAGTGACACATCTGCTGCTGTCAGGCCTGCAGGTATCAGGCTGTTGTTCTCCTTCATCTCATAGTGGACAGAAATTATTTTTTGGAGCGGCACAAATAATTTGTGTGGCATCAGATTTGATGCAGAACAGCTGATTGTTCTGTAAATAGTTTGAAATGTTTATTTAAAAATACCTTGGCTGCATTTTTAGGTAAACAGCTGCAAAAACTCAGTTACTTTTTTGAAGAAGTAACTATATAATTAATTACCCAACATTGGTCATTATTTACTGTATTTGCAGACAGAGTTACAGACTCTCTCCCAGACCACAGACTCATCATACAGTCAGAGCTTTATGAAAAATAAAGAAAGTTGTGTTTTCAAAATTGGAGTTGAAGTTATTTTTCCTTCCAATAGTGTTAACATGCTGCAGGTCATGAACAAGACTTTTTTACATTTTCATTGTCAGTGGGCTGAAGCAGTTAATTAAAAGTCGTCTAACAGAAATGTAAATGCTGTGATTTGATTATTTTAATAAACATGTAACTTGGATGGATTCGATGCTGGCGTGACCACAGTGCACACGTCTGCTGTTGCTCACAGTGGTACTGCTCAGGGAGTTTGTGTGTTCGCTCAGACATGAAACATTAGAGGGAACATTGGTCATAACTGAAGTTTACGGCATTTGGATCGTTTTTAACCTCAGGTTCTCTTTTTTTGTGTCGCCTCCTTTCTGATCCTGTTACACTACACAGCTACTGAGGTCACACATCCTGGTTTTAAGTAGAAACATCAGAGTCCACACAACAGTTTCCTTTTTCACTACCAGGGCGTAATATTTCATGGATGGATGGTTACGCTCTGTCAGCTGATGGTCATCAGTAAAGAGTCAGAGTAACGACCGACGTGCTAATAATTAAGTTCGCTGTAAAGACAAGTTCGTGATTATGAATCATGGAGAAAAATAACTTATCTTGGGTTTTACTTCTGTCATATCCAGGCTCTTATTTTGACACATTTTTCACCTAAATCCAAACGATAAACCGGCTGTGTTGTCATGTTGTGTCCAGATGGTCCTGAACAACCGACTATAACGGCTAGGAAAGCCGTGGAAGTCAATCAGCAAGTGGAGCTCACCTGCTCCGCTGCATCTGTTCCTCCTGCCAACTACATCTGGAAGTTAAACGGCACCGCAACTACAACCACAGCGGCGGTGTTCATTATTGCAAGTGCAACATACAAAGACGCTGGAACGTACACATGTGAGGCACACAACATCATCACCAGCAAGACCACCTCCACCAGCCACAACCTGTCTGTCCAAGGTGAGCGCCGTCATGCAGCCCAGACTGATCATTCAATGAATATACAGACTTCACTGCCTCAGCGCTGCACAGCCTGCAGGGACAGCCTGAAGTTTTGCGCTCCTCTTAAATTCTTACAGGCGTGAACGTTTATGTTTGTATATTTGTTTTTTCAACCAATGAGGAAGCACCAGGTCAGAGTTTACTGCCGGCACGTGACGTCCACGTCTGTTTGAAGCTCTGACATCATCTCAGAGCTTCAAAGAAACCCAACCAGTTCATGTCGTTTGCATATGGCATGACCCCACGTTTAGGTTTTAATGCTGGCAAAGTATGGCAAGTGCAACTCTTCAGGTCATTACAGACGCCTAAAAGCGTCGACCAAGTTCTTCTACGTAAGGCCAGCTGTATTTTAATCATCACTAATTATTGTTGTTAGATATAATTCAGGATTTACGTGTTCGAGCTTAATATGCTCAAACAAAATAAACAGGTTTTCCTTCATTTTCTAAAAGACGTGATCATTAAGGTACATAATGTGTGACTCACATTTTCAGGTTGTGAGAAAACAAAACTGCACCCTGAGCAAAGCTTGTAGGCAAAGTTGGGAACTACAGATGCACAATAAGCTAATGTTAGGCGATGTTAAGCCAATGCTAGCTTCAGCTGAGGGTGACACAGTCCGGCTTCGACTGGTCGAGGAGTTTTGTGCAGAAAAGGCTTCTTCCTGTCTTTGCCTTTCACAATAAGGGTCATATGTATGTGTGTATGTATGTGTATATATATGCTCTACGTCAAAGCTGTGTACAGCAGATTAAAAAATATTCCTAGTTGCATATTTTCTTAGCATATAAACGTCATAATCCACAAACAAAATAACATCGCGTCCCGTTACTATGAAGAAGAACTGAATCAGCTCCATTGTTTATTTGTGAGTAATCTAACGGAGTGACACGGACAGGCCAGTGTGACTAACGAGGTGACGCCACCCTGAACCAACCGAACATTATCAGACTGTTTTTAAACTCGTCCTGTTTTCTTCTTCTCTAGTCTCACTTTCAGTCTTGCCAGCTAGCAGCGGGGAGGTGTAGCGGTGCGCCGCTTGTTTACTGTTATGTTGGAATGAGGTCTGCGTTTCCGCCTTTATCTTAGAGATTTTTAGAGATCACAGTCACACTGAGTCATGCATGCTTAAACACACAGTCACAGAGAATGTCCATACTAAACTACCAATGACTGTCTTTACAGGGGAGGGAACGCTGGACGGTCTCTCAGATGGAGCCATTGCTGGAATCGTCATCGCTGTCATCATTGCTGTGGCCCTCGTTGTCGTAGGCGTCTGGCATTACTGCCGACAGAAAGTCCCGTAAGTACTCCTGCTTCCTGATATCTAAAAGGGGCATGCAGGGGGGGGGCACGTCGGTCAGCCAATGGGATGAGGCGTTGGAGCGGCTGAGTCGGAGAGGCACCTTGCTTCGAGGCTGAACCAACCAAACCAACAAAACAGGTCTCACTGTGGCTGAAAATGATAGTAACGTTGGCCTCAAACTGTTTGAACCAGACTGTTTACTCGAGGGTAGTTTCCTGATTTTAACTGGCTGACGAGATATGACTGAGATACTGTTGTTCCTCAACAAACTGGGAAAAACACTTTGTGTGGAGCTGGAAACAGAAAGAAATATCTGTGAGATTCACCACCTGTGGACCCAAAGCAGCTGACAGCTTAAAGCAGTGAAAGAGTGTTTGTGTCGTTCATGGTGACAGTAGCTCATGAGATGTTCTGTTTGCACGGCTGTTGTTTCTTTAGAGCCACAGCAGCGCTCTAATGTGTTGTAACGTGGAGAAGCTGGGTGATCACACCGAGTCAGTCTCCAGAGACTCCAGATTCAGAGTCAGCTGCTTATTTTGATTTTTCCCATCAGAGTGCTTCAAATGTCCAAACAGCGTGAGGAACGTTACTCCCCCGCTCTGTGCTTTTCTCCGCTGTCTCCCACTCCATGACCTCCCAGGAAACTTCATTCCTCTCATGCCTCGGCGTATTGAAACATGTTCCCAGATGTACCCTACTCAGATATTAAAGAGCCGCCGCGCCCTTCGGCACCATTTCAAAAGTAACTGTCACCTTTGCACAAGCCGGCCGCAGCCGCTGTTTCTTAGACGACAGATGGGGGGCAGCACCTCCACCGGTAAGATGGAGGTAAAGACTAGAAAGAACATTAGAGTTCTGCAGCACGGTCGTATCTTTAGGAACACTTTATGACAGACTATCATCGGGGAAACGCTTCCCTGTTGCAAACAATCAGGTCTGCAGACACAAATATGTTAAACGGTGCTACAGTTGAAGTCACGGCACGCTCTTCCAAAGCAGAGCGAGTGATGCAATTGCATCGCATTTTGACACACAGCAGGAAGCTGCGCTGCTGAAACAAAGAACAGTCTGATGAGTCACAGACGCAGCCTCCAGCATGCACACACTCACATTACTCACTGCAGCCAAACCAAGCAACGCAACACAGGAAGTTACCTTTGGAAATGTGTGTGTGTGTGTGTGTGTGTGTGGGGGGGTACCTGAAGTTCCAAGGAAGTGAATGAATGAACAGGTATGAAGTGTGTCTGCAGGAATCTCACAAACACGAAAGCAGCAGAATTACCTGGTGGGGGACGTTGTTCTCGTCCACCTGCAGGCGGCTGGAAGCCCGTTTGTCTCTGCGGACGCGAGCACAGTCTTCTTAACAGACCGCTGTCATGTGACGGGACCTCTTGATGTCTCGGGTAAAGGACTGACCCCTCCGATGTGGTGACAGGAGGCCTTTGTTCTGTTATGACTTCCTGTGACGGTGGAGATGTGGATGGATGATTGTCATCCTGGAGCTGGTCACCTTTGTTAGCTCTGCCCTGGTGAAAGAGGCGGAGACGTAAATGAAATGTTAAATATTTAAAGAGGTGATTTCCTGGAAAGGAAAAGCAGTTTTCACGGTGTTTCGTTCTTTAGGAATAAATGTAACAGCAACAAGGTTTTCTCTGAAAGGAATCTGTATTATTATTTCCTCCTACTGATTGGTCAGTGGGAGTCTGTAGCAGGATCTGGGCATGCTCTGATGAGCTTTCTCTTCCATGCTGTGTGACACCCCGATGGACATGTTGACCTGGTTAAAGAGGGTTCATGGTAGAGCGTCTCTATAGGCTCCGGGGCCACCGAGCCGGGCAGGTGGGAGCCCGGAGCTGTAGGTGGGACTGTAGCGGTCGGTCAGTGGAAAACAAGAAAGACAGGAAGTAACCGTACGTTCAGACAAACACAGCTATCACACACAGGCATCTTAAACACACACACCCAGAGCGAGCGAGAGATGGAGCGAGGCAGTGACAGCAGATAAAGACTGGCGATGACAGACGAGTGTGCAAACTCACAAACATGCTGTTTGTGCGCTGCACAGTGTGAGTTTGTTGTACACGTAGTCTCACAGTAATGTTACACTAAGGTACGAGAGTGAAACACAGGTCCTCGAAACATCTCAGTTTTTCCTGCTCCAGGCTCTGGATGATGTCATGGAGAGCTGATATGCCAAATATGGTAATCTCATGAAAACAGCTCTGACTGTGAGCTCAGAAGCCCCGCCCCCACCCCACCTGCAGAACAAGATTGGTCTGAGCTGTGAATCCAGGAATAAACACGAGGAAATGAGCAGAACAGGTCGAGCATCAGTGATGTGTGCTTTTATTTGTCAGTTCTTGTCACAGTCTGGGGACTACATTACCCACAGTGCAACTTCTAGCACAGACTTTGCACAAAGATGGACATGTTTGCTGTGAAGTAAAACCATTTTTTGGGAAAGTCCAGTTTTGTAGTCTCAGTTTACAGATTTAGGGTCAAGAGATGGAGCTGAGGGTGGAGCTGAGGGTGGAGCTGAGGCTAGCCCTGGGTGCAGCTCTGTCAGCCATGACTCAAAGCATGCATGATCAGGACTGGACGACGCAGAGGCTGAAGTCCTGCAGGTGCAGCGCTGACGTTCAGGGTGGCGAGAACACGAGGAACAGCTCAGCGTTCACTTCTGCTTCCAGGTCAGGTTAGAGTGGCACCACCCACACACACCACCCGTCATCCTGCCACTCTGCGGAGGGAGGCCGGTGGTGTTTTGGATGAAAACGTCCCACACTGAGGACAAATGTCAAACGACAGACCTCGTTGTGTCGGAGACCAGAAACCCGTCCATCTCTGCCCAGGGTGGCCTTGAGGTGCAGTCGCTGCAACGCTGAGGAAACATCGTGTTTCACATGAAACCCGGAGTTCCCCGTGTGAGAGCAGGCGTGGATAGACCTGACAGTGGGGAACACCGGGAGTGCTCTGACCGGTCGGCCCTGCAGGCTCAGGCAGTGAGCCGATGCTCCCGCAGAGCCTGACTGACTCCAAATCCAGCCTGTAATTAAGCATTTCTCTGTGGTTATTTTGCAGCGCCATGAATCGTCTCTCCAGATAAAAGCGCGACTTTCCCATAATTACAGGCGGCAGCTGAGATGCAGTTTGGTGACAAACCGGACGGCTTTAAAAGAAGGTTCAAATCAAACATTTAGACATCCTTTCATTGGCTGAGGAGTTGACGGCCACTCCAATCGGGGGCTTGATACAAAGCGAGTGATGGCTGCAGCGCGGTGGGAGGTAGCAGCTTTCAAACGCAGTGGTTTTAAAATTCCTCACCTCTGAATGAATCCCGGGAGCTGCTCGTGCCCAGCGGGGCGGGGCCTGTGCCGGGGGAATGGCAGGAATGTCGCTGTCATGTCTGCACACGTCTTCTGTGTGTTTGTGTCGCCGCTCGTCTCTCCCATCACCCTGCAGTTCAAAGGTTTCTGCACGCTGCCCACCTCCTTCCTGTTTCCCTGAGGTCGTCCATCAGCGCTGAGCTGCGTGTGTGCGGCTTGTTCTCCCAAGCGAGCGGTGCTGAGAGGCTGAAAGAGGAAGGAGGAACTCGTCTGTAGATCCCAGAGAGACGGAGCCTCGTCTCGTTCCTGCTGCAGGTGTTACTCACAGCTGAACACAGAAATCATCTTCTGTGTGAGCAACGCTGAACCTTTAAACAGGATTTCATTACATGTATGTTATTTAATAATCTCTTTTCTTTTGGGGAAAACGAGCATCGAGTAGTAAGTCCACTAACGTCGGTGCGTGACCTCTGACCTGTGAGCTCATCGCTGTCCCTGACTGTTTGAAACAGCCAGTTTTCAGCAGGCAGCGAGTTCTTTGAAGGCCGATGTTTGGGCTGCTCTTATCAGCAGACGCAGACGAATGTATCCGAGTTTCTGTGATAAGATTCAGCGATTGAACCAAAAAGTATTTTCTTTGATGTTTACTCCGAGAAATCTCGACTCCCTGAGTACTCCTGAGGTCGCATGACTGTTACTGATGTTTTCCAAGGACACCGTGGGAGTGGGGTGTGTGGGTCAGTGAGATCTGATAGCAGGATGGGCTCATACTGCAGCCGCTGTGTGTGAGTCACCCAGCGGTCTGTTTCTCTAGCGTTGGCCTGAGATGAACGAATCTTTATCGAGACTGAGTCAGAATCACAGCAGCCATTAAAGCGCGTCAGGCGTAATGACGGCTGCTGCTCTGCAGGTAGAGAAGCAGGCGAGCCATCGACGCCGTGATGCGAGTGTTGAGGAGGCACGAACGCCGGGGTTGTAACATTAGCAGCCGTGCGCTCTCTGACCTTTCACCTTTCTAACCTCTAAACAGAAACTGTGCTAGCAGCTGGTGGAGACTGCAGCTGGGTCGTGTTACACGTTATCGTGTTTGAACATCTCACGCTGAACGTTTTCAGCTGACAGCACGGTTTGTTTGAAGGTCACGGCTCCTCGCCGTCAGCGCGCTGCTGCAGAGACACGCCGTCAGTGCTAATCACTGTTTTCTGTTTCTTTGTGTTTTTCAGTGCGACCTCGCCGTACTAAAGAAGACGTCCTGATTGCTGCCGGTAAGTCTGATCTGTGGGTGACGTAATGCACACTCAGCTGTGTGTTTGAGAGCAGCTGCTGTGGACACAAGAAGAGACACTTACACATTTTTGCAGTGTGACATCAGCAGGAGCGTCCAGGTGACGGTCTGAGCGGGAGCTCCTGCTGCCGTGTGTGTGTGTGTGTGAGCGCACGTGTGTGTGTGTGTGTGTGTGAGCGCACGTGTGTGTGTGTGTGTGTGTGTGTGTGTGCGCGTGTGTGTGCGCGCGCGCACGTGTGTGTGTGTGTGTGTGTGTGTGTGTGTGTGTGTGTGTGTGTGTGTGTGTGAGTGTGTGTGAGCGCACATGTGTTTGTGTGAGTGTGTGTGAGCGCACATGTGTTTGTGTGAGTGTGTGTGAGCGCACATGTGTTTGTGTGTTTGAGTGTGTGTGAGCGCACATGTGTTTGTGTGTTTGAGTGTGTGTGAGCGCACATGTGTTTGTGTGTGTGTGTGTGTGTGTGTGTGTGTGTGTGTGTGTGTGTGAGCGCACATGTGTTTGTGTTTGTGTGTGTGTGTGTGTGTGTGTGTGTGTGTGAGCGCACATGTGTTTGTGTGTGTGTGTGTGTGTGTGTTTGTGTGTGTGAGCGCACATGTGTTTGTGTGTGTGAGTGTGTGTGTGTGTGTGTGTGTGTGTGTGTCGTGGGGATTCGTTTCTCACACCTGAACAGAGGAAAATTGGACAGATCCCCAATTTTAGGACCAGTCAAACATTTCTAGGCGGATAAACCGTCATGATGTCATGCTGCTGAGCACGCTTTGACTGCAGCACGCTACGTTACCAGCTGATGCTGACTAAGGCAGCGTAGCTGCTAATCAGTGCTGAGAACCAGCCTGATAACATCCTCAGTGCTGACACGGCCATCCTTTATGTACAGTCTGTAGCCTGACGCTGTGTTCTATTGGCTGCTCGCTGCTGATGCAGCAGCTCCCAAAGCCGTCCCCACGGCTCGAGCTAACACAGCCCCGTGTGTGTGTGTGTGTGTGTGTGTGTGGATGATGCACCCGTGGTGTTGATGACATTTATTCCTCCTGAAGGAAATGTGTGAGATGATTGGTCTGCTCACCAAAATAAAAGCATTCACAGGAAACAGTTAAAATCACAAGTTTAATCAAAAAGCAGAACAAATAATAAAACAGAGAAATGGAGAGCAGCACCGCTGAGCTCAGCTGTGATTGGAGGCTGACCACTGTTCAAAACAGGAAATGAAGATGTATTATTATTATTATTATTATTATTATTATTATTATTATTATTATTATTGCACGGTGAGTGAATCCCCACAGTCACATGACCCTCTGTGTGGAGGATGTCGGTGAACTCCATTTTAACAGGAAGTGACCTGTTGTATTTGTGTCTGCTAGTTCAGCTCCTCGTGCTAACAGGCTTCCATGTTTGTCTTTGAATTTGAAGGCTGGAGATCAGAATTCCTGCTAACGCCATCTTCTCTTTCTCTGCGCAGGCCTACAGTTCCCATAGTTGTATTTCCCATGATTCACCTGTGCAGCCCGGAGGAACAGCCAGACGGATCCAGCTGGTTTCCTGCGAAGCCTCGTCCCTCTGTCCCTCTGTCTGCCGCCTGTCTCAGCGGAGACACCATTTAACCCAAACCATGGATTTAATCAGGGCTCAAGTTGCTTTTTATTTCACTTCTCTTACATTTTTGGAGCTTTTTATTTTTACCTCCATGTTCCTGTATCACTGGATCCTCCTCTCTTCTTCTTCTTCTTCTCTCGCTGTTAACAAACTTTATTCTTTGTCTCACCGCCGCCTCCTCTGCAAAACTCACAACACCGAAAAACTGAGACTGAGACGCTTCCTGAGCTGAAGCTGACGCACTGACAGCTACAATGAGTGACTCTCTTTATCCTGCTGAAACCTGAGGAGCACGCGCGCACGCGCGCACACACACACACACACACACACACACACACACACACACACACACACACACAGCTGTGATGCCTGGCTGATCACAAACACAAAGGAGGCCACACATGTAGAAATTTCAGGTTTCCAGGGTTAAAATAATGCTGCGGTTTGGTTTATCTCTTGGTCTGTACCGGGTGGGCGGGGCCTGTGTGATGGGGGACATTTCAAATGCAGCAGAGCATTTTAAAGTAAAGGTTTAGAGGCTTCCCTGGAAGCTTCGTGGGATCCCACATACCTCAGTTTATCCTGGCAGTGTTTATTTTTAGCATTTATAACGTTCCTGTTCCAGCCATCATCCACCGCGGGCATTCAGATAAAACATGGAACGATGTTTACTCAGGCTGCTCCATTTTGAAATCGCCAACAGTCCGGTCAGACGGTCCCCATCAAAGGTGTGCACACGATCCACGAGTGAAAGCGTCTGCGCTCAGTCCTGCATCGCGCAGGCTGCGATCGGCGCTTCTCCTGATAAACAGCATCGCACGGCCTGGTGTTTCTAATATTTTGTCCGTCCCACTCACATGAGAGAAAGAGCAGCTGGTGTAAAGCAGGAGCTCAGCCCGATCTGAGCGCGCTCACTTTTACTCTGATTACCTGCAGTAACTGGAAGCTCAGTCTGTGATTAATGAGGGGTGCTGTCAGCCCACCAATCAGAGAGCAGGTCTCAAACTCCCTGAAAGCACTAACAGGGAAACACATGAATGCTGTAACACACACACACACACACACACACACACACGGGTACAGTGCAGGGGTCCCTCCATAACCCCGGCTGCCTCCCTCCTGCAGCTTTACCTTCAGGCTGTCGCAGCGCTGCGTTAAAGTGCTGCTGCAGTGTTTAGTGGAAGTGCGCGCACACAAACAAAGGGAGGAAACTTTGAGTAGGGCAAGATTCAACACGCAGGGAAGAGGTGACGGGAAAACGGGGCTTAAAGAGTTGGGGGGGGGGGGGGGTGTTTGTGGGCGGGGACATTCTTTGACTTTTGGAGGGAAGGTTTGGTGAGGTTCGAGGAGGTGCTGACATTCTTAACCACGATTGGACAGAAGCTGTTTTAAATGATTCACAGCTGTGCGCACACTCACGCCGCGCCCTGTTTTATTTGAAGTTCAGCTTCCAGGCAGCCGTTTGAGTATTCTGAGTCCTGCGCTCTGAGCTGATCCACCAGTTTGGTTTGTCTGGTGTGTGAGTGCGTGCACTGATCTCCAGTAAGAAGAGTATTTATTTAGTTTACTTTATTAAAAAAGGAAAAACTTGGTAACTGGAGCTGAAGATCATAGCAGGTCTGCAGATCACACAATCAGAAGCTTTTTGGTAGTTTAAGTTTGTGTGTTTTCACAAAGCCGCCGTGACCTCGTCCTCTGATTCTGGGCTCATCGTGAAGCCTCGGCACCATTTGAGCTTTTTCAGAGACAGACGTGACCTCGTTCAGACCGCAGGGTTATCAGCTGATATCAATCCGCATAGCAAGCCATGTGATTGGATAACGGAATAAAAATGAATGCAGGGGTCCGGTCCTAGCAGCCACGCCCCCAATCATGGGAATGGTGACATGTAATCATCCAAAGATTATGTGTCAGTGTTGGAAACATCATTATTATCAAGTTTTAATGGGAGTCTGTGGGGCTGACTCTCTGCTGGACCCCTGCTGGCTGTTAGAGGAACTGCTGTGTCGGTTTTTATCTGGATCTCTGTAGCTGAGTTTCTGAAAGCCATAAACATCTCTCACCGTCTCCGGTTTGGGAAAACACACAAACAGAATGTATTAAAACCAAGATGTGAGTCCTCTGTTGTCTGAAACACGAGACGCGTGTCTTTGAATACAACACGAGCAGCTGTGGAAACTGGCCTCGCTGTAAATACATGATGATGTTCTACACTGTAAACTGTTTGTGTGACATGTTTCTTTTAATTTTATATATATATATATATATATGTGTGTGTGTGTGGGGGGTTTATGATTCTGTTTTTAATGTTTACAAAAACTCTCTGTATGAAATAACATTTGTATAAATACTAAAATACTAAATGAGAAAATAAATGAAAATCATGTTTTTGAAAAGCCATAAAAATTGTCAAAATATTTTCCTAACTTCTTCCCGTTTCTTGTGTTTCCTTTTACTATGAGGCTTTTTTTGAACAACCAATCAAAGTCTGTATGTGTTCAAACTGTCCAATCACAGCATGTGTGCCTGCATGCCTGTGATGACTCAGGTGAAGAACACCTGAGGGCTTGGGGGACCGTGTCTCTCACCGGCACGCCCGAGTGAAATCAATCTGCCGCAGCGCGTCATTGTTCTGCAGGTTTAAAGCTGACCTTCTGTTGTGTTGGAGCACGATCACATGAAACACGGCTACAGTTTCAGATAACGAGGTCAGCCATCCCCGTGAGCAGGCTGCTCTAAACCCTGCTTATCACAGCTTTTCCTACTTTTGCCTCTTTGTGATATAACACAGAGGGGGTGGTCCCTGCTCTTTCAATGTGAGGTTAAATGAAGGAACCCTGTGAGAGACAAATGACTCTTCCTGCAGATGGTTTGTCTCTCCCTTGTTGCACAATCTGACTTGCAAAACACAGACCTGCAACAAACTGGTTGGGACGCTGCATTCCTGTCGGTCAGGTTCGCGATAATCATATCAAATTCTTATAGTCACAAGTCACAGTTTTCCAACATCCGGCTCCAGAACCCACATTGCTATTTAAACTGGCCTGCTTTAATGGTGCCACTGAAGTGGACTGTTTCCAGTCGCTCTCTGTAATCCCTCTCTGGCTGTGCGTCCGAACAGAAATCAAATTATTGATCAGATCATTGCATTCATACTCCAAAAATGATCCTGCTGCCAGCAGAGGCCACGCCACCGCTGGATCAGACCCTGGAGAACAACCTCAGACACAAACTGGATGGATGGATGGATGGATGATGCATAGATGGATGGATAGATGGATGGATGGATGGATAGATGGATATATGGATGGATGGATGGATGGATGGATGGATATATGGATGGATGGATGGATAGATGATGGATGGATGGATGGATGGATGGATGGATGGATGGATGGATGGATAGATGGATGGATGGATATATGGATGGATGGATGGATGGATAGATGGATGGATGGATGGATGGATGGATAGATGATGGATGGATGGATGGTTAAGGTCTGGGGTTCAAAGGATGTGTGGAATCAGCTTTACACATACAGGGAGTGCAGAATTATTAGGCAAGTTGTATTTCTGAGGAATAATGTTATTATTGAACAACAACCATGTTCTCAATGAACCCAAAAAACTCATTAATATCAAAGCTGAATGTTTGTGGAAGTAGTTTTTAGTTTGTTTTTAGTTTGAGCTATTTTAGGGGGATATCTGTGTGTGCAGGTGACTATTACTGTGCATAATTATTAGGCAACTTAACAAAAAACAAATATATACCCATTTCAATTATTTATTTTTACCAGTGAAACCAATATAACATCTCCACATTCACAAATATACATTTCTGACATTCAAAAACAAAACAAAAACAAATCAGCGACCAATATAGCCACCTTTCTTTGCAAGGACACTCAAAAGCCTGCCATCCATGGATTCTGTCAGTGTTTTGATCTGTTCACCATCAACATTGCGTGCAGCAGCAACCACAGCCTCCCAGACACTGTTCAGAGAGATGTACTGTTTTCCCTCCTTGTAAATCTCACATTTGATGATGGACCACAGGTTCTCAATGGGGTTCAGATCAGGTGAACAAGGAGGCCATGTCATTAGTTTTTCTTCTTTTATACCCTTTCTTGCAGCCACGCTGTGGAGTACTTGGACGCGTGTGATGGAGCATTGTCCTGCATGAAAATCATGTTTTTCTTGAAGGATGCAGACTTCTTCCTGTACCACTGCTTGAAGAAGGTGTCTTCCAGAAACTGGCAGTAGGACTGGGAGTTGAGCTTGACTCCATCCTCAACCCGAAAAGGCCCCACAAGCTCATCTTTGATGATACCAGCCCAAACCAGTACTCCACCTCCACCTTGCTGGCGTCTGAGTCGGACTGGAGCTCTCTGCCCTTTACCAATCCAGCCACGGGCCCATCCATCTGGCCCATCAAGACTCACTCTCATTTCATCAGTCCATAAAACCTTAGAAAAACCAGTCTTGAGATATTTCTTGGCCCAGTCTTGACGTTTCAGCTTGTGTGTCTTGTTCAGTGGTGGTCGTCTTTCAGCCTTTCTTACCTTGGCCATGTCTCTGAGTATTGCACACCTTGTGCTTTTGGGCACTCCAGTGATGTTGCAGCTCTGAAATATGGCCAAACTGGTGGCAAGTGGCATCTTGGCAGCTGCACGCTTGACTTTTCTCAGTTCATGGGCAGTTATTTTGCGCCTTGGTTTTTCCACACGCTTCTTGCGACCCTGTTGACTATTTTGAATGAAACGCTTGATTGTTCGATGATCACGCTTCAGAAGCTTTGCAATTTTGAGACTGCTGCATCCCTCTGCAAGATATCTCACTATTTTTGACTTTTCTGAGCCTGTCAAGTCCTTCTTTTGACCCATTTTGCCAAAGGAAAGGACGTTGCACACCTGATATAGGGTGTTGATGTCATTAGACCACACCCCTTCTCATTACAGAGATGCACATCACCTAATATGCTTAATTGGTAGTAGGCTTTCGAGCCTATACAGCTTGGAGTAAGACAACATGCATGAAGAGGAGGATGTGGACAAAATACTCATTTGCCTAATAATTCTGCACTCCCTGTACAGTGTATTTGCAGCCCATAGATAACATTGTAATAATAAAACAATATTTATATTTTTTAGGAATGACTCATTTTTATACACAGCTCCCAATTAGACAACGGAGTGAGGAGAGAACAGGCCTCATCTGGCCTTGAAGTGCGTGCTATTTCATGACAGAGTAATCCTCAGAGTTACCTGTGGATTTGGGAGCTGTTCACTGGAACACTTAATGAGCTCCAAAGAGATGTCAGTGCAGGTGAGGGAGCCGTCATCACGCTGGAACAACAAACTGAACCCACGAGAGAGCAGAGAAAGACGGCACGCACTGCCTGGACCGTTTCACCACATTCAGCACACACACACATTCAGTTCTTCAACGCAGCAGATGTCACAGATATGACAGAGTGTGTGAAAAATGTTCTTCCTCATACACACCACTTTACATCACGACACCAACTCGGAAGAAATCCCTGCTGCAAAAGTATTTAGACAAAACCACTGAAGCATGGCCGTGGTTTTGTCTACATACTTTTGGTAAAAGATGAAAGTTCTTGTACTGCAGAGGTCACAGTGGTTCTTTGGTCACATTTTACCATCATTCTAATGAAAACAGTGTATTTGGAGGAGTGTGTGCAGCACTGAACACGTCCTGGTGTTCTCTCTTATCTTGTCATCTGTTACACCTGCAAACTGAAAACCTGGTGACAAAGAACGCAGGTCAAACTTTGCAGGAAGCTGTGACGGGAGATCAGATTAGCTGCATGTTTGAGGTTTGGCTCAGTGTTCTGTGGAAGTGAGTTACACACACACACAAACAAACACACACACACACTTAAACAAACACACAGAAACAAACACACACACACACACACACACACACACAGAAACATACACAGACATACACACACACACAAACAAACACACAGAAACAAACACACACACACACACAAACACAGACACAGAAACAAACAAACACACAAACAAACTAACACAGACATACACATACAGTGGGGCAAAAATGTATTTAGTCAGCCACCGATTGTGCAAGTTCCCCCACTTAAAATGATGACAGAGGTCAGTAATTTGCACCAGAGGTACACTTCAACTGTGAGAGACAGAATGTGAAAAAAAAATCCATGAATCCACATGGTAGGATTTGTAAAGAATTTATTGGTAAATCAGGGTGGAAAATAAGTATTTGGTCACCTCAAACAAGGAAAATCTCTGGCTCTCACAGACCTGTAACGTCTTCTGTAAGAAGCTTTTCTGTCCCCCACTCGTTACCTGTATGAATGGCACCTGTTTGAACTCATCATCTGTATAAAAGACACCTGTCCACAGCCTCAAACAGTCAGACTCCAAACTCCGCCATGGCCAAGACCAAAGAGCTTTCGAAGGACACCAGGAAAAGTATTGTAGACCTGCACCAGACTGGGAAGAGTGAATCTACAATAGGCAAGCAGCTTGGTGTGAAAAAATCAACTGTGGGAGCAATCATCAGAAAATGGAAGACATACAAGACCACTGATAATCTCCCTCCATCTGGGGCTCCACGCATGATCTCATCCCGTGGGGTCAAAATGATCATGAGAACGGTGAGCAAAGATCCCAGAACCACACGGGGGGACCTGGTGAATGACCTGCAGAGAGCTGGGACCAAAGTAACAAAGGTCACCATCAGTAACACACTACAACGGCAGGGAATCAAATCCCGCAGTGCCAGACGTGTTCCGCTGCTGAAGCCAGTGCATGTCCAGGCCCGTCTGAAGTTTGCCAGAGAGCACATGGATGATACAGCAGAGGATTGGGAGAATGTCATGTGGTCAGATGAAACCAAAGTAGAACTTTTTGGTATGAACTCAACTCGTCGTGTTTGGAGGAAGAAGAATACTGAGTTGCATCCCAAGAACACCATACCTACTGTGAAGCATGGGGGTGGAAACATCATGCTATGGGGCTGTTTTTCTGCCAAGGGGACAGGACGACTGATCCGTGTTAAGGACAGAATGAATGGGGCCATGTATCGTGAGATTTTGAGCCAAAACCTCCTTCCATCAGTGAGAACTTTGAAGATGAAACGAGGCTGGGTCTTCCAACATGACAATGATCCAAAACACACCGCCCGGGCAACAAAGGAGTGGCTCCGTAAGAAGCATTTGAAAGTCCTGGAGTGGCCTAGCCAGTCTCCAGACCTCAACCCCATAGAAAATCTGTGGCGGGAGTTGAAAGTCCGTGTTGCTCGGCGACAGCCCCAAAACATCACTGCTCACGAGAAGATCTGCATGGAGGAATGGGCCAAAATACCAGCTACTGTGTGTGCAAACCTGGTAAAGACCTATAGTAAACGTTTGACCTCTGTTATTGCCAACAAAGGTTATGTTACAAAGTATTGAGTTGTATTTTTGTTATTGACCAAATACTTATTTTCCACCCTGGTTTACGAATAAATTCTTTACAAATCCTACCATGTGGATTCATGGATTTTTTTTTCACATTCTGTCTCTCACAGTTGAAGTGTACCTCTGGTGCAAATTACTGACCTCTGTCATCATTTTAGGTGGGGGAACTTGCACAATCGGTGGCTGACTAAATACTTTTTTGCCCCACTGTACACACAAACACAGACACAGAAACACACACACACACACACACACACACACACACAGAAACACACAAACACAAACAAACACACACACACACACACACACACACACACAGAAACACACACACACAGAAACACACACACACACAGAAACACACACACACAGAAACACACACACACAGAAACACACACACACACACACACACAGAAACACACAAACACAAACAAACACACACACACACACACACACACACACAGAAACACACACACACAGAAACACACACACACAGAAACACACACACACACACACACACAGAAACACACAAACACAAACAAACACACACACACACAGAAACAAACAGACAAACACACACACAGAAACACACACACACAATCACACAGACAGAAACAAACAAACACACACACACACACACACACACACACACACACACACAGAAACACACACACACACACACACACAATCACACAGACAGAAACAAACAAACACACACACACACACACACACACACACACACACACACACACACACAGAAACACACACACACACACACACACAATCACACAGACAGAAACAAACAAACACACACACACACACACACACACACACACACACACACAGAAACACACACACACACACACACACAGAAACACACAAACACAAACAAACACACACACACACAGAAACAAACAGACAAACACACACACACACACACACACACAGAAACACACACACACACACACACACAATCACACAGACAGAAACAAACAAACACACACACACACACACACACACACACAGAAACACACACACACACACACACACAATCACACAGACAGAAACAAACTAACACACACACAGACCGCCTGTGTTTGTTGCATGTTGACATGTTGCGTGTCAAAGTGAAACCAACATTTCACACATGCAAACTTTGAAGTCAGGAAAAGCAAAACCTGCAGAACCAAACTGGAGTCTGAGCTCGAGTAACACAGATCTAACACGCCGCAGCCTCTCCGAGAGCCTCGCGTGACCCTGAACGGCTGAGAGATCAATACTTACATCACTGCATCGGGCAAATGGATCTCGTCTCCATCAGCCTGAGCTTCTGAAAGCTGCTCCACACCTTTTCTTATCTCGATAAGGTTTCTAAAGAGGCGGTGTCCTCTCAAGCCTGGGTCACTGGAGAGGGCAGGAGAGGAGTGGCATCCAGCCTAAAACCGCTGCCAAGAAAGCACGCGTCTCATAAATGAATAAAGGCATACTTTAAATGCTGCTTACCTGTGCAGCACCTCAGAGTGGAACGCTACACTGCAAACACAAACTGAGGTAAAATGTGAAAACATGGTCCTACAAAACATGTTCACATCTGACAAACTAACATTTGAAACACAAATAAAGTGTGACGGGATAATTACGAGTAATGCGTGTGTGCAGGAGGCAAGGTGAAGGAGAGCGAGGCCGGGAGCGCCGGAGGTGGTGTGGAAGAGAAATGGAGTGGTGGTAAGGCAAAGCAGGACAACTGGGAGTAGGATTATTAATTTCAGAAATGTAATCACTGAATACTGTAAATACAGCACAGTGAAGTGTTCGTGTCAACATTTAAAGTGAGTAGCATTCAGCCAATCAGGTTTAGGAGCAGGTGACCGGTGCAGGTAGGCCTTTTGGCGTTCACGGTGGAAAGCTGCAGGTCCTGTAAAGAAAACTGCAGAAAAAGAAGAAACTTGTTCTCGCTCGACGGCGCACACTTTGTGTTTGTGTGCGCTGGAGCAGTACGGCTGACAGGACCTGACACGCCTGCAGTATTTACTCAGGAATGTGTAACAGTAATACATGCAGGGCGGGAGTGTGGGAGGAGCCTGAGGAGAAGGCGCTCCCCCACCAGGAATTCGAGCACGAGGTCACTGTGTTACCAGCAAAGACAAAGAGTTATTCATCACGCAGCGCTGCAGAGCACACAGAGCTAGCTGTCCTCATGATGTCACAGTGTTGCCCTCACCCCCACCGGCCACAGCAGGTGGGCGCCCCTCCCTGAGCCTGCTCCTGCCAGAGGTTCCTTCCTGTTACAAGGGGTCTCTTCCTCCTCGCTGTTGCCAAGTGTTTAGGACCGTCGGATTGTTGAGTTTCTCTCTGTAGGCGACTGTTGATTTGGTGTTGAACAGAGATGTTTCAAGGCTTTCTTATCATTTCTAAAGAAGTCTGGATCAATAGTTCGTCTTTGGACCTTTTCCTCATGTTTGTGAAGTGACTTCAGTCTGCTCTGTGTTTCAGTCAAACATAAAAAGGCTCAAAGATAAGCTGTGTTGTGTCTACAGATAAAAGATAAGTTATCGAAGAGCAAATTTAACATTTTATCTTTAGACTCTGTCAGTCACGGATGGGCCTCCGCAGAGACCCGGAGCATCCGTGGAGCAGTGTGGGATCACGCTGACAGAGAACAGGAGGCAGAAACATCCAAAGAGCTTTGGGTGTCCTTCAGGAAGCCTGGAGAACTGTTCCTGAGGATCCTCACAGAGCTGACAGAGAGCTGCTCAGAGGATGAAGATGTTCCAGCCTTTGTTGTGGCCCTCTCCTCCCTGCCTTGCTTTCAGACTCTTCTTCTTTGGTGTTTATTGGCAGCTGACAGTCAACAAACTGGTGCGTTACCTTCAGCAGCTGGTATGGAGTGTGGACCAGAAAGTCACTTAAGATTAGATCCTATCATACAGACGTGTGTGTCTAAGATAATTAGATGTGCCTGATAAGTTTCACTTCTTCAGTAAATCAGTTGTCTTCTTGTAATCATCAGAGCCATCGTGTTCACTCTGTATTGTTGAGTTTCTGTCCCGGCTACTTTCTGAATGGCTGCACTGGAAACGTACTTACAATGAACTGGAATCTGAACAAATGACTGATTTTAATGGTGTGGTGTCTTCAGCCCGGTGGACGGCTGATAACATCACAGCCGTTCCTCTGTCTGTGCTGAAAGCCCATCACTTATCCTCAGTGTTGGTCAAGTTACTTGAAAAAAGTAATCAGTAACGAATTACTGATTACTTCCCCAGAAAAGTAATCCCGTTACTTTTCTGATTACTTATTTTCAAAAGTAATTAGTTACTCAGTTACTTTTTAAAAACACGATTTACAACCTGAATAGGTGATAAAGTTATAGATCTTTCAGCCCAATTCTACTTTTTCTGCATAATCCATCATACAAAATGTAATCAAATGGAAAAGTCTCTTTTTAAAACTTGTTTTATTAGTTTTAATCTTTTAACTTTATGCATCAAGCAAAGATTTAATTATCTGCAACATTCTCTGACTGGAAGAAATTAGTTTAACATTTAAACCTATTTTCTGCACATTCCAGCACATAAAATAAAATATTTTTGTGTGTTTACACTCAGTCTTTCAAATAGATCAGAATCAGAATACTTTATTGATCCCTGGGGGAAATTATTTTTTAGATGCAAGTAAAACACAGCAGAAAATAAATAAAGTCAAAGACTCAGCGGTCCTGTTGCTCTATTTTCACCTGTAAAGCAGGAGTGGGGCAGGCGGAGGTTTACCCTGGTGCAGGTGTGCCGCGGTCAGTGGAAGAATCCGCGAGTTTCTCTGTGAGTTTCCCATTACGTCGTAGCTACTCGGTGCTTGTTGGAAGTTTAGGGGTTTTTTTCGCTGTAAAAAGAAGTTTTCTTCCCACGCACAGCGGACACTAATGTTTTTGTCACTTTTTATGGAATCAAACTCAAAGTAAGGTCAGTACTTCCACGCTTTAAACGCTGCACGCTCATACTCTCTCTGCACTCGATATATGATCCATTGTTGATCTGCACACAGCTGTTGTCACTAACGTCGCACGCAGTAACGCAGCGTTCCTACGGGAAAGTAACGGTAATCTAATTACTGTTTTTGCAATAGTAATCCCTTACTTTACTCGTTACTTGAAATAAGTAATCGGATTACAGTAACTAACGCGTTACTGCCCATCTCTGCTTATCCTGTTCCCTACGTTGATATTAAACACAATCACAGCTGCTCCCGCTCTGTTAGATATACTCTTAGATGCTGTATCAATCTGCACATGACAGCAATATTGATGAATATGTTTCTGTGCTGTTTGCCAGTTTAAAGTAAACTCCTCATTTCTCCTTTCCAACAGTGAGTCTACTGCAGCTTCTGGAAGTATCCACGGCTGTATTTCTGGTAATGACCGTTTGACTTATTGACCTGATCTATTCACAGTCCAAATAAAATGGCTCACGTCTTTTTCTTCTTTCTCCAGCCCAGCTGTTTCCCGATGATCCGCCCAGTAACTCAGTGTTAACTGTTCTCTTCTTTCTCCTGGTTCTACCTGTCTGAGTTCACCTGTACAGAGTCTCAATGCTCCGTACTGGACACGATCTAACCCGAGCCACACATGCACACACTGACCTGTATATAAGCCTCAGGCCTGTTCTGTCACGTCCACTCAAACTTCTCATGATGTTTAACACTTTCTTGCATTTGTCTGAACGTGTCATCAAACCAAACCTCAGGAAATGTTATTTCACTTCTTCTACTTTAGTTTAACGTCCTTACTTGATGTCTTTCCTTGTAAAAACATTGTTCGTACCCACTCGCGTGACGGTCCTTCAGCTTTAAAACCACTTCCTGTACCTTTCTAGTAATAAACTCCTTCCTCTCTTCCACACATGTCGCCATCATCTGCAAAAAGGGAAATCCCATTCCTCCGTCTACAACACATCATTTATCATCAGTGAAAATGATAAAATAATAAGTGACTCGCTCTGCTCCACTGTGGTGTTACATTTCCTACTATACACGTCTTTGAATACTTGTTTCCTGTCCTTACTTTATCCATCTGTGCAGTCGCCCTGATACCATCTTTAATTAGTAAACCTTGTCTCCACATCTTATCATACATGCTTTCTCAACATCATAAAACACTGCTATAATTCTTTCTTTCTTTGCTTTGGCTTTTCAAAACTCCAGTTCCAAGCTCGTGTGTTTCTACTTCTCCTAAAACCACTTTGTGATTCATGCCCCTTTGTCCTATACAGTATGTCAGCCTTGCATGCATCTTTTTCTCCATTCAAGCAGTTTGTTCTGTAGTGTTTTGCTGTTGTGTCATCTCTGCCTGGCTCGTGTGTCGGTACCACCCTCTTTTTAACGGGACCAAAAGTAGTTGGACATTTCAAGTGTGGGCAATTCCTTCTTTATGCCAAAATACATAAGTAAATAAATAAAAGGTCTGAGTTGATTTGACAGATTGTGCTGTGAACAGAGTACATGTGGTCAAAGCAGCTCTCTATACAAGACATCCTTAAACACCATCTGAGAAACGTCTACAATCGCAGGAGTGGCAAAATCTACAGGCTGGTGCATCGTGAGGATGAAAGAAAGCACCGGTGAACAACACACCTGGACAACCACCAGCCTGTCTGTGTGGCTTTTCTGAAGGCCCTGGAGAGGAGGGTGGAGCAGCTGGGACTTCAATCAGCAGCACCTGATCCACCGGAGTCACCCAGCCCTCAGAGCTCGGGGACGATGTGGTCCTCCTCTCCGACGGGCTGTTGGCTGTTTCAATCCTCCAATCCTGCAAGAGACGTTAAAAAGACATAAATTAATGAGATTTGTTATTAGCCCCACTATCGCCCCCGTGTGGCACAGCGGGTCATTGCTGTCTGAATAAGTTCTCGTGTGTGTGTGTGCAGCAGGTTTTACTGTCCCTGTGTGATTACAGGCTGGAGTAATAACAGGCTTGCTTGGAGGAAGAACAGAAGCTGAAGCTTGGAGCTTGTTTCCTTCTCTCTCAGTGTGGGAGTCAGTCTGAATCAGACCGCTAATGATTTCATTTACAGGGCCGGACTTTTCCCCACAGCAGTCTGAGGTTTGATCATCTACAAGTCAGAATATATTCATGCTTCTGTTACACCACCCAGTTTTCCAGCTGAGCAGCAGAGACTGTTTTAATGCGCAGAGCGATGAGAGTGTTATCGACCGCATGAAGAACTTCCTGAGGACGGAGATGTACCTTTGCAAGAAGATGTAAACAACGAAAGTGAACTTCTGCACAGCTGGACTCGCTTACTGCTGGAAACTTTATGAGCTTACACTGAAACCTAATACAGTTCAGTAAGATGATGTCATTATAAATGTGTTACATCCACCTGTCAGTCAAACAGGCCACGCCCCTACTGACGGTAGAAACTATCCATGAAGAATAAAAGCAGGCTGTAAACACGTCTGCTCTTCTGCAAAGCTCGACTGACTCGTGGGCGGAGCTGTAGGTGCAGAGAACAGGAAGTGCAGTCGTTAGAGGTCACACTGCTGCGTCACCATGACTGGAACTGCTCTTCCAGCATGTTTGAGTGAGTGTTCCAGCCCATACGCTTCATATTTAATGGATGGAGTGATGAGAGTGATATTGATCCTCTGGTCTAATGTTCAGGAAGTGAGGACCGAGATCAGCTCAGGACACTTTGAACTGGTCCTTTAAGTGGTCTGGAGTAATTACTGGATCATTTCATCCTCAGTTGGATGAAACTCAAAGAGAAATTTGTACAAATCAAACCAGAAACTCCCACAAACTGTCTGAAAAGGAAACAGTCCCTGTGAGCAGGGAGGACATGGACCACAGGAGCTCAGCCCTGCTTCAGGCTGACAGTCAGAGCGCCACGGTTACCGGGGAAACACTGTCACAGAACCAGCTTTCTGATTGGCTGTCCTAAATACAACGTTTGAGTGGCAGGTGGGCAGAGCTTTATTTATACAGCGCCAAATCACAACAGTCACCTCGAGGCACTTTAAGGTCGACCCTACAATATTCCAACAATCATATGACCCCCTATGAGCGACAGTGGGGAGGAAAAACTCCCTTTAACAGGAAGAAACCTCAGGCAGAACTAGGCTCAGGGAGGGGCGGCAGAAGCTTTGAGCATGAGATGGCCTCATGAGCCATCTCTCTATGACATCATCCAGAGCCAAGAGTAGAAAAAAGGGTGTGAAACTGAGTGCTGGGCCCACAGTGACCAGTGGACACACACATCCATACGTTATAACTGCAGAGTCGTTACCCTACAATACGAAGCGCCCTGTGTGTTGTTGTGGTTTAAACTGAATCACTGAAATGAGCATCCACAGTGTGACAGTACATGTTTAGGTCCCGGGTGATTTCCTCGCCAGTTTGTGAATCTTTAGACAAGTTCAAACTAAACCTGCCCCAACAAGCCTGACATTCAAATACAAAACGTAGAAATGAAATGTTGTGGGAATGTATTAATCCGCAGGGCATACAAATCCCAGCTGGCACAGTCTGAGCGATTTGTCCCGACACGGCCACCTGAGTCATGTTCAGTCAAACAGCAGCAGGGGCCGTCTAATTGCTGGAAACGTTTGAGTCCAGCGTCAGTGTTTGTGTTTGGATGGATTTCATGCTCACACAGAAGAAGCCTGTTCTTTTATTGGAAGTTCTCCATATGAAGGTGTATGTACAGCATATGTAAGTTGAATAAGGAAGCTCTATGGTTTCAGGTGCGTCCGCCCTCAGGTGTCTAAGCCTGGGATCACTTCCACTCTCTGCATCTTTCAGCCTCCGGCAGGCTCTACGTTGTGTCGGCCATCAGCGGCCTCGTCGCAGCCTCCATCTCTACCCCTTGCTAACCACACCTTCCCCAGTATCTCACTCTAATGGTGCTCATGCGTGCTTTGCTTGTGCCATGCATTACTGGTTATGTGCACGTGCTTCCTGTAGAACTCCTGCATCAGTAAGAGAGCTTTTCCTGTCTTTGAGCTCAATGCCTGTCATTGCCGGGTTCTGCTCCGCTGAGGCGGGCCATCGGAGTCTAACCTCTATCTAAATTCTGTGTATCAATAAATCATTTCTCTCCATAACAACCTACAGATGTGGAGGAAGCACCGGCCTACACGTGATGAAGCTCTACCGCAGACAGGTGATTGTCCAGGTGAGTAAAACCAATCTGAAGACCTTCAACTGCTGGATACGCTAATTATTAGAACATGTAAACACAAGAGTCATTTAACTTGACAGAAAATACTGTGCAAAAGTCTTGAGCCACCCCTAATTTTTAAATCCTGCTTTGACGATCTTTCTGAAAGTCACTGGCTGTGAAGGCGGCTGCTGTTGGATTTCCTTCTGAGAGCAGATAGCTGTTTAAAGGTACGCTCAATAATTAGTTGAGTTTATAGAAAAAAGATATTGTACTCATGAATAAAAATCCTATAATTAAAGTTATCGTTTACTAAAAATGCTGAGGAGCGGGTCTGCCGTTTGAGGAGCCGCCATGTTTCCCTGTTGTATTTGACTGCAGCAGCCGGGAGGGGCGTCTCCCACCAAAGGTGGAGGTGAAGAGAATCCGTAGGCTTTGGATGCTGCGCAGGGACATTTACATCCATGTCTGCAGCTTCAGACTTGAGATATGAACTCATGCTTATGATTTATCATCTGAGAACGTGTCCCCTCATCAAAGAAATGAAAACGTGAAAGTTACCACATCATCATCTGCACCTAATAAAACGTCACCAAGCCTCATCTCCTGAACTGAGGTCAGAATTATTCTTCGAAGCAGCAGATTAATATGAGCCTGAGCTCAGGTTATTGCTGCTGGCCTCCACAGCAGTCCCAGTTTCTCCTCTGGGGAAACAAACTGGTCTCTCTGAGCAAACATGTGCCATCCCAGCGCCGCAGCATCGCTGAGCGGCTGCAGCAGACGGAGCGAGGCCCAGTGCCTTTAATGTGCACTCCATCTTTAGCTTCACAGCTGCGTGCACACCACATTCATCGTGACCTTTCACCTGCTCTTGTCATGACTCCCACCAGCTTCTCCTGAAAAAGGCGAACTTACCGAATCATTACACCACATTTATTTCTGGAAGCAGTGTTGCATCATGTGACGTCTGCATTTGCATATTTGAGGAAATGATGCGTGTGATTAATCACCGACTGACAGCCTGAGGGGGCGTGTCACTGATTTATTGCCTTTTACAGTCATTGTCACATCCTTTGAATCTGACAGTGTCGCAATCTAAAGCCAGCATGTGTGTCATGTTCAGTAAACTGCACCAATTTAACGTGAAATGCAGAGTCGGACCTTTGATCTGTTTCTTCATAATTCTGCAGAAAACCTTCAAAGCTCGTGTCATCAAAGGTCTCCTGCTCACCACGCTTTCATCTTCCTGGGTTCCTTCTGGTTCCTTCTAGTACAGTGCTGTGCAAAAGTCTTCATCTGCCCCTCGTTTCTTTCTGTTTTGCAGTAAAGTATGAAATACGTGCAGAGATTTATTCAGACATTCATGTGTATTTAGTTAAAAACAGAGTTTGAATATTTTAATCTGGAGCTCAGTGTGAGCTCTGTGAGGATCCTCGGGAACAGTTCTCCGGGCTTCCTGAAGGACGCCGGCGTGTTCGCTGTCAGGATGAAGCTTCAGTGATGCTGAGGCTCTGATAGTTCCCCCGTGTGTTTCTGTCCAGGCGTGCTTCCCTGCGCTGGCGGCGTGTTTGGATCGTTGCCGTGCTGAAACATGAAGCTGCTGTCAGTCAGATGTTTGTGATGGTTTTGGTGCTGGATTCAAATCTGATAGCAAATTTTCATTTTGTCAGTTTTGACAATATCTCAGATCTGCAGCTCCGAACGTCGACAGACGTCTGCGCATCGCGTTTGTGATCAGATGATCACACATGAAGAGGAGCTGTGGTCACGGCTGTGTGAAGAGCCGATATGAGAGGATTCAGCTGAACTGGAACTAAGCCACACCCTGCGTGGGTCACATGACACGTGGTGCAGAAGTACATATACTCTTCAGTGAAGTAGAAGTACACGTGTGTGATAAAAAAGTACCAACTGTGACCGCACCACAGCGCAGCGGGCTGACCTTTGACCTGCAGGCAGCTGTGTTTGGATTCTTTCACTGTTTGCAGGAGTTTCAGTAGATCATCATCTTCATCGTGAAGAGGAAACCTGCGACGCTCTAAGAGACAGATATCAAACCTGTGCTTTGGTGTGTTTGACCTCTCAGGACAGAAATGTGTTCAGATATTTATGTGTCTGAGACCGTTTCTATTAAAGCGCCACCGAGAACGCTGAATCTGCAGGCGGAGATGTTTTCTGTTCTTAGCTTTATTCACAGATGCAGTGAAGTAGTGTCAGGAGCAGAGAGACGTGCGGTAAAGACGGCGGACTCGAGCCCGGGCCGGCCGCTCTCAGCCGTACAGCCCGAGCTCGAGTCCGGGACCCGCGGCTCGAGCCTTATTATTAATAATTATATTTGTATTATTGTTGCCATATCAGCCTCCAGGAGCCCAAAATAAAAAATGACAGATGATGAATAAAGATGACATCATGCTTGTCTGGTGGTTTTCACTGCAGAGGACGCAGCGAAACATTTTATTATTGCTGTCAAACACAAACGTCTGTGACTCACGTCCTCCTCGCCGTAACTTGTCATGTTGCTATTAAAGAAACCAGTGACTGTAAGTGAACGAGCCGTGG
>NC_138957.1:37936222-37961222 GCF_965226115.1 Aulonocara stuartgranti | reverse complement strand
AAATATTAGATGTGCACAAACACTTGATCAATTTAACTCGCTACTGAAGACACATTTTATGGTCTGGCTTTAACCACTTTAACATTTTGGTTTTAACAGCCTTAGTTGTTGTTTTAGTTGTTTTTATTGACTCTTTTTTTTTCTATATTTTACTGCATCATTGTTTTACATTTTATTTGTTTTAGTGGTATTTTACATTGTTAAGCTCTTTGCGCAGCACTGACTGGAAATGTGCAGCATAAATAAACTTGACCTTGTGGAGCACGTTTGTATCAGTGTACAGATGCTCTGCAGTGCTCACGTCTGCCCAGTGTAATCTGTAAGTGTGTGTGTATGTGTGTGTGTGTGCGATGGTGTACCTCGTCCGTCTCGGCGGTGCGGCGTGTCGACCACACAAACTCCATGATGGCCACAAAGACGGCAATGATGAGGCCGCAAATCAGAACCACAAAGATCCCGCCGATGTTCTCCATGCCGAGCCCTGAAACGCAGCGATGGACACATCACAGATCGATTCACCTACACCGGTCTACCAGCCTGAGGACTGTTTCCAAACACAGCGTGCTCTCCATCAGCAACAACGGGCCAGGCTTAAAACAACCGATATTTTATGCCATTTAACCTGTTTGATGGCATAAAATGTGGAGTTGTTGGCGTGAGACGCCTCAGAAGGAGGAGACAAATACACAACAACAGCGAAGGCGGAGGACAAAGTCATTTGTTATTTTGTTATATCAATGAGGAAAAGACAGGCGGCACAGGAAAGGAGACGCCCGATAAAAACTTCCTGTTTACGTGTCATCGTGGTAAGGCTTCACTGACATGAGCGAGGAGCACGGTTGTGTCCTAGGCAGGAATCTTTCCATCAAACAGAAACAGGAAATGATGTTTTTACGTTAAATGATCACGCTACGATGACACTGACCTTTGGCCCTGTGGTCCTCCTCTTTGGGGCACTGTCCTCCCTCCCACCAGCGTCTCTTCAGGATCTCCAGCCTGTTGCTCTCCTGCAGCTGCAGTATTCCCAGAGTGATCTCGTCTCTATACGGAGAGCCTGACGAGGAGCAGAAGTCATATTCAGCATCTAAAGACACACATGAAGCTACTCAACCTGGGCTAAATGACACTATATGAGCCTTACGATGTGTCTGCCATCGATCTGAAAGGAGGTGGAAGAAAGGTAGGCTTCAGATGTCCTACGACATCCTTTGTAGGAGCCGCTCTCTAGACCAGAACTCTGTTGAGGCAGCTCAAGCAGCTTTCCTGTCAGATATTACTGAGACTAACAGCCACAACCCCCGAATGTTATTCAAAATGTTTAACTCCGTGATAAATCCCTGTCCTGGATCGTCGAGCTCGGCCTCTCAGGCTCTCTGTGAGCAATTTCTTAATCATTTTAGTGGAAAAGTTTTATTACTGAAGGCTTCACACTCTCTTGTGTTGAATCCTGTTCTGGTTTTAGGGTGCATGTCCACCTTTTCTCACTTTGGGAACCCTTGGGCTCCATATTTGAAAAATACAATATTTCTTATCCACTCTTTTGTGACGTCCAGGTTAGACTATTGCAATTCTCTCTACTGTGGTCTCCAATCCATCTCTATTTGAAAGCTGCAGCTCGTTCAAAATGCTGCAGCTCGGCTTCTGACTGGAGCTAGAAAATTTGCTCTTGTTGATCTACACTGATTACCAATCAAATATCGCATTGAGTTTAACATTTTGCTACTCACTTTTAAAATCCTGAATAATATTGCGCCCAGTTACCTCACTGACCTCCTCAAGCTGCACACTCCTTGTCGTACATTAAGATCACCAACCTAAGTTTAGACTGAAGACCAGAGGCGACCCTTTGCTTCAGCTGCACCCAACCTTTGCAGCCTCCCTGCTTCTATTCGAGCCTCGGACTCTATCCAGTCCTTTAAATCAAGATTGAAAGCATACTTATTTAACCTGGCTGTCCTGACCAGTTAACACCCTTTTTACACTTTTTATTAAATGTATTATTTTATCATTAATTTCACTGCAGTTTTTATCTTCGTAGATATTTCGCACTCACGATTGACCTTCCCTCTGTGTTGAGGTTTGATGCCTATTTTATTTAACTCTTCTGTTCTATTAATGCCTCCATCCTGTCTGTTAGTGCCCGATCTGTACTCTGTTATTGAGTTATGTTGTTTCTCCGTATTACTGCGAAGCCTTCGGGATTTTAAATGTGCTATATAAATAAAACTGTATTGTATTGTACTTCCGAACAGGAAGTAGTTTCCTTCAGATGCACTCCTGGACACAGCCTGTATGCCATCACAGACGTACAGTTCACTGCAGTTTTATTTATATAGCATCAAATCCTACCAACGGTCACCTCGGTGCTTTGAGGCACCACCAGAAACAATCGGACGACCGCCAACAGGCGTGTTTGTGAGCAGACTCAGACTGAGCTCATCCAATCTGATGCTGGATAAACGTGAGCTAAACCTTGGATCAAACCACCAACCCGAGACTGATCTAAGCCTCTGTCTGCCTGACACACACACCAGCTGTGGCCCTGAGTCCACTTTCAGCTTCCAGGCGTGTGATGTCTAACACTGTCCTGCACTGGTGAACTTTCAGAGCCTGCACAGATGATCAGAAGAGCCTGTGGATGGATGAAACTTTTTATGGGTTTATCTTGTTTATCGAATCATGTTTGCATGACCACACAAGACGGGGTCATCGTTCTGCACAACTTTCAGCGTCTGTGGATTTCTGTTTCACGTCTGTGGGAACCAACCAGGCTGCACATAGCTGCACTCGGTGTCGCGGCGTCCTGATGCACTAAACTGGCTTTGAAGACGAGCTGCCGGCTGGTGTTCCTCTTTCAAAGGCAGCGAGACAAATCCAATCTTAGGTGGGCTGTGAATGAAAACAGAGGGCTGGTGCTAATGGTGGAGCTCACCTGCTATCAGGTAAACGTGCTGATGTGGAGGCGGCGGCGCGCTCTGCGGGGTTTTTAACATGTTCTCATAAACAGCGACACAACGACACCGCGAGCAGTTGCACCTTTTATACAAATCGCCGCTGCTGTCCGCAGTCTCGTTTCCACCGGAGCTCCAGATGTGTTGGAGGCAGCGGGCGGCGACACCGGAGCTCTGGACGGGACCCTGCAGCACGATGTAATCCCCTAATCTCTCCAGACTGCAGGTTGTTTACTGAACAGACTCACGTTCAATCCTCAGTAAAGATTTATTGACAGCTTGCAGGCTGACACTTATCAGCAGACACACACTAACTGAACCCTCCACACCGTCACTTCTGCTGTTTCTGCAGCCGTGGGTCAGCAGAGGTGGCTTTGATTGGCTTTAGGGACAATAGGCAAAGCATATGCTGTAAACACAAGATGGACACAGCCTCTTTGACAGCTCTCACTACTTTGTTTTTCAGCTCGGTGCTCTACGCATTTGCTCTGATCCTCCTGCAGTTTTTTGCAGGTTGGTGAAACTCTAAGCCGTCTCTGAGATACTCGTTTTATACTGGATCATGTGATGGACCTGCTGTAAAATAACCTGATCAGCTGCTAATGTATTTGCTCTGTTACTTGTCGTGGTGACGGGGGAACCCGACCGAGCCCTGCAGTCACCCCGCCACAGCATTTTGCTCCTCTAGGGTCTCCCGGGCAAACAGCAGGGGCAGATTCAATCGAAATCCACAGACTGTGGGTGTGGAGCTCACCAATCCGGTCACATTTAACTGTGTCATGGTTCATCTGACACTTTAAACCTGCCCTGAGGCAAGAGATTGTTTGTTTTCATCATCAAACAAAAGGCAATAATTTAATAACAACAATAAACAGCTGCATTGACACATGTTAATCTGTTTTTAAACTACAGCAGCCCAGTTCTACAGCAGTGTAATTTTTGACCACTGGATGGCAGTAGAGGCTTCTGTATGTTAGTCAATCCACAGTAGAGTGTCAGCAGTACCCCGCCTAAACAAAATCCACTCAGAGACAGAACTGGGCTGTGTCCCAATTAAGAGACCGCACGCTTGAAGTACGCATTTTGAGTGCGATTACGTCACCGCCACACGACGACGGCTGTCCCAATTCGAAGTGTACTCCAAATGCGCCGACGATTTCCCCAAATATCAAGCGTGGTCCGGTGCACACTTGGTCCCATATATCCCACAATTCATAGTGCGGCGGTGGGTGTGGATAATTTTGCTCCAAAAGACGGCAGAAGGGAGCGGCCGAAGAGTGAACTGTCAAAAGTAAGTACTGAATACGATGTCACTTGAAGAACATTAAACAATTGCTGTTGGCCACATGTCAGCAGAGTTATGTGACGTTAGTGATGTTTGTACTTCCAGCGTTAACTTGGTTTTAAAGCCTTTAAATATGCGCCGTTCAATAGTCGACCTTAATCTGACAGAGAATCTGATGATTTTATGGATAATTAAAGTCAGTCATATATCCACAAACACAACAAGCTGAAAGTCAGTGATGCTGCTCGGTCCTGAACATCACGGCACAAGCAGGATTCACTGCACTGTTAATGTTAGCTGTGTTATATTGCTGCCTCTGTTCGGTGGTGTCGAGCCAAACGCACTTTAACGTGTGTTTGAACGAGCTGACGGTTCACTCGTTAAGCTGAAAGAAAGATGCTTTAATCACAGCAGTCACACATGTGTCCACTGAACCATCTGGAACTCTTCTTGTTTACACTCGTAATAACACAAACACTAAATCCTGCTTCTCTGTGCTGTTGTGTAGCAGTGTGTACACCTGAGACTGCCACCTGTCTGTCTGTCCTGCACTCTCTCTCTGTTTCTTTCTCTCTGATTGTGGAATAAAAGTATGAACATGTGTTTATAAGTTACACTTGTGTTTGAATCCTGCAGCTTATCACACATTTGATTTCCATGTGTGACGACTGCAAGTGTCCAGAGTGAGGACAGACTGAGGGACCCACTGCTGCACATCATCTGTGAGGCTTTGCAGCCCTGATGATCCACCAGGACAAACTCAGCAGTATGTGAGGAAGAGGAGGAGGAAGAGCCAGCAGCAGCTGACAGATGGAGAGAATAGACAGACTGTTCCCTGTTTGTGAAGGACTGCTAGGAAAGTTTAACATAACTGTCTGTGCTGAATCAGTCTTATTAGGTAATGTTCAAATAATGTGATCATCCCAGTGTTTCCAGTGTGGGAGAAAGTACTCAGAGTACTCAGGGCCTTCAAGTTACACACTATGAAAGGCAGCAACAAGTTTAATGTTCAGAAACCTAAAGTCTGTATCAGCAGCAGAATGGAGCTAAAATAAATGTTGGTTTCAGTTCTATGAAGCTTTGAGTATTTTGGATCAGTAGCTGCTGTGTGTGTTGCATCATATTGCTGTAACTGTTTATATGCTTTATATATTCTGAGCTAAGTTGATCTATAGTGTTACATCATATTCTATAAGGATGTTATGTGTTTGTAGGCTTTCTGCCCAGTTTGACCCATTTAGCAGACGTCAGCCTGTTTAAGGCTCTGATATCTATTCTGTGTGACTTACAGCAGTTATGACATGGTCTGATTTTCTCACCCAATAAAGGAATATTTCATATATCAGTCTACTCTTCATTCTATCAGACACAGTTATCACAGCTCATAAGTTTTCTTTTTACACATATATGTAAGCATTGAGCCAAATTTAGTACCAACATATTAAACAAACAATATTTGTCTTTTCTATATAATACACCTATATATGCACTGTCAAAGATACTTGTCTGTGAGTGAAGATTTAAGGTGACAGGAAATATAAATAACTGCAACTTGAATCTTTGACCCAGAGTTCAAGCTGTAATATATATATATATATATATATATATATATATATTACAGGATCAAAGGGTTTGTTTCTCTCGCCCAAACCAATGATCAATGTTTAAAATTCGCTATTAAATATTTAAATCATATCAGATATAATTTATATAATCTGTCCCATCCGCCTCCCCTCACCCTTAATCGATAGATCAAAGGGCAGATGGCCCTTTCCTTACTCCTGATTCTTTTAGTGCGATCAGCTCGTCGCTGTGCTACAAACTCTTTGTCAGCTTTTTGCCGTGTGTCGTTTTGGCCGACAGCTCCTGCCGTACAGCCAAACTCTTGGTGTCGGCCATTAGAAAACTCCACCTTAAACTTTGAGAGAGGGAACGTAAAAATTAAACAAACTCCTGTGTTGTGATTCTCCTGCATGTAAAGTAAACGCCGCCGCCTCCATGCTCATGTGTTAACAGGCCGACGAGTGACGGCGGCTCTCCTGAAAGCTGCTCGTGTCTTTCTGTCACTGTCAACATCTGTTCCTCCTTCTCTCCACTAACTCTGCTAACTGTGCGTTAACCAGGATCACCTGAGCTGTCAGAGACCTCGCTAACAGCAGAACAGAGTGATCCCAAGTTATTTAACACCAGCACTCAGCAGCAGGGGGCAGTCTACCTTGGCTTGTGGTACGCGGTTAGCCCCTCCCCTCTCCTCACCCAGAGGCATGCCGATGCCGTATCCTTTGGTGTCCAGCAGTCCTCCGATCTGCGTGAGGTTGCAGTTGAGGCTGCGGTAGTACTCGTTCATGGTGCTCTCCATCAGAAAGGCGTACTTGGAGTTGAGCACGCGGGCGATGCCCTCTTCTGTGCTCTTCACGAACACGCTGGGCTGCTTGGAGTACATGTAGTTCCACATCCGCTGGTACGTCTGGTACCGCGAGTTCTGCAGGAAGAGAAGGTGAAAGGACAGTTGTAGTGTCTGAACGTGTTCTATGGTCTGTGTTTGTACCTCACGATGTGCGCTTACAGCATAAGCCTACTGTTTTTATTTGATTTGGTTGTTTCTGTGGTAAATGCACTTATATCGTGTGTCTCACTAAGAGCAGTCTGGCTCGAGTCCACTGGTTCCTGCTGAGGACAAATCTTTAAAAACACCTTAAAATATATATTTCACTTCTTTAAAAGGATCGATAGTTGCCTCAAACAGCTGGTGTTTGGTGCTCTGCTGAGAGCTTACCATCAGTTCAGTGAAACATCTGCACTTCTTCTAATGGCCACTCGAGGCAGCCTCCGACAGTGGGTCCATGCCCATAAACACCCACGTCAATGTTTCTGAGTGCACGGGAGAAATAAACCAACACTTACTGAAAGAATACAAGACTGAAAGTTTGCATGGTTAGGGGCGTGGCCTCTGTGACTGACAGGTGGCGTAGCCGTGTGCTGAACTGGACTTTGGGAGCATTTTTAATTATGAATAATCTGGTCGTGTTATTACTGGTTACATCATCCCAGGATCAAACACAGGATCTGTGTCTCTACACTTACGGGTCGTTACTTCCAGTATTTAATCTTTTTGTGATTCTGAAAATTCTCATATGTGAATGGAAACTGCTGCTGGTCGGTCTGCAAATGGATTTACTGACATTCAAATAACAGCTGACATCGAGGCCTTTGCATACAGGGCAGTACTCATCCATTATTTTGCTCATCTTTAATAATTTACTATTATATATAATAGAGAACGCCCAACGTACAAGCTTGGAGGCTCTATAAGTGTGCAGATCTCATGAATTCATATTTTATTGAGAACAAAACACAGAGAATAAAAAAATGAAGCATGTCAATAAAAATCTGAGCTCATTTTGAATGTGATGCCATCAACACGTCTCTAAAAGTTGGACAGGTCCATGTTTCCATGCGCATCATTAACATCAGTGTGTAAACTGGGGCTGTTTCTCCATCGTGGCCACACGTGGCTTCTTCTCTGGGTGATGCAGCTTTAACCTGCAGGCAGACGCTGGTTTCTGGGAGCGTTCCTGAGCCGTGCACTGATCCTTTAATGCAGCGCTGCTGAAGCTCGCAGTTATCAGCCTCGTCCCTGCGTGCTGATGACCTCATGTAGATGATGACATGTTCACAGTGAGGAACATGATTCTGTTTGTACATGCAGTTTCTGACTTTTCCAACCTTTTGTTGCTGCCATCAAATGTTTTGTCACGACGCGTTCTTCACAGTTGCAGAACGAAACGTAAATTTCCATCATGTTTTTAAAGCAGAGGTGGACACAGTCGGCATAGACAGGTTTAGATTATAGTGAAACCTCTATTCTGTGAGCACTCAGGACGTCACAGCACCTCAGGCCGCTTTACAGCATCCTCCATTTGTGATTTTCTTCACCTTCAACCAGCTGCTGCTTCTAACCCCTGCAGCCTCCTGTTGGGCGTCTCACTAACGTCTGTGGGAGTTTGGAGCGCGTGCTGTCCTACAGACTTGCCTGAACAATCAGCCTGCATCAGCAGAAAGCTGCGGTTTTAAAAGCTGCCTGACTGAGAAACACTGAAGACTTGTTATCAATGCTGCCGTTGCTGTTTGGACAAACTAATGTCAAATCTGGATTTTCCTGCAGGTGTAAAAAATGATTCTTGCCATTTATCTCCATTAAAATCTGTTCACCGATGCTGCACCCCAGGCTGGACTGCAGCGCACTGTCATGCAGTGAGATTAACAGGAAGTAGAATCCCTGAGACCGCCTCTGTGTGCCTGACATGACCGTATGGGATGGCTGGATTAAAAAATAATCTCACCATGAAGAAGGTCATGGTGGAGCCTCCGTGGATGGTGCCGTACTGGATGTTGGTCTGGTCCGCCAGATCGTCCGGAGACTCGATGGGCGCCTCCATCCTCTGGACCGTGAGAAATGCTGCCAGGTTGGCCGTGTAGGACGAGATGATGATGAGGGTGAAAGCCCACCTGAGGGAGGAGAGACGAAGACCTTTATGTTTTTACCCTGCAGCACAGCCCCACTCTTCCCCCTCGCCTATCTTCATTAAGAGCTGAGAGAGGAAAACGCAGCAGAGAGACAGATGGAGGGCACTGCAGGAAACGTCAGGAGTTTTAGGTAAAAATCATCAACCTAAACATGAACTCGAGCTGCAGCAGAGACGAGCAGGACGCCTCTGCTGCAGAGGAAATGAGGCGGAAGTGATGAGCAAGGGAATTAGGGAGGGGGGAGAGAATTAAAGAGGAGGCAGAGAGGAAGGATGAAGCAGAGCAGAAACTAAATGAAAAGCAGCCCAGCAAATACAGGAAAACAGACTCGGGCTCTGGTGATTGGCTCGAGGCCGTGATTACTTCTAATGTGCTGTGTTTGCACAGAGCGCTGCGGGAAGTGGAAGACACACTCTGTGGTGTCAGCGGAGACGAGACCCACGACTGCGACGGATCTCGTTTCCATTTACAAAAAAAGAAAACACACAAAGAAATGTTTCTTAAAAGATGAGCCGAGTTTCAGGGGAAACGCCAGAGCTACGCCGCCAACTCTGTGTTGGTCACCACACATCAGCAAGGCAGCTCCCCGAGCACGCTGGGTAAAAGGACCATGGCTTTATAAAGGTTTGAGGTTATATGAACTGAGTCAGAAAAGAGTTCAGCCCAGCGAGGAGCTGCATGTGCGCTTCAGCGTTTGCAGCAGAACGCCGTGATGGGTGCACAGCAGGAGCTGCAGGAAATGACCCCGCGTCCTGAGGAATCTGAGATTTTTAGACGCTGCGAGAGGGAAACTACAAACGTGATCGCGTTTAAGCTAACCTCCCTCTGACGGCCTCTTTGCTTCCACTCTGCCTGAATATGCAGCGTGAACAGCGCAGCGAGCCACTCGTGAGTCTTTCTAAGGCTAAGTGCCAGACGAGGCTGAGAGCTGTGAGAGGAAAGATGCTGATGGCCTCTCCAGTCCCTCCAGTATCACTCCACCATCTGTCTGACTGCAGCTACTGGGACTGAGGGAGAGTCAGGGGTGGGGAAGTACTGACATACTTTGATTTGGTCAAAGTACAGATGCAGCAGTGCAGAAATACTCGGTTCTACACAGAAAAAAACTCACAACACAAAATGTTTCTGGCAAAGTAACGACACACATTTTGATTTTGTAGTCAGACGGTTACAGGTTGGCTCACCTGCTTTATTCTGACAAGCTGCACCTCCATCAGCACCACCTGCACCTCACTGTACATATGACTGCTACACTTACAGCTAAAACATATGATCTCACAAGATGGAACAATCATTTCATTATCCTGATAACGAGACCACGTGAATATAGAAACGTTTCTCTGCACAGAAAATAAAAGAACCAAACCTGCAGCTAAACCACAGCGAAGAATCCTCCACCCAACCTCCACCCTACACCAACACTCACTCTTATCTAATGTGAGCTTAGAGCACTTACTTACAAACGAATCAGGAAGGTTAGTTTCAACTTACAAAATCAATGCATTTGAAAAATTATATTTTCTATATTTTTGGTTTATTTAAAGTTTAAATAAACAGAAAGGCTGAAACGATTAAACAGCAGTGAAAGGAGGGCGAGACAGAGGGGGCGGGGTGTGTGGGCGAGTCAGAGGGGGCGGGGGGTGAGGGCGAGACAGAGGGGGCGGGGGGTGAGGGCGAGACAGAGGGGGCGGGGTGTGAGGGCGAGTCAGAGGGGGCGGGGTGTGAGGGCGAGTCAGAGAGAGAGAGGGGGGGTGAGGGCGAGTCAGAGGGGGCGGGGTGTGAGGGCGAGTGAGAGAGAGAGAGAGGGGGTGAGGGCGAGGCAGAGGGGGTGGGGGGTGAGGGCGAGTCAGAGGGGGCGGGGTGTGAGGGCGAGTCAGAGAGAGAGAGAGGGGGTGAGGGCGAGTCAGAGGGGGCGGGGTGTGAGGGCGAGTCAGAGAGAGAGAGAGGGGGTGAGGGCGAGTCAGAGGGGGCGGGGTGAGGGCGAGTCAGAGAGAGAGAGAGGGGTGAGGGCGAGTCAGAGAGAGAGAGGGGGGGTGAGGGCGAGTCAGAGAGAGAGAGGCGGGGTGAGGGGGAGTCAGAGGGGGCGGGGTGTGGGTGAGTCAGAGGGGGCGGGGGGTGAGGGCGAGTCAGAGAGAGAGAGGGGGGGTGAGGGCGAGTCAGAGGGGGCGGGGTGAGGGCAAGTCAGGGGGGGCAGGGGGTGAGGGCGAGTCAGAGGGGGCGAGGTGAGGGCGAGTCAGAGGGGGCGGGGGGTGAGGGTGAGTCAGAGAGAGAGAGGGGGGGTGAGGGCGAGTCGGGGGGGCTCCAGAGTTCTGGTAACGAACTCATCATTTGATCTAAACCTGCAGGACACCGGCCCTCGAGGCCTGGAGTTGCCCACCCCTGAATGCAGCGCTCACCTCACTGTGTCTCTGTGGCATCCATCCACCCCGACCTCCTCCCCACACCCACCCTGGTTTGCAGCAGCACACAGGGGGTGGAGTTTCATACACAGCAAATCCAGCATGTCCAAATTAACACTGTCGGATTTGATTTCAACACTATTAAAGTGTCTATATGGGTCCACACCAGAGAGTGTTAATTTAACTCTTTTTGGAGAGTTGGTACGTTAACTCTGATTTAGTGTTAAACACCAAATCTGTCTGGAGTTGATAATTTAACACTTGGTGTTAAGAGTTTATATATTAACTCTCAAAGAGTATTTTAGTTTAACTACGTAAGAGTTATCTTCTAATTCATTCTAAAAAGCGGGAATTTTACTGTTCTGAACTTCTAGACATTTCTTTTGGAAATAAACATTTACTAAAAAGACGCAATGGTTTTTGAAAAACATTTATTCTGAACTGTGCACCACAATTTCAAAACATTATCTGAAAGATGTAACAGTGTACATGTTCTCACTTTCATTAGAATTTTGTTTATCAAAAGGTCTGACATGGTAAATGCAAATAACAGCATTCTCATCACTTATTTCTTCAATACAATATGCATGTCCTTCATTCATCACTTTGTGGAACTTCAGCGCACTTCTGCTCTCCCCCATATTCCATCTTCACAAGCATATCCTGTGTGGAGATTGAATAAAAATTTGTTGACACTAATTAATGGCACAAATAATCCAGTAAACAATTGCAGCACAGTAAAAAAAAAAAAAAGGAATCCTCTTTGAGTCATTACTTGTGTAAAGTATTTTCCCAAAAGACAAGGACACAGGCAACAGGTAATACTGAACTAAATGTAAAACCTCAACCTTTTTCATTTTTACCTAAACCGTGTGCACAAAACTCTGGAGGGATCTATGCTAACGTAGAATCCAGTCAGGACGTCAGCTACTGCTTTTTGCTCGTTTGTTTGTTTTTATGGGCGATCGTTTTCAGGCTTCAAGTAGCACCATTATACCAACATTTCACATTCTAGACATTGTTTTAGGTGTATTTGACCAAAAGTTTGACTGAAAATTCACATGCAAGCTTTTTTCAAGGCTGTGGTATTTGCCTGCAAACAATACCTTTCAGCTAGCTAAAACAGAATGTTATGCTATCAGCGAGCAACATGGCTAATGCCTTTCACACAGCTTTGTCTCAACTCCAAAGAGCCACAGAAGTAAAAGCTAATACCAATTGAAACAATCTTTGAAAAAATGACTTACCAAGCATGGCAAACAACTCAAATATGTAGAGCAAAATGTTCTGAAACGGCTTCACTTCAGCTTCGATTGGAGCCGTGCTGGGGGCGGAGTCTGTGAATTTACTCTGTTGGTGTCATAGCCCCTGTAGGAGTTCAGAGTTAAGAGGTCAAGAGTTAATGTTTCCATTGTAACACCTCCAGATTTGACAGAGAAACACTCATTTTTAACACTCGATTTTAACTACTATCATTTTACACCTCAGAGTTACATTAAAAGAATGTGACTCTGCTTAGAGTAAAATTAACTCTACTTTTGCAAGAAGACCATTAACACCAAAACATTTAACACTTTTGAATTTGCTGTGTATGAACATGTTTGGGGGCACTTCCTGAATCGACCACTGCTGTACCGATAACACAGCGTGACCAGAGCAGGCGAAACGTGCTGCAGCCTGATGGGCTGCGGTGGTGATTTCTCTGAGCGTGACACCGCGTGACGCCGTCTTCCGCTCAGGAACGGTCGTCCTCGCTGTCCTCCATTATTTATAAACGACCTTGTAATGTAAATGACCTCGTGTTTCACATGAAGTTCGTCTGTCTGAAGATGTTCGTGCACATTTGGAAAGCGTGACTGAAACATAAGCTGGTACCAACCAGACTCCGCTGACGCAGCGTGTGGACAGCGCCCGCGGCATGATCTCGGAGCCCTGCTGCATGAAGCCGCCCACTGGGAACCACAGGCTGTTCCCCAGCGTGTACTGGTTCTCCAGGATGTCCCGCCGCTCCCGCAAACACGGATGAGGGTTGTACCATTCGTAGGGACTGAGCCTGGGGAGAGAGGACGAAACATTAAAACCCAGAGTAGCTTTAGCCTCAGACACGCGGCTAACATTTCACGGTCAGCTGCCTGCACTTATGGAGCTCTTAAACCTACGCAGCGGGGCGGCTCTGCTCTGTCAAAGCGATGCGGTGAGAAAACAAAAGAAAAAAGGCGAGAGAGACGAACGTCACGCTCGACACCTGAAAGGAAACGACGTGGTGACTGTGTTTAGACGCTCAGCTGGAGCGCACGACTGTTGCGTGGAGTCATTTTAGCATTAGCCTTCCATTTATCGCGCCTTGAGGCGACTTATGTTGTGATTTGGCGCTATATAAATAAAATTGAATTGAAATTGAATTGAATTAATGTTACATCATATTTTTACTCTATGTCGATCTTCAACAGAAACGGGACACCCTCCGGTTACGCCGGGTTGGTCACTGCCACGCTTCCTGCTGCGTGACGCGGCTTTGACTCGCCTCTCACCTGCACAAGGTGAGGCGAAGACTGTAAATCAGCCCAGGCAGAAATAATGACACCGGACACTTCATTAGGTACACCTGGCCTGTCCTCATTAGACCCCCTTTTTCCTTTATTTTTAGTCCATGTTGACATGACATCATCATGACATCATCACACATTTCTCCAGAGCTGCTCTGCTGGACTGAGATCAGAAACCAGAGATGATCTGAGGTCATCGTCACCGTGTCTACCTGCATGAACGCCCTGAGCGCTGCCACGTGATTGGCTGATTGAACATGTGTGTTACGGAGCAGATGAAGAGGCGTGCCCCTCCTACTCTCTGCTCACATATTACAGTTAAACACAGATTAAAGCTGTTCTCTTCATGCTTTTACTCTGAAGTGCAGCTCGTTATGATGTCATCACTAAGCAGCTGATGACATCATCAAATCACGACTTTATGATAAAATGACTTTTTGTGTGCTGTGGCTGAATGCTTGGTTTGTCTCTGTCAGCTCAAGCAGAGCTGAGCGTCTGAAGCTGTGACTGTAAATAAAGTTTCGATACAAAGTCCTGGATGGCGTGCAGAGCGCGTCAGCGATTTATGGCCCACCTTAGAAAACTGTTCCTGAAACGCAGACACATGCTGCAGGTAAAATTAGGACGCTGACGCACAGACAGGTGTCTTACCTGGCTGCGAGGAAGAGGACGCAGCTGACGGCGAGGTAAGCCAAAAGCATGAAGAGCCAGACAGCCGGAGAGAACGGGTCCAGGAAGGAGAAGTAGCCCGGCTTACGACCCTGAAACACACACACAGATCACATGACCACGGCATTCCTGACCGGGAACGTCGGGTCTCCGCCTGCTCTCGTGCTTCATCTACAGTCTGTAAAGGGTAGGATACAGCTTCCTGCCGTGGACGGCGATTTGTGATAATGACCGTCTGCCAATCACAGCACACTCTGAAACACCTTCACACTGACAGCTGTGCATTTTGGAAAATGACGCTCCTGGAACAAAAAGCGCTCGTTCACTTTGAACCTGCAATTCCAACAACACAACAAAAACAACAGAACACAAAATTACACTGACGAGCTTTTCAAGCGCTAACGAGCGTCAGCCAGCGCTCCCTGATGGGACGCCTCCCGTTGACCCGCTTCATCACGTGGCCTGCTGTCTGCGATGCCTCCATCACCCCCCATCTGCTGGAAAAAGGATTTGGCAGTGAGGGGAGCAGGAACTCCCAGATTGGACTCAATTAAAGCAGATGACTGGAGCTGGCAATCTATTCAGGCTCTGATTTCTGTCCATTCTGGCTCATTTCAGAAACAGCTCATGAGGCTGGCAGAGCTGAAACGATCGTGTGATGTGGCTCAGAACCCAATCAAACATCCCGGGCACAAGAGCAGGTGACAGCGGCTGCATCCAGCATTCCCGACTTCACTGGCGACTGAAAGAAAATGTTCCTACGGGAGCTGTGTTTGCAATACAGCGTAGCTCTGGTTGGTTGGACAGTAAGAAGAATCCCGTCTTGCTTATTCAGCACAAGGTCGAGGGGGGTGGAGCCTAACCCAACACACAAGGGGGCGAGGGGCAGAGAACACCTGGACAGGTCTAACACAGGCAGGCAGCTAATTAGGCTAACCCCACTGTGGGAGCAAGCCCGAGTACCCGGGCGGATTCAAACCCACGACTTTCTCGATGTGAGGACACAGTGCCGGCCCCGCGCCATCCATCAATATGTAGCGGTCGCTCGTTTATCGCGGGAGTTATGTTCTAAAAATAACCCGCGACAGGTGAAACCCATGAACTTTATTTTTTACAGTCATTATGGATGTTTTAAGGCTGTAAAACCCGTCACGGCATGCTTTACACACTCAGACACGCATGAACGTTTTCACTTTTCTCTCGTTTAAACCCTCAAAGTTCAAACCTTTGTAGAAAAATAAGTCCAGAATTATAGGATGAAACCAAACATTGTTGCGTTTCTTTGGGAGGAAACTTACACACATACAGTGCAGCACTGCTAGGGTCTAAGATTGATGTAAATTTGACAAGCTGAACGCACTCTGCACTGTACAGGAGACACGGCATGAGATTGATTGACAATGGTCTACAGCCAATCAGGACGCAGAACACAATGTGCTGTAAAAAAAGAAAAAAGAAAAATTGCACAAAAAAAAATCTGCGTTATAATGAGGGAGCACTTTCATCGACAAGAAGACCCATGGTGGAAATAAGGTTGGAACGTGTACACGTGCAAACATGCAGGTGTGCCCTCGTGACGGCGACTTACAGTCTCACGTGTTACCTGGCCGTTACGATGTCTACCATCCACCTACACCAGGGGTTGGCAACCTTTTTGATGATGAGTGCTGTCTAAAATTTCCTCAGAAGTCAATGTGCTGTATGTTTGCATTAGCAATAAATAATATAACAGTTACACACTTATATGTGTTCACAGATGTTGGCAACTGTCAGCGAATAGTAATCAGCTATTTTGAAACAAAAAAAGACTTTTTATCCATAACAGCAAATGAAGTGTACAACAGAAAATACAAATGCTGTTTATGGTCTCCTCACAACAATGTAAACAGACGCTACTGTGACAGTGATGTACAGTCTTGTTGGTATATGTATGATTTCTATACATTTTACGTCAGATAAAAACTTTGGTTGTAAGATTTATAAAATTATTTAATAAAAGCTAGATATTTTAAATGAGAATAAGAAAGAAAAGTATTTCTTTGTGCCCCCCTCTCCCTGTTAATGCCCTACATGCCCCCTGGCAACACTTTGCTAGACCCGCCCCTGCACAGTTACCAGCTGTCAGCTGCTTAGAAAAGGATCCTGGTGTTATTTGTCTCTCAGAAACAGTTCATAACTTCAACTCATCCATGTGACCTAAAAGGTAAACCTGTTTCTCCATCACAGCTCTGATGGTTCAGTAAGGACATCTCCTGGTTTCATCTTCATGTTTCCCTCTCACCACATATCCAAACCGACATCATGACCAGCAGCTTTACAGCTGTGGCTCCAGCAAACATCAGCTGATACTAGAAAGTAATATTAAATAAATTCTAACAACAGCTGATCAAGCTTAAACGTGCTGCTGTTGTTTAGCGCGACATCCGCTGGTTTCCTCTTTCTGGCGCAAAGTGAGCGCGTGCCCAGGGTTGCCGACCCCTGACCTACACAGTAGTGATGGGGTTTCGGTTCTTCAGGTTGTTTTGTTGCTTTAATTTATTTATTATTAACAATAATATAAAATTATGCACAAAAGGAATTACTAATGTAAAAGAAAAAGTAGTTTTATTAATATATGTTTATATAAAAATATACACGGTGGCCCCTAGAGACAAAACACGTTTCTAGCGTTAACTGAACTTCAAAACAGCTACTGAAGATATGCGTAGCCTAATTTAGAGTTTAGAAATGTGTTAGACAGGATGTAGAATTATTGTAGAGACTCTGACACTGCCCTGGATGTAATAAAGGCCTGAGTGTGTCATAAACTTAGGAGTAGATTTCTAGGAGACCCTCCCCCAGTTTGAACTGTGAAAGTGAGACAAAGAGAGGTTAATGTTGAGTGGAAATTCCTCAGGGCATGCCTGGGTGGGAGTCTCAAAGTTTGTAACTGAATAACTTCGGTTTGGAAGGGAGATGGACTTTTATGACCCTCAGGAAGGCGCGTACATAGAGATATACGCACATATAGGGCTGCTCAATTAATCGAATTTTAATCACGATTACGATCTGGGCTTTCAACGATCATTAAAAATGACTGAGCCGATTATTAGCCCCTCCCTCATTTATCCGCGACACCTTAAAGGCCGGTCCGTGAAAATATTGTCGGGCATAAACCGTCCGTGGCGCAAAAAAGGTTGGAGACCGCTGATTAAGAGGACCCGAGGGAAGCCCGGAAAGCTAAGCAGAAGTTATTTGGAGAGGAGAGTGACTGCCGCTGGTTGAAAAGAGAGGTGAAAAAACTTCAGTGGTGTTGCACACTATTTTATATTATTTTTTTAAAGTCATTGTTAAATAAATATCGTCAAATAATCGCGATCTCAATTTCAGTGAAAATAATCGTGATTATCATTTTTGCCATAATCGAGCAGCCCTACGCACATAGTGCTTTAACTGTTACGCACACACGCCCATTCACTCACGTGCACTCACATAGACACACGGGTACGCGCACACACAGGCATTCACGTGCTCGTGCACATAGGCACAGACACAGAGTTTGCAGCACACCATGGGGGTTGTATGATACAGTCGCTCCTACAAAACTGTGTTTCACAGACAAAGGAGTGAAGATTTTGCAGAGGGGCACCGGCCTGGCAAGTCTTCCCTTCTAGAAGATGCATGCTTAAATGAGATGAATAAAGGTTTTGTGAAATGACTACTGAGTCCGGTGCATCTCTGGAAGCCTGAGGAATAAAAAGAACCGGGGTGAAACTGATTTCCCAACACTACCTAGATCACTTAAATTACACAATTGAAAGCATGTGTGTATTGTTTGTGTATTTATACACAAATGGTAAATGGCCTGTATTTATGCAGCCACGAGGTAACAAAAGCTCAACACTGCCCCCTAGCATCCTGGAGCACTTCTGTTGTGTTTTGGAGTTTGTACGTGCTTTGTCTCTAGGGTACCGTAAATATACTTTTATTTATTCACTCCACATAAAATGTAATAAATAAATCATATAATACAAAAATCAACTATTCACATTTCAACTTTTAACTATTTAAATTTTCAGCTTTTCCCTTTTAAACAAATTTAAAGTGAAACAACACAAAACACTGCAAACACAACACAATTAAATATAAATTAAACTATGAAAACAAACAGAAGATGCATATTCTCTGTCATATGGACCTGCATGAATAAACTTTCTGAATCCTTTATCATCTGCAACCAAGTTGTGGATGATTACTATACCTTTCTAATGTGACGTTGTTGTCCCTGGCTCTCTCTCCCTCCCGCTCTGTTCCTGTGCTACTGAGTGTAACTACCGCCCCTCCCCCTCTGCCCAGCATAAAGCACAAGGCTCGCGTCGTTCACGTCAAAGATCCGACTCTAAGAGCCGTTTCGTTCGCGACCGACACATCACTACTACACAGTCACAGCGCTAGCTAGCATTAGCAAATCTGCCCGCTGTTGGCTCTGAAAATCGAGATGCTTCAAAAGTGAGTCAAGCTTATGCAGGAACACACGAAGCCATGGTGCAATTCACCACATGCACAAATAAAAGAAATCTAACCTCTGACCCTGAATAAATGTGTGCGATAGGAACTTTTAGGAACTTTAGCCTGTGCTAAACCTGGCTGAGACCCATGGAGGCAGATGTGTCAGCACGAGGAGGACATGAGACCATCCAGACTGAGGAGATACAAGTTTAACTTGAAGCTTGTTATCGTGTTGTATTTACACTTGTCTTGTTTTACAGGCGTGTGTATTTAGAGCCGTGTGCCGCTAGCAGCTCTAATATTAACGACGCCGCTTCCTCTCCTCGCAATCAGCCGGCGTCTGCTCAGCGATGGCGTCACACGATCGCAGTGAAACGCTGTGCCTCAGATTCAGAGAGCAGGGCAGTGATGATATATCGAGCACTAATGAATTGGGAGCAGCAGCAGACATAAATTTGTAGTGTTCAGCGCTGGGGGGGAGAGCAGGGGTACCACGATGGCTCTTCTTCTCTAATGTGTGTGCACAAGTCAACAGCTTGAGCAATTAAACAGATTACCATCTTCAAGTGTGCTCGTGAGCTATTTACACACACGCAGCTATGAGTGTGTGTGTTTACAAAGCACATAAAGCTGTTGACGCCTGCAGACACGATTGGATTGTGTATTCAGTTGCTTCGGGACTTCTGAGATTTAATTCCTGTTGGCTTGTGTGAGTTTGCACACCGACATGTGCGCACACAGACGTACTCACATCGTGCACTGATGTTGTAGACAGTCGGCTAAACATCGCCTGTTACGCTGTTGAAGAAATCGGTGTAAACTCAAACGCCACCACAAGGGAACAGTGAAGGGAACAAATGAGCCCAAACAAAGCAAACAAGGATACAAAATCCAGCATAAAAATGTGAAGCACAACAAACATCAAAGCCCCCAATCAAAGCTAACATCAATGAACTCGAATAGGAAACAAAGAGAGGAAGACGCAGCTGCAAGATTCAAATCTCAGCAGCAGGCCCGGGATCGCCTTCTCTGCTCTGTGACGACTAAAATATGTTCGCCCTGCTCAAGTTCAATCAAACAGCACCAACATAAATAATTTAAATAATTTCCCCCAGGGATCAATAAAGTATTCTGATTCTGATTCATGACAAGGCGGCGTTTCAGGGAACGCCCCCTCAGCTCAATAAACCAGCCCGTGTGTGCAGCGGTGCTGATAGCTGATCTATCAGCACCGCTGCACTCGATAACAGACGCCTGGTGTTAGCGGGATACATTCACGGCGTCTCGGTTCACATTCTCCACTCCACACTGGAGCGGGAGGGCGGAGCTCCCCTCCGGATCGAGGCGATGGATCTGCCCGTCAGCCCGGCGCTGTGACAGCGTAAATCACGCCTGCAGGCCGTGAGCACTAATGTGCTCTCGCTCAACTTAATCCTTAAATAAACACTTAAGAAGCGCGAGCTCGGCCTCTCCGTGCACACATTAAACAGCTGACTGATCGTAGAGTCGATACACCGAAGCTCTCACAGCGGACCGGGTCAAACATGGAGGACAGAATGCTAATGAGCCGCAGAGGTACAGTGTCTGAGGGCAGGAGCTCCATCAGGAGAGACGAGGACGATTTCATGATAATGACGAATAAATGTTTGACAGTTCTCACACTGGAGCTGCTCACGCAGGCCTGACTGCTGCCGCTGCGCCTCCGAGCCACGCATGCTTTGCGGATCAGCGTGCTTCATGTGCACTGGTGCATGCCACAAAGCTGATGTCATGCACAGGAAAACAGGCCGCTAAACGCATGGCTGACTGAAACACACCTGAACACGCTCGGACGCTTCGTTGCAGAGCTGAGACAAACATGGTGTCCATAGTTCAACAGCAGCACATCATCACGTGTCCGAAACACTTCTGTGTACTGAGCGTGGACGCCGTGACCAATCAACACTTGGCTGCGTCTCGCTGCTGCATTGGTCATGTGATTTGGACGCGTGGGCTTCAGAGGGTTAACCTGCGCTTTTAGACTTTCTTAGTCCTCCTGCCTTCATATTTCACACAGGACTGAAATACATCGAACTAACAACGACTCTAAAACAGGAAACGTGCCCCTCGCTCCGCCTCCTCCTACACAATCCTCAGAGAACTCAATAATAATTAATAACAACAGTGTAATCGTCCCTGAAAGCGTCCTAACCCCTGAGACTGAGGTTCACCCAAAAATCTACAACCTGAGCAGGTTTCTGTCAGACTCACAGGAAGTGAAGGCGCTGCTTTAGATTCCAGTCAGGGACGCAGAGCCACCGATCCTCCCTCAGAGGCTGGAAAACTCATATTTTTCAAGCAGCAGCAGGCGTCACCTTCTCCCCCAAACTGAATCACAGGAGGAGAAGAAACATGCCCTCCATCTGTGTCCCCGGCTCGGCTTTTATCTGCTCCCCCAGCTCTTCCTCTTCCTGCGCGATCTCTCGGGTCGCAGGAATATTTGCGGTCGCTCGGTCCCAAACTCACAGTTTGACAGAGTGGCCCGAGCCATCGCCGCCGCCAGCAGCAGAGCCTCACTGCCATGTCTGAATCCATCCAATCATCAGGCGGACGGAGCCGGGGCGAGACAGGAAGTGTCAACAGGTGCAAACGCTCGGCTGTTCAATTTGTAAAAGTTTGTGCGAGTCCACAGACGGCGCCTGGAAATAAACGGACCTTTAACATCGTCTAAAAAGCGCTTCTTTGGACGAAAGCAAACCGCCCGCGGCGCTTTGACGGCGCCTCCATTAATATTCACCTGATGGATCTGAGCACGCACGCGTCCCTGAAGGGTCAGCTGTCATTTCATCTGAACCTTCAGGGCCTGCACACGTTAAACTGGAGCTATGACCTCATTTACATCCTGGCGTCGCCGATGTGATGATGTTCTAGCACGTGTGCACCAGCTCGCTGCGTTTCCACCTGCTGCAGGTACAGGAGGCGTAACCAATCCAAGCTCTCGGTTCAAGCTCGGCGGTGAGGCAGGTGATCTCACAGCGTGCCAAGCAATGAGCACAGTTTCAACAATGGGCCTCTCTCCATGCTGTGTGAGCCGCAGACGCCGGGAACATGACACTAACACCTGCATCCGGACAGACGCTGCATCGCACATGGGTTTGTTCTGTCTCAGACAGCCATCACAGCCGTGCCCAGAATGAGACACGCTTGTGCTGGTGTTAAACATTTGCACCTGTGCCTCTTCAGTTTCAGTTATTAGGACCTCCAGTAGCTCCGGCCATGTAGCTGCTGGTAAAAAGAAGGCTTCATGCGCTCTGAGCAAACCCGACTGTTCATACTGAACCTGATATTTTAATATCAAAGATCCCACGAGAATCCTCCACAAACACATCGAGTTTCTCTGCGACTGCGACTCACAGCGAGGTCGAGACTCCATCAGGAGAAGCACATGGCGACAGCGGAGAGAAAGAAGTTAAACTTTAACAGGAAGACTGAGTCTTCCTCTGTTCTCCACACAGAGGTGGGGTTTCTCTGCTCTGCGGTACGACGCTGAGCGGCTTCCTCAGTCTGGGTCTGTGCAGCTAACTCAGCTAGCTCTGCTGGAACGTCTTATTAAACCTGTTGTCTGCTTATTTGAAGCCTGCGGTGCTGACAGCTCCACTGTGCTGTGCTGCGATGCATTTTTTATGAGCCTTACAGGTGCTGTGGGTGTTTTATTATTTCATATGCTGCACGGAGGCGGAGAGCACAGGGTCCAGTGCCTGCTACGCAGAGAGAGCTGCAGTTCAAGTGAGGTTAGCGACTGAAGGTGCGACTTAGACCGCTGTTCCAGGGAAGCACGGGGAAAGGTTTCATCTCATTGGTCAGCAGGTTGCTGATTGACCCGTCGGACTAGTGTTTTGACAAAACGTCCTACTTTTATAGGTAGCGCGGATGTCTATCAACCCGGGACGAGCTGCCAGGTCAGCGAGGCTGAGCGCGCTCTGAGGCGCCCGAGCAAGGATTCGTTAAAAAAATGAATCCTTATTGAAACTGTAAACATTTTCTTTTGACCGACTTGATTCTGAAATTAAAATGAAACAAATAAATACAATTGATCAGCAACATTAACGACTCAAAAACCCAAACTCAGCCCTTCTCATATCTATGAAACACTTTAACCTACAAAGTCACAGTGAAGCCAGCGTCGGCACATTTCCTCGTCTTTGCTTTCAGGCAGTGTTGCCAACTCCTCAGTAAGGAAAATCGCTATTGGTTGTCCTAAATGTCGCTAGAAGTCGCTAAATGACGTCATCGCCTAATTTGCATAATTGGTCATGCTAATCTAATTGTAACCTATGTTGTTGGAGAGAGAAATAACATCGTGGAAGAGACATAAAGGGAGTAAAAACGTCCTAAATGCATTTAGAGTTTATTTAGAACTACAAATTACATTTATTTTAGCAATTATTGTTTTTTAATGTCACAATTCCAACCCTGCTCCTTTACCCGGGCTTGGACCGGCAAAAGTGACCCGAAATAGGCGCTCTGGTGGAGTTACTTTGTGTGTGTGTTTATAAGTAGTTTTAAACTTGATCCACAAAACAGCATAAGAGTAAAGGAAGACCTGACTGCATTACAGTCAGTGCGGGAGCAGCGGCTTCGCTCATGCGCGATTCATTTGCAGTTTGGATGCACAGGTGTGAACGTCTTCTGCCCTGATAGCAGCGGGGGGACTATCTGGAGGACTATCCTCCGCCTGTGAGCGCTTTGGCACGGGCGAGGTGCCCACGGCAGCACCGCTGCTTGTTAAGAGTAAAAGCGATACCCGCTTTCACGTCAAAAAGACGTCATAAATAAGTCTCCAATAACACCAGAAAAAGTCGCCAGATTAGTTGCTAGTCGCTTTTTAGAAAAAAGTCGCTAAGGGGGTCTGAAAACTCGCCTAATATAGCGACAAAGTCGCTAAGTTGTCAACACTGCTTTCAGGACACTTTCGTTTGTCCCGTTATCTCCGTCTCTTTTCGTCGCTGTTAAATATTTTTCCATTTCTTTTTCAGGTTTGTTTGCTGCACTTCATAACAACCCTGCCACCTACTGTAGTGGATGTGCAATTACACTTTATTCTACTCTGGCATAAAAAGCATGTTCCCCGGGGTCACACGTGGCCTCCCCCCACCATCGCACCACCCCACTGACTCCTCACGTCATGTGTACACGCTATCACTGTACTCTGACATGTTTTGCTTTATTTGGGAGGTTTCTTGGTTTGAAGCAGTGACACAAACCGCTCTGTGGAAAAATGTGGCGTAAAAACTGTGATTTGGCTGTTCTGACACATCTCAGGTATTCATGCTTGAACCAGTGTGACCAGCATCAGAAGAAATAACCAGTCTCTGATGTCTGCGCTCACGCTCCACGTCTGTGAAGAACAAGTGAAACGTCTTATTAAATCTCGTTCAGCCCTCGTCGTGCATTCAGTTTGTGATTGATGTCAAGAATAGAAGAGCGAAGGCGAGTTTACCAGATGAACCCGGTACAGGATGCTGATCCCCAGAGTCATGAAGGGTTTGGAGAAATCGATCACCTTCTCTCTCCGATGTGATGGTGAAGCCGGCCACCGCCAGGTCCGCTTTCTGCTCCGAGACACAAACAGACAGAGCGGATTAGCAACACGCACAAATATCACTGTAGGCACGACCTCTGACGCCGTCAGGGAGGGACGGACGCCGGCGTGCTCTCAATGGTGAGATACAGAGAGGAAGAAGAGGACCAAGGATTAAACGAGCAAATGAGACAGAGAATTAGAAAGTGGAGGAGACGGAGGGAGGAGGTGAGGCGCTTTCAGATCGACCGGTGGAGCGTGAGAAAAACAAGTGAGAAGGAAAGAAATGAAATCAACATCAAAGAGAGGAGGAGGAGGAGGAGTTCAGCGCAGGTCTGAGAGGAAATCAGATACGACCCCAGCAGAGGTCAGAAGGATGGAGGGTGTGACAGAAGAGCAGACACGGTGGATGATTTCAGGTGTTGGTGAACAGAAACACGACGAGGAGGAGTTGAGGCTGCACAGCGGGAGCTCTCCTCTGTTATTCTGCTCTAATGGCTCCTCATTTATTCACTAATGAGCTCAACGACTTCCACTGAATCCTATTCATGTTCAACAGTTTTGCATTAAGCAGA
>NC_138957.1:37918722-37931222 GCF_965226115.1 Aulonocara stuartgranti | reverse complement strand
TTACAGTGAAAAGCTAAAAACACAGACTCTCGAATTACAGCTGAAAGTCTGCACTTTTGTTTGATTTCAGTCCTGTGTGGTGCAGTGCAGAGACAAAACTACAAACGTGTGTGTGTCCAGCTGATTATGGACCAAACTGTGTCAAAGAATAACTTGATTGTTTCATGATTACACTAGAAACATGGATAATGTCCATAACAGCAGCACAGTGCTGAGGTAACTGTGTGAATCCATTCGGCTCCTGAAAATGTGAAGCAAACTTAAATGGGTTTGACTAGAATGCATGAATCTGGACCTCAGTAGACGCCACAGAGTAAATGAGGTCAGAGTTAGCGAGAGCAGCAGATCTATCAGGATGAAAATCAATTTGGATTCGATGCAGGAAGCAGAGCAGCCTGAAGCAACGACCTTATCGAAGGAGCGGCTCATCCTCCGGGGAGCACGAGCGCGCTCTTGTGTTTGAGCTGCAGCGTAAATCACGCACTGTCTCGTTACTTCTCACGGGAAGCTTCACCCCTGGTACACGAGCCCACCTGACCCCGGGCTGACCTCCATTGATCTGCAACCTTTTAATATATGTATGAGGTCGTAAATGTGCGCCGAGCCTTCAGGAAAAAATTGGTTTGCACTGATTTTATCGACGAATGAGAGAAGGGTTTACTGCAGGGCAGACGGCGCATCCTGCACGACTTTTAAGGTCACTGCGTAGAACATCCACGCTCATCCACCCGCCTGATCTAAAGGCACAAATTTACATCTCTGCGGCTGAATGATGACCTAATCTCTTTCCTGTCAGCTCCCCACTTGACCCTATTTGACCTCTGACCTCTTTATGGCCTGCAGGGTGTTTCTCCAGGATCTTCAGGGTGTAATTGGTTCTCTGGCCTTTGCTGTTGAACTCGATGTGACCTGTCAGACCGTCGTACTCCACCTGATGACACACGGGCAAACACCAAAGAGCAGGTTAGCAGGTTAGCTAGGTGCAAAGCTAACTGAACGTTGTGCTATATTAAAGTAACAATAAGATAATATCAGTAGATGGAATACAAACGTTAGTCTACTTTTAATTCTACTCAGCTTCAATGTGAAGAATAAGAAGGAAAATAAAAGCACATCTATTTCCTGATTGATAACGACATGTAAAGAACAGCATGACGCTGCAGTGACATCACCCGCTGATGTCACCATCTTTGTGACGGGCACCTAAGGTGGTCATGTGTCATCATGAGGTAACACGCCCTGAGGCAGGGCGGCTAATTTAAGTTTAAAGAGATGAAATTACTACTGAGTTCAGCTCATCAGTGCGGTTTCTCCTGGTGGGAAAATTAACCACGCCCCCCACCCTGAAGCATGACCTGCTTTATCATCTGTTTTAGTGAAAGAGGACCTTAATGTCCGCACTCAGTAAGACCTCAAACTAGCAAACGAGCTCGTTGACTCATTAGGACGGCGCTTATGGAGGCCATAAATCAGTGAGCCGTACACTTCTTTGTACAGCCAGAGTCGCCTCCTGCTGCTCAAGCGGCACTTCCACATCAGCTTTACTATTCAGACCCAAAGGCTACAGTCATCTTTTATATACAGTCTTTGCATGGAGTGACTGCAAACCATCCTGTCAGTGCTAACCTGAGGGTGAGAGAGCTTCACACCCTGGACTCTCTCTCCAGTAAACTGTTAGCCGGATTAGCTGCACAGACTTGTTAGCAGCTAGATGACACTCGGCATCTTTATACGGAACAACAGACTGCGTTGGCGTTCACGTTAAGGATGCAGAAAATCTGGGAAAGATGTTTACAGCAGCTCAATGTGAAGCTTTATTACAAGCTGCACTTTAATCTGACACACACACGTTTTCATATCTTTGTGGGACATCTCATTGACATAATGCTTTCCCAAGCTGCTAACCTTAACCATCAATGAACCCCGAGCCTAACCATCACCATAACCTAAATGTAACCCTGACACTTTGAGTCTCAAACACGCCTTTAAGCTCATGGGAACTGGGATTTAGGTCCCCACACAGATATCAATACATGCTCTCACACACACACTGGAAATAGAAACTGAGACAACAGGAGAGACAGACAGTTCATCAGATCAGTGACGCTGCTGCTGCTGGTGTGTGTGTGTGTGTGTGTGTGTGTGTGTGTGTGTGTGTGTGTGTGTGTGTGTGTGTGTGTGTTTGCAGGAATGTGCAAATAAGTGTGAGAGATGTGCAGCCAAGCGTGCATTTTGTTCCTTAGTTTATGTGAGTTATGTGTAATCGAGTGCACATACACTATGAACGGGTGTGTGCGTGTATCTGTGTGTGTCTGTGTGTGTGTGCGTGCGCACCACTCAAGATGAATTACATCCCAAAAACAATGTGGCGAGAGAGACGGGGAGAGGGAACGCGGTCTCTGGTTGCTGCCAGGCTCAGTGCAGAGATGATGAAGTGATGCTCGGAGAGCAAGCAAAACAAATGGAGAGAGGGAGCGGCATCCTCAGAGGATGGAAAAAACAAGAAGTGGCAGACAGACAAAGACGGGGGAAGAGGAAGACAGGAATAAATCAAATGGACATGAAAATGAAAGAAGGAAGGAGGGAGGAGGCCTCCTTCCACGGGTGCAGCTCTGCAGCAGCTCGCCGTGTTAAAACCAACAAGTCCTCTAAATGCTGCAGTGCTGAACACTCCTGCTGCGAGCTCAAATCCCTGCCAGTGTTTCCACTGAAATATGAAGTGTTTCATACCAGCAGCATCCACACCCACCTACAGCCAAGTTCACGCCTTCTACTGAGTCCCTGCCTATTTGGAAAAAACAGCTTTCAAAGCTTTTAAAAAGCTGAAATGTCAGAGACCACACGGCTGCATGGGAACCAAACCTACACCAGCACAGAGGTGAAACCAGCGTGCTGCTGTACTGGCTCATCCTCCAGTGTCTGAGCTTTTTAAACTGGAAACACTGCTGTTAGCACTTCCATCCTTTGGCCTGTTCAGTGAATGGAAGCAGAAGAAGAAGAGCTGCGCTCGCTGCTGCTGAGACGACAGTAAACTGTGAGCCCTTCATCTCTACATTACCCATAATGCCTTTCTGTGAGATGTCTGTGGGCCTCCTCTGATAATGCGTGAGGTGTGTCTGTGTGTGTTTACCATGCGCAGGTAGTTCATGAGGCTGGTGCCGTGCTGCCAGATGAGCGGGGAGGTGCAGCTCAGCGGCTTCACGCCGATCTCCTGACTGCGGTTCAGCTCTCGCACGGCGCTCACCACCACGTGAACGGCGTCGAACATCAGTGCTGACGACAGCTGAGACAGACACGGGTGAAAACATTAAAGCATGAATGGGTTCAATAACTGACACAGCAGAGCGCTCTGATGTCGCAGTGGAGGAGCTGCCTGTGTGCTCGAACTTTTCCGTCTCTGTGAGGAATAAATACGATGACTTCCATCAGCGCCGTTTTACTCTGAGAGACTAACCAGTGTCAGCTGCTTCTCCCAGCCGGACACAAATGTGTCGCTCTCAGTCCGACACTCGTGAATGATCTCTGCAGCTCGGCCTCTACGAGAACATCTTCCTAATGTGTTTCACATCTGAACCCTATGAGTGATGCACAGATCTGGACTGTCCATAACCCAACTGTATTCATGTAAATGACGAAGGGTGATGACGGAGGATGCCGGTACATCTGCACTCTGTTGGTTTTAATGCATCTGTCTGATGCACACGAGTCACAGAGTTCTGACATCACGCCGTTCAGCAGGTAGCTTGCTTGCTCATATTTTGCTTCCAAAAAGCAAAATGTTCTTGAGCAACAGTTCTTCAGCTTTCTGACGGTATTTCAAAGTTCGTCTGTCGGTCCAGTCCTGGTGCCTGACCATTTGTTTCTGTCTGTTAAGCCTCTGAAGCCTCAGAGTTCACACTGAGCTGAAGGATGAAGCTGCTCACACCAAATATTCAAACTCTGTTCTTGCCTATTATTATTCCATGTATGTTTGCATATGTTATAATGAACCTCCAGGATTCCTGCAAAATCTAAAGAAATGAATGGTGACTTAAGACTTTTGCACAGTGCTGTAGTGTGATTGAACTCCTATTAGCCATTAAGAGTACTGGGTGAAGTTAAGAGCTTAAAAGCTGAGATCAGAATAACATCAAGAACAATCTGCTGCATGTGTCCTGTTCATTCAGCATGCTCTCCTCCACATTCCCCACTGCAGCCCACAAAGCTGCACAAGACCAAAACTCCCAGAAACAAGAATAAAAAGCTGTGTTTGTTGGTGCTCCTACAGCTGAAGACGCCGGGGTATTGATAGCAAGAAGAGGAAAATTAAAGCCCTCCTGCTATCAGCGGCTCTCAGCGCTGGGCTCAGCAATCGACTCAGTGATCCTATCACAGTCTGACGTTCTGGTCTGTTTGGTCAGTTGTCAATCAAACTGACACTCTGAGGGAATCAGACAAATTGTACGGAGGCAGAGCGGCACAGTCTGTCAGCGGCTGATAAAGAAGACGGATGTATGACCGAGTGTGATTGGAGTTCTCTCCGAGTCGATAGTTTCAGGGCTGGATGACAATAACTAATTACAGACTGAAGAGAGACAGATAGACGAAGTGAAATCAGAGGCAGGAAGAGTGAAGAGTTCTGGTAACTCCCAGTCCCAGGTTTGCTCCGCCTCCTCCAACATGGACCATAACTTTACTGAGGAGACACCGGGCTGTAACCGACATGCCGGCACAAGTGATTCTCACACAAGTGTTTGGACTCATTATTTGTAGTTTTGGCTCTATCCTCAAAGATTCCAGATGTGACTGAAGGACAGCTTTCAGTCCAGGTGTTACTGCAGGTAAGGAAGGGTTACTGCAGGTAACGAGATGTTAATGCAGGTAAGGAGGGGTTACTGCAGGTAAGGAGGTGTTACTGCAGGCAACGAGGGGTTACTGCAGGTAACGAGATGTTACTGCAGGTAAGGAAGGGTTACTGCAGGTAACGAGATGTTACTGCAGGTAAGGAGGGGTTACTGCAGGTAAGGAGGTGTTACTGCAGGCAACGAGGGGTTACTGCAGGTAACGAGATGTTACTGCAGGTAAGGAGGGGTTACTGCAGGTAAGGAGGTGTTACTGCAGGCAACGAGGGGTTACTGCAGGTAAGGAGGGGTTACTGCAGGTAACGAGATGTTACTGCAGGTAAAGAGATGTTACTGCAGGTAAGGAGGGGTTACTGCAGGCAACGAGATGTTACTGCAGGTAAAGAGATGTTACTGCAGGTAAAGAGATGTTACTGCAGGTAAGGAGGGGTTACTGCAGGCAACGAGGTGTTACTGCAGGTAAGGAGATGTTACTGCAGGCAACGAGATGTTACTGCAGGTAAGGAGGGGTTACTGCAGGTAACGAGATGTTACTGCAGGTAAAGAGATGTTACTGCAGGTAAGGAGGGGTTACTGCAGGCAACGAGATGTTACTGCAGGTAAAGAGATGTTACTGCAGGTAAAGAGATGTTACTGCAGGTAAGGAGGGGTTACTGCAGGCAACGAGGGGTTACTGCAGGTAACGAGATGTTACTGCAGGTAAAGAGATGTTACTGCAGGTAAGGAGGGGTTACTGCAGGCAACGAGGTGTTACTGCAGGTAAGGAGATGTTACTGCAGGTAAGGAGGGGTTACTGCAGGCAACGAGATGTTACTGCAGGTAAGGAAGGGTTACTGCAGGTAACGAGATGTTACTGCAGGTAAGGAGGGGTTACTGCAGGTAACGAGATGTTACTGCAGGTAAAGAGATGTTACTGCAGGTAAGGAGGGGTTACTGCAGGCAACGAGATGTTACTGCAGGTAAGGAGATGTTACTGCAGGTAAGGAGGGGTTACTGCAGGCAACGAGATGTTACTGCAGGTAAGGAGGGGTTACTGCAGGCAACGAGGGGTTACTGCAGGTAACGAGATGTTACTGCAGGTAAAGAGATGTTACTGCAGGTAAGGAGGGGTTACTGCAGGCAACGAGGTGTTACTGCAGGTAAGGAGATGTTACTGCAGGCAACGAGGGGTTACTGCAGGTAACGAGATGTTACTGCAGGTAAAGAGATGTTACTGCAGGTAAGGAGGGGTTACTGCAGGCAACGAGATGTTACTGCAGGTAAGGAGGGGTTACTGCAGGCAACGAGGGGTTACTGCAGGTAACGAGATGTTACTGCAGGTAAAGAGATGTTACTGCAGGTAAGGAGGGGTTACTGCAGGCAACGAGGTGTTACTGCAGGTAAGGAGATGTTACTGCAGGTAAGGAGGGGTTACTGCAGGCAACGAGATGTTACTGCAGGTAAGGAAGGGTTACTGCAGGTAACGAGATGTTACTGCAGGTAAGGAGGGGTTACTGCAGGTAACGAGATGTTACTGCAGGTAAAGAGATGTTACTGCAGGTAAGGAGGGGTTACTGCAGGCAACGAGATGTTACTGCAGGTAAGGAGGGGTTACTGCAGGTAACGAGATGTTACTGCAGGTAAGGAGGTGTTACTGCAGGTAAGGAGGGGTTACTGCAGGCAACGAGATGTTACTGCAGGTAAAGAGATGTTACTGCAGGTAAGGAAGGGTTACTGCAGGTAAGGAGGTGTTACTGCAGGTAAGGAGGGGTTACTGCAGGTAACGAGATGTTACTGCAGGTAAGGAGGGGTTACTGCAGGTAAGGAGGGGTTACTGCAGGTAAGGAGGTGTTACTGCAGGTAAGCAGGGGTTACTGCAGGTAAGGAGGTGTTACTGCAGGTAAGGAGGGGTTACTGCAGGTAAGGAGGGGTTACTGCAGGTAAGGAGGTGTTACTGCAGGTAAGGAGGGGTTACTGCAGGTAACGAGATGTTACTGCAGGTAAAGAGGGGTTACTGCAGGTAACGAGATGTTACTGCAGGTAAGGAGGGGTTAATGCAGGCAACGAGATGTTACTGCAGGTAAGGAGATGTTACTGCAGGTAAGGAGGTGTTACTGCAGGTAAGGAGGGGTTACTGCAGGTAAGGAGGTGTTACTGCAGGTAAGGAGGGGTTACTGCAGGTAACGAGATGTTACTGCAGGTAACGAGGGGTTACTGCAGGTAAGGAGGGGTTACTGCAGGTAAGCAGGGGTTACTGCAGGTAAGCAGGGGTTACTGCAGGTAACGAGATGTTACTGCAGGTAAAGAGGGGTTACTGCAGGTAACGAGATGTTACTGCAGGTAAAGAGGGGTTACTGCAGGTAACGAGATGTTACTGCAGGTAAGGAGGGGTTACTGCAGGCAACGAGATGTTACTGCAGGTAAGGAGATGTTACTGCAGGCAACGAGATGTTACTGCAGGTAAAGAGATGTTACTGCAGGTAAGGAAGGGTTACTGCAGGTAACGAGATGTTACTGCAGGTAAGGAGGGGTTACTGCAGGTAACGAGATGTTACTGCAGGTAAGGAGGTGTTACTGCAGGTAAGGAGGGGTTACTGCAGGCAACGAGATGTTACTGCAGGTAAGGAAGGGTTACTGCAGGTAAGGAGGTGTTACTGCAGGTAAGGAGGGGTTACTGCAGGTAAGGAGGGGTTACTGCAGGTAACGAGATGTTACTGCAGGCAACGAGATGTTACTGCAGGTAAGGAAGGGTTACTGCAGGTAAGCAGGTGTTACTGCAGGTAAGGAGGGGTTACTGCAGGTAAGGAGGTGTTACTGCAGGTAAGGAGGTGTTACTGCAGGTAACGAGATGTTACTGCAGGTAAGGAGGTGTTACTGCAGGTAAGGAGGGGTTACAGCAGGTAAGGAGGGGTTACTGCAGGTAAGGAGGGGTTACTGCAGGTAACGAGATGTTACTGCAGGTAAAGAGGGGTTACTGCAGGTAACGAGATGTTACTGCAGGTAAGGAGGTGTTACTGCAGGTAAGGAGGGGTTACTGCAGGCAACGAGATGTTACTGCAGGTAAAGAGATGTTACTGCAGGTAAGGAGGGGTTACTGCAGGCAACCAGATGTTACTGCAGGTAAGGAAGGGTTACTGCAGGTAACGAGATGTTACTGCAGGTAAGGAGGGGTTACTGCAGGTAACGAGATGTTACTGCAGGTAAGGAGGTGTTACTGCAGGTAAGGAGGGGTTACTGCAGGCAACGAGATGTTACTGCAGGTAAGGAGGTGTTACTGCAGGTAAGGAGGGGTTACTGCAGGTAAGGAGGTGTTACTGCAGGTAAGGAGGGGTTACTGCAGGTAACGAGATGTTACTGCAGGTAAGGAGGGGTTACTGCAGGTAAGGAGGGGTTACTGCAGGTAACGAGATGTTACTGCAGGTAAGGAGGGGTTACTGCAGGTAAGGAGGGGTTACTGCAGGCAACGAGGGGTTACTGCAGGTAACGAGATGTTACTGCAGGCAACGAGATGTTACTGCAGGTAAGGAAGGGTTACTGCAGGTAAGCAGGTGTTACTGCAGGTAAGGAGGGGTTACTGCAGGTAAGGAGGGGTTACTGCAGGTAAGGAGGTGTTACTGCAGGTAAGGAGGGGTTACTGCAGGTAACGAGATGTTACTGCAGGTAAGGAGGGGTTACTGCAGGTAAGGAGGTGTTACTGCAGGTAAGGAGGGGTTACTGCAGGTAACGAGATGTTACTGCAGGTAAGGAGGGGTTACTGAAGGTAAGGAGGTGTTACTGCAGGTAAGGAGGGGTTACTGCAGGTAACGAGATGTTACTGCAGGTAAGGAGGGGTTACTGCAGGTAACGAGATGTTACTGCAGGTAAGGAGGTGTTACTGCAGGTAAGGAGGGGTTACTACAGGTAAGGAGGTGTTACTGCAGGTAAGGAGGGGTTACTGCAGGTAAGGAGATGTTACTGCAGGCAACAAGATGTTACTGCAGGTAAAGAGATGTTACTGCAGGTCAGGAGGGGTTACTGCAGGCAACGAGATGTTACTGCAGGTAAGGAGGGGTTACTGCAGGTAAGGAGGGGTTACTGCAGGTAACGAGATGTTACTGCAGGTAAAGAGATGTTACTGCAGGTAAGGAGGGGTTACTACAGGTAAGGAGGGGTTACTGCAGGTAAGGAGGGGTTACTGCAGGTAACGAGATGTTACTGCAGGTAACCAGGTGTTACTGCAGGTAACGAGATGTTACTGCAGGTAAAGAGATGTTACTGCAGGTAAGGAGGGGTTACTGCAGGTAAGGAGGTGTTACTGCAGGTAAGGAGGGGTTACTGCAGGTAACGAGATGTTACTGCAGGTAAGGAGATGTTACTGCAGGTAAGGAGGTGTTACTGCAGGTAAGGAGGGGTTACTGCAGGTAAGGAGGTGTTACTGCAGGTAAGGAGGGGTTACTGCAGGTAACGAGATGTTACTGCAGGTAACGAGGGGTTACTGCAGGTAAGGAGGGGTTACTGCAGGTAAGCAGGGGTTACTGCAGGTAAGCAGGGGTTACTGCAGGTAACGAGATGTTACTGCAGGTAAAGAGGGGTTACTGCAGGTAACGAGATGTTACTGCAGGTAAAGAGGGGTTACTGCAGGTAACGAGATGTTACTGCAGGTAAGGAGGGGTTACTGCAGGCAACGAGATGTTACTGCAGGTAAGGAGATGTTACTGCAGGCAACGAGATGTTACTGCAGGTAAAGAGATGTTACTGCAGGTAAGGAAGGGTTACTGCAGGTAACGAGATGTTACTGCAGGTAAGGAGGGGTTACTGCAGGTAACGAGATGTTACTGCAGGTAAGGAGGTGTTACTGCAGGTAAGGAGGGGTTACTGCAGGCAACGAGATGTTACTGCAGGTAAGGAAGGGTTACTGCAGGTAAGGAGGTGTTACTGCAGGTAAGGAGGGGTTACTGTAGGTAAGGAGGGGTTACTGCAGGTAACGAGATGTTACTGCAGGCAACGAGATGTTACTGCAGGTAAGGAAGGGTTACTGCAGGTAAGCAGGTGTTACTGCAGGTAAGGAGGGGTTACTGCAGGTAAGGAGGTGTTACTGCAGGTAAGGAGGTGTTACTGCAGGTAACGAGATGTTACTGCAGGTAAGGAGGTGTTACTGCAGGTAAGGAGGGGTTACAGCAGGTAAGGAGGGGTTACTGCAGGTAAGGAGGGGTTACTGCAGGTAACGAGATGTTACTGCAGGTAAAGAGGGGTTACTGCAGGTAACGAGATGTTACTGCAGGTAAGGAGGTGTTACTGCAGGTAAGGAGGGGTTACTGCAGGCAACGAGATGTTACTGCAGGTAAAGAGATGTTACTGCAGGTAAGGAGGGGTTACTGCAGGCAACCAGATGTTACTGCAGGTAAGGAAGGGTTACTGCAGGTAACGAGATGTTACTGCAGGTAAGGAGGGGTTACTGCAGGTAACGAGATGTTACTGCAGGTAAGGAGGTGTTACTGCAGGTAAGGAGGGGTTACTGCAGGCAACGAGATGTTACTGCAGGTAAGGAGGTGTTACTGCAGGTAAGGAGGGGTTACTGCAGGTAAGGAGGTGTTACTGCAGGTAAGGAGGGGTTACTGCAGGTAACGAGATGTTACTGCAGGTAAGGAGGGGTTACTGCAGGTAAGGAGGGGTTACTGCAGGTAACGAGATGTTACTGCAGGTAAGGAGGGGTTACTGCAGGTAAGGAGGGGTTACTGCAGGCAACGAGGGGTTACTGCAGGTAACGAGATGTTACTGCAGGCAACGAGATGTTACTGCAGGTAAGGAAGGGTTACTGCAGGTAAGCAGGTGTTACTGCAGGTAAGGAGGGGTTACTGCAGGTAAGGAGGGGTTACTGCAGGTAAGGAGGTGTTACTGCAGGTAAGGAGGGGTTACTGCAGGTAACGAGATGTTACTGCAGGTAAGGAGGGGTTACTGCAGGTAAGGAGGTGTTACTGCAGGTAAGGAGGGGTTACTGCAGGTAACGAGATGTTACTGCAGGTAAGGAGGGGTTACTGAAGGTAAGGAGGTGTTACTGCAGGTAAGGAGGGGTTACTGCAGGTAACGAGATGTTACTGCAGGTAAGGAGGGGTTACTGCAGGTAACGAGATGTTACTGCAGGTAAGGAGGTGTTACTGCAGGTAAGGAGGGGTTACTACAGGTAAGGAGGTGTTACTGCAGGTAAGGAGGGGTTACTGCAGGTAAGGAGATGTTACTGCAGGCAACAAGATGTTACTGCAGGTAAAGAGATGTTACTGCAGGTCAGGAGGGGTTACTGCAGGCAACGAGATGTTACTGCAGGTAAGGAGGGGTTACTGCAGGTAAGGAGGGGTTACTGCAGGTAACGAGATGTTACTGCAGGTAAAGAGATGTTACTGCAGGTAAGGAGGGGTTACTACAGGTAAGGAGGTGTTACTGCAGGTAAGGAGGGGTTACTGCAGGTAAGGAGGGGTTACTGCAGGTAACGAGATGTTACTGCAGGTAACCAGGTGTTACTGCAGGTAACGAGATGTTACTGCAGGTAAAGAGATGTTACTGCAGGTAAGGAGGGGTTACTGCAGGTAAGGAGGTGTTACTGCAGGTAAGGAGGGGTTACTGCAGGTAACGAGATGTTACTGCAGGTAAGGAGGTGTTACTGCAGGTAAGGAGGGGTTACTGCAGGTAACGAGATGTTACTGCAGGTAAGGAGGGGTTACTGCAGGTAAGGAGGGGTTACTACAGGTAAGGAGGTGTTACTGCAGGTAAGGAGGGGTTACTGCAGGTAAGGAGGGGTTACTGCAGGCAACGAGATGTTACTGCAGGTAAAGAGATGTTACTGCAGGTAAGGAGGGGTTACTACAGGCAACGAGATGTTACTGCAGGTAAGGAGATGTTACTGCAGGCAACGAGATGTTACTGCAGGTAAAGAGATGTTACTGCAGGTCAGGAGGGGTTACTGCAGGCAACGAGATGTTACTGCAGGTAAGGAGGGGTTACTGCAGGTAAGGAGGGGTTACTGCAGGTAAGGAGGGGTTACTGCAGGCAACGAGATGTTACTGCAGGTAAGGAGGGGTTACTGCAGGCAACAAGATGTTACTGCAGGTAAAGAGATGTTACTGCAGGTAAGGAGGGGTTACTGCAGGCAACGAGATGTTACTGCAGGTAAGGAAGGGTTACTGCAGGTAACGAGATGTTACTGCAGGTAAGGAGGGGTTACTGCAGGTAACGAGATGTTACTGCAGGTAAGGAGGGGTTACTGCAGGTAAGGAGATGTTACTGCAGGTAAGGAGGGGTTACTGCAGGTAAGGAAGGGTTACTGCAGGTCAGGAGGGGTTACTGCAGGCAACGAGATGTTACTGCAGGTAACCAGGTGTTACTGCAGGTAAGGTCTGAGATGCTTTTAAGTCTGATCATCCTTCCTATTGTAAATCCTGTGTTTCCATCCATGAAGGCATTTCCTGGTTGCAGACCTGTCAGCCTCCTCCAGAGGTCCTCTGTGAAATAAATGACTCTGTGGTCTCTCAGGTCTGTTGGTGTTGCTGAGCTGCTCGGTGCGTTGCTTTGTGTTCTAATTAACTGTTAGTTCATTTCATGAATCAAGAAATGAATCGTAAGTACAGTACTACTTAAGTATAGCATAGTGACAGTGATTTGCTTTGGGCTTCCGTTTGTCTTCGTCCTGAAAACAAACCTCAGGTGTTA
>NC_138957.1:37901222-37908722 GCF_965226115.1 Aulonocara stuartgranti | reverse complement strand
TGCATCCGCGATGAGCACCGAGAGACGAGGAGAGCGGAGGGGGAGGACATGCGTGACACGGGGGAGGTGACAGAGTTTAGTTTCAGCACGTGACCTACAAACATCCCGAAGGAACGCAGCGGCACAGAGAGCATGGAAAAAAGAGACGAGTAAGAACGAGAAAAGAGTGAAAGAAGAGGAGAGAAGCAAAGGGCCAGAGAGGAAGCAGGAAGCAGTCGGAACGAACCGCCACAGATTCAGACGAGAAGACGAGCAGCGAAAGGCGAGAAAGAAGAAAGTGTTGGCAGAAGAAGGAGAAACAAAATGAATAAACAAGCCAAGAAAGAAGGAGGGAGGCAAAATAGAGACTATAACAGAGGAGGAGACTGAAGTAATGAGAAAATATGGCCACAAGCAGCAATAATGGGCTCACGAGCAGACGTTTGAACGTAGTGTCTGCTGACCTCACTGCGCCCGTGAGAGCTCGCCACATGCAGGAGTTACTATTTCAGTTACTGTCTGCAAGTGCGGCCGGATTGGCTCAGGATTTGAACCGACGGCCTCCTCTGGCTGACGACAGCACCTCTGGAAAGGCTTCATGCTCACAGGGATACCTGATACCTGCAGCTCTGACAGCAGCAGGTGTGTCACTGCTGTTTCTACCTGGAGACAGCAGCCGCCTCATTGTTCTGACACACAACACAAAACTATCCATAACACACTAACTACACAAGACAACACACTAACTACACAAGACAACACACTAACTACACAAGACAACACACTAATTACACACTCTAAACACGCTAAACGTCACAAAACTCTCACATCTCAAAACTCGCTCTCTCTTCCTAAACAACCAAACGTCACGTCACCATATCATTTTTCATTGGTCCACATGGTGCATTTTTCCACCAACATGAACGGGCTGATTTTGTTTGCTCATAAGCAGAGCGGTCTCGCTGCTGTCCTTAGAGAGGAAACGTGACGAAACATTGAGGAAAAAACAGGCGTATGTCTTGTTTATCATGACTCTGGTTTTACTGGCTGATCAACGCAGTTTATAAACTGGTACATGTCACCTTGTTGCTTTGTCTTTAAGTGGTCATGTGATTGACCACGACTCCTTTATTCTTCCTCAGTCAAACAGCAGCACTCGTGTGATTGTTTTGCCGCCTGAGCTCCAGCTGTTGTGCCAGACAGTGACTGCCGTCCGCGGGAGCACAGCTGCTTAAAGCTGCAGCGTCCAGATTACTTACAGCTGCTTCCGTGCTGATATAAGATGCTGTAAGCTGAACACAGCTTCACCCGTCTGTTTGTTGAAAAATAGCAACGCGACAGCATTTTCTTGTTGGTAACGGTAACGGCGTTGTAACGATAGGAATAGTAATTAGTTAGATTACTCGTTACTGAAAACAGTAACGCCGTTAGTAACGTTATTCCCATCACTGCAGGCGACACAAACAAGGATGGAAGGAGAACAGATGGAAGAGATAGAGGACAGAAAAGGAAATGAAACTGAGGAGAAGAAAGTAGGAAAAAGATCAGGCAACGGATCATCTTTAGGAAAGGAAACAAGAAAAACAGGAAAGGAAAGGAAAGGAAAGGAAAGGAAAGGAACAGTATTGAGTCACCAGCATAAATGTGGCTGGTGTGTCACGTACAGAGCAAAATAATGTCGAACGCTGAGCGATTCCTTTATCAGCCGTTATCAATAGTATCAAAGCCTGTGGACAAGAAAGCTGTGGAGGAGGAGGAGGTTAAAAATAGGTCACTAAGTGATGAAGATGAAGAATCAGACGATTATGAAAACCACTAAGAAGCATCTTCTTCATGGAAGGAATTGAAGGAAGATGAGGAGAATCCAACTAAGTGGCGAGCGATGAAGGTGAAGGCGAGGTGTGGAGCTCTTACCATGGTGGTGAGGATGTACTTGTAGAAGGCGGACGTCATCCCCAACTCGTTAGCCTGCAGAAGAGCAGAAGAAACGCTAAGCATCCTCCGTGGAAACGAGCCAGAGTTTATTTAAAAAGGAACCATCGCTCAAACTTAATAACAGCCTGGAAACCGTGGTTACCGTCTCCAGGACGCGTCAGTGATGAAAGACGTTTCAGGGAGATGATAACAACGGCAGCGTGCTCTCAGGTGAAAAGACATTTAAACTGGGCTGAATTTAGCTAAAAACACAAGAGCAAGCAGAAAACTGGAATATCTTTCAACGTTATGATGCGACACACAGGAGAACAGCAGATTCCCCACAGCAGGAGTCAGTGTGGACAGCCAACATACATATCTTTGTGAAGTTCACGGTGAAAACCTGGTAGCAGCAGACCCTTGGAGTACTTTTCTATGTTTGAATGTTTTCTGCTCGACCCGAGCAGAGACTCAAACTCAGTCACAGCTCAGCTGATCTCGGGCACGCTCACCTTCCACACGTACGGGACGTCGGCTCCGACAGGCAGCGGAGGATTTAACCTGGCATCCTCACACCGCAGAGCCTGCACGCCGCTTCACTTATTAATCCATTAACCTTCTGCACACTGTCAGCTTACATCTCCTTCAGCCTGAAGCAGCAGCCCAACTTGAAAAGTCCTGACTGAGTTTACTCAGTAATTTTGAATTTTAAACTTCCTGCACCCCCCAAGGTTACTGCTATGAGAGGGAAACTGCAACCTGCCAAACGCAGGTCGATTTAGCCCGTGGCTTAAAAGTCTGTCGACGCTCACAGCCAGTTTGGCACAAAACCAGCCCAGCGTGTCTGAAGGTCCTGTTCCACCCTGTAAACAGCAGAGAGGAAGAAGACGCTTCCAGAACAGGAACCGGGGCTGCACACAGGCAGACATTTAACAACACGTTCAAACACTGACACATGTTTTATTGTGCCACATGATACAGGTGTGCACTCTGCATTTGCATCGGACACGTCTGCACCAGTGTTGCCAACTCCTCAGTAAGGAAAATCGCTATTGGCTGTCCTAAAAGTCGCTAGAAGTCGCTAAATGACGTCATCACCTAATTTGCATAATTGGTCATGCTAATGTAATTGTAACCTACACTGTTGGAGAGAGAAATAACATCGTGGAAGAAACATAAAGTGAGCAAAAAACGTCCTAAATGCAGTCTCCTGCCCTGATAGCAGCTGGCGGAGGACTATCCTCCGCCGTTGAGCGCTTTAGCACGGGTGAGGTGCCCACGGCAGCACTGCAGCTTGTTGAAAGTAAGAGCAACACGCCCTTTCACGTCAAAAAGACGTCATAAATAAGTCTCCAATAACACCAGAAAAAGTCGCCAGATTTGTCGCTAGTCACTTTTTAGAAAAAAGTCGCTAAGGGGTCTGAAAACTCGCTAAATATAGCGGCAAAGTCGCTAAGCTGGCAACACTGGTCTGCACATGTTTGGGACATTAGCTGCAGTCGGTGGGACCACGCCCCGCCAAAGCTAGCTGAAGTCAGAGAGGCGTGTGCAGATACGGCGCCGCGTGGCAGACAGATCTCAGTGACGGACACGCATCGTGTCTGACCTGCAGAACTTTTTCCACCTGACGTGTCCTGATCTGCTCTGTATGCACAAAGTGGGCGTGTCATGCTGTGATCGTGGTTTTAAAATGATTAGTGTTGTCGTGCTAGCAGAGGGTTTTCATATTTCCTGTATTTTAGGATTAAATCTCAGCTCCGTTCCTCTTCTCTCACGCTGTGCTCCTGAGCATCAATTAAACCCTAAAAACTCTGTTGTTCCTTATTCTTCTTATTTAACCTGCACTTCTGTACTCAGTGGTGATTTTGCACTGCAGCTCCCATTAAGCTTTGGCTCATGACACCGCCGAGCGCATCGCTGCCAAGTCCGTGAATTTATTGCTGACTTCACACGAGCCGATTTTGGAAACATGGTTTTTTAGCTTCTCTAAAGCCGGCTGAGATTATTCATTGCAGTTTCCTCTTACATGGATCAAATGTGCCATTTCAAACCTTCTGCTGCAGCTACGATGAACCGTACGGACGAACAGAGTCGTCGACTCCTTTTGACTGAAAGTAGAAAAGCATCAGACGTAAGAAGCTGCGCGAGCGCGCTGATGCAAACAGCTGACCTTCCTGAGGATGTGATACGAGATGGAGGCGTTGGCGTCAATGATGATGGTGGCCACTTTGTCATCACGTATCTCCTTCAGCAGGGGGGTGGGGTCCAGACTGTCGTCCAGCATCCGCACCGACAGCGTCTCCCTGGAGATGAGGAAGCGGCGGACCAGCTCCTCCAATCGCAGCAGACCTACGGGGCAGGAAACGAGCATGAGTCACACACGTGTCTGAGCGATGGCGGACTGCGGTTCCCAGTCAGAAACACTTGGCTGTGAAAGTTACGTCACGCAGCGGCAAAACTCTTCATCCAAAGTGCTTCTAAGTGCCTGAAAAAGAGGCGGGGTCTATAAACGATGCTCGCCTGAGTGTTTAGCTTGTTTGCTTGTAAAATTATTGCTCTGACTTGTAAAAAGAAAATTGATGAGACTTGGAGTCATTAGAGAGACAAATAACTGCCGCTGCTCTACAGACTTCCAGGCCTAAAAGGAAGCGATAAACAGAGCGGGATAAAGGCGATTATGTTGAAAGTCCATTAATTTTCTCCTCTGAGAATAACATGGACCCACGAGTGCTCACGGCTGAGGCAGGATTTACTTATTACCGCTTCTGATCAGTCGTTTCTGTGGTCACTTCTCTCCATTACACTCAGTGCTGGCGTTTGTGCATCGCTGCCACTGAGGCGGTATCCCACAGCAGGGCCAAACATGAGACGCGTTCACGTCGTGAAAAACATGCTGGATGCGAGCAGCGTCAATAATCACAGGACGGGAGAAAACAGACCGACCTCAGCAGAAGCAGTCGCGTTACAAACCGGCGAGAAGCCTGCTGTGTTTGCATCACCTGGGCTTCGACATTCAGAGGCGTCGGCCTCCGGCTCATTACCTCGTCTGTCCCTGACAGAAGCAGCGGGCGTGTCTCGACTAATCGCTGCCATAAAGCGTTTAACTGGCTGACAGCAGCGCTCAGGACCACAATACAGGCCGTTAACGGGCCGAGGCTACGACGAAAGACCGGGAGATGTTAGAGCGGAGAGCTGGGGCAGATCAGTCAGCTGGATCCAAGCTGAGGGAGACTGATGTGGGGAGGACGGAGGGGAAAAAGAACAAGGGAAAGGAAGAGAGGAGACTAGTCCTCAGGAGAGGAAAGGAAGAATGGAGGGAAGTGTGTGAGAGAAGAGGAATTAGGAAAGGAAAGGAAAGAGAGGAGTAGAGAAAACTCAGAAGAAGAAGAAACAACAGAAAAGAAATCAAAGCCATCGGCACCGAGGGCTCGACGCTGGTGGAAAATGGTGAAAACTGACTCCAGGAAATGTGAGCTGGGTTTGCAGGGGGACGAGGACGGACTCGTGAAACGTGTTGCTCAAAGAGAAGAGCAAGGACTGATCGTCCAAACAGAACCTCAACCCAAGGGAACGGGTGCCAACACGCAACCGGACAGGGATCGGGGAGCGTTCGTGGTTTAAGGTGAGATGATCTGTGAATGTGCATCACGTGCCAGCGTCTCATAATGTTCGAACCCGAGACACTGGAGCTCTAAAATCCATCATTTCCGCCCTAAGTGTGGACGGAGCTGCAGTGGGAATAACCACGACACTCACACTCTGCTTTGCCACAGATCAGGCTGGCTGTCGGGTAGCCGAAGGAGCGCAGGATGGAGCCGATGGCCAGGCTCAGGTCCTCGTTACTCGGGTAGAGGGTCACCGAGGCAAAGCGGAGGTACGGCAGCTTGGGCGTTTCCTCGGGGCCGATCTTCACGTGAGGGATCTGAGGGGCGAATGAGAAGCATGATGAGAGAAGGAAGTCTGCGCTGGGCTTTGCTTCGAAACATGGAGACCAGTTACTGAAAGTCAAAGAAACATTCACCGAGTTACTGCACTTTATACTGCACGACAGTTCTCAGACAATCGTCACATTAAACTCTGTTTTTGTACTTGGAGAGTATTTAAAGTATAAAAGTGGGAGGCAGAGCCTTCACCTAAGAGCAGGTGCTGCAACCTTCCTGCCTGTTCGGGTCAAATCCGACCGATTTACAAATTCAAAAGCTCATAAATATTGTGTTTGAGACCCAACTGCCTCGAGGCCTTACGACATCCTCCACACTATGCACTTGAACATGTGTTAACAGACCTCTCTGCATTGAATCATATCTGTTATTAACCTCTGTCTCTCTTCCACAGCATGTCTTTATCCTGTCTTCCTTCTCTCACTCCAACCAATCACAGCAGATGGCCCCGCCCCTCCCTGAGCCTGGTTCTGCTGGAGGTTTCTTCCTGTTAAAAGGGAGTTTTTCCTTCCCGCTGTCACCAAAGTGCTGCTCATAGGGGGTCATATGATTGTTGGGTTTTCTCTGTATTACTGTAGGGTTACTCTTTGAGGTGACTGTTGTGATTTCGCGCTTTATAAATAAAACTGAATTAAGCTTGAACTATTCTTCGACTTCTCCGTATTTCTACAATGGGAAATTTTATCATCACAGGCTGGATATTACTGCTGTCAGTTTTAGGAAGCTCGAATGAGGAAGTCCCAGTTTCATTTATAACGTAAAACTCCAGGAACTGCAGCTGCCAGCCAGTGTGAAGAGATCTCCATCATTACCGAGGAACAAGAGCTGGTTTATAACAGATGGAAAAAGGGGAAAGAAAAGATGTAATAAGAAGGATAAACAGAGAGGTGGGAAAGAAAAAGTCAATGTGGGGAAACGAGCTGCCTTACACTCATTCAAGCGTTTCACTTTCTCTGTGCTCTTCCTCCAAATCTGCATCACAGCAGCCGCAGGTCGACCTTTCACCTTTCTGTGAGCCAGCATTGTTTTAAGATTGAGACATTTAAAAAAGTGAGGAGCCCCTGAGTGAGAGGCCGAGTTGTTCCCAACTGTACAGGTTATACAGGAAGTTCAGATAACAGCAATGGAGCTTTAATCAGAGCCCGGCACTCGCTGATGATCCCGTCTTTGTTCACGCTCACAAAGAAAATGTGAGAAAGGAACAAAGCCTCAGATCATCAGCAATATCAGAAAAGCGTTTCATGCAGAAATCAGTTTCTGTTCGGCAGACATCGAAGGGTCACGGAGGGTCGTACAGCCGGGTGTCCGCAGGAAAAAGAAAGGAGGACACGTCACCGTGCTCGGTTAGGTGACGATGTGTCTAACTTCAGACAAGCTTCTCTGTTTCACTTCAGACCTCCCAGAGCAAAGGTGCTGTGACGGACAGTGTGAGTGTTTAAGATGAAAGATTCATGACAAATTGAAAAATTAATCACTTCAGAGAGGAACGAAGAACGGGGTCAGAGGACAGACGTCCTGTGTGACGTGATTTAACCTCAGCTCAGACCTGCGGGGGCTTCAAAGGTAAACTGTAATTAGCTCAGCCGGGCTTTGCTCCCATCCACCCAGCTTATTCTAAATCCAGACTGAGAATTCAGGAACATGGGACCTGTCGGGCTGGAGGAAG
>NC_138957.1:37761222-37896222 GCF_965226115.1 Aulonocara stuartgranti | reverse complement strand
TCAGCTCACCAAAGCAGATCACCTGCCTCCTCCTATCCCAGCATCCTCCTCTGTCACCCCACCCTCTGCATGTCCTCCTTCACTACATCCATCAACCTCCTCTGAGGTCTTCTCGTCTCCTCCTGTCTAGCAGCTCCATCATATCCACCCCTCCTCCTCCGCACATGCTCAGACCATCTCAGCCGCTCTGATTCTGAGCTGTCCCCCTGATTGACAGAGGATACATCAAACACCTTCTTGGTGGTCTGAGCTGGACTTCCAGTCATGCCTTAGCTCTTCCTGCCTCCCACAGCCCAACTCATCTTCTCCCTGAACTCTGAGCAACATGCTTCATCTTCTAACATTTCCTCCTCGCCTTCACTTACTTCCTCTTCGTGATGTCTAACGTCATCCTGCAGACTACCACGACACCACCTCACAGCCTCCTATTTTTCAGATTCCACCTTCTGCATAATATGTGGCCTACCTGCGCGCACCTTCCTCATCCATCACCTCCACCCTGCTCCTCCCTCTTCTTAAAGAGAGTGTTCATCACAAATGTTTCCTTTTTACAAAATCCAAACATTTCTCTAAAACACCCAACCCGAGCCAAGCCCTCCTCATCACCTCCGTTCCCTTCTCCTTCAGCCTCCCCCCTCTGAGGACACTCTCTGCCACTTCATCTTCATTCCTCTCTCTCCTCTAACATTCAGCCTGAGGTCTCCTCGGCCAGTTTTTGATGCGAGCTGGAAGGTTTTTTCTTTTCTGACGCGGGAGGACAACTACAGCACCAAATATGAGCTTACATTCTGACAGTCAGGACTATACTCGGCTGTTCAGGGGGAAGCCTGTATGTCAATGATACAAGTACCACCAGTCAAATCTCTCAACAGCTTCTATTTCAGTCTCTCTGGATTACACACTGGGTCCCATTGTTGACTGTCTCTAGCTGCACCATTAGCTCTGAAGCCACTGCTCTGCTGACGTCGCTGCCCATAAACTGTCCTGGTTGTGCTCAGAGGAACAGCTTAGGACTCAGAGAATGAAGCCTCACATGTAGGAACTGTGTCTGAGTGCAAAAGGTGCCCGGGGTGGATGGTGGGGCTCAGAGGCTTTCATAAAACTGCTGATTATGAGGAAAACATTTTCACGGTGTGGGAAATGATTGGAGAGGAGATGGTGCAGCGGGCTAGGATATTTTGGTAAAAGGGGAACACGACAGATTCAGCATCAGCACACTGGCAACAGGATATTAATGAGCAATGTTTTCTCCAAATGCTAATAGAAAAGAATAATCCAATTAGATTTCCTTTGGAACGTATCTGCTGTTGCAATTTTCAGATTTGGTCGTCTGCATGCAGAATTGTTGCCGAGTTCTCTGTAAAGAAAGAGAGGAAATAAATGATCACTGGGTTTAGATGTCACACTCTGTTCTCCTCATGAACGCTTTCTAACCTGACAGTGAGGTTATCAGGTCGCTGCTCTGTAGATAAACAAACGTCCTCTTCATTCTTGGACATGCACGCTGCGCTTCAGTCCACGTCAGAGCTCAGAGGCTCAGAGTCTGAGCTGGTTAACTCTGCAGTGGTCTTTAAGTGCTGATGTCAGCTTCAGTCATGCTAACCAAGCAGCAAAACTGCAGTTCCTCTCACGTCCAGCAGAGGCAATAGTGAGTCGGCCCCCGCAGACCCCTGTGTTAATATTGTACAGCAGCGATAAACATGTTTACAGCAATGCTTCTGCTCTTTATTGACATCAGCCCTCATAGACATTAGCTTTACTTATTCTGTTTAAAGTTTAAACTATGAGGGAATTTGCAGATGGCGGTCTCAGTTATTATCATGACACAGCAGTCACAGCACAGTGACGTCCAGCAGGTAATAACTCCAGTTCTGAGTCGGGGGTCCTGCGCAGGTGAGGGAGGCCTGAGTGAGTGTAATCCAATCCCCTCTGCAGCCTCCCTGCCTCCTCCGTCCACAGCATCATTCAATTCAGTTTTATTTATACAGCTCCAAATCACAACAACAGTATTGTAAGGTAGACCCTACAATAATAGATACAGAGAAAACCCAACAATCATATGACCCCCTATGAGCACTTTGGCAACAGTGGGAAGGAAAAACTCCCTTTTAACAGGAAGAAACCTCTGGCAGAACCAGGCTCAGGGAGGGGCGGGGCCATCTGCTGCGACCAGTTGGGGTGAGAGAAGGAAGACAGGATGAAGACATGCTGTGGAAGAGAGACAGAGGTTAATAACAGATATGATTCAATGCAGAGAGGTCTGTTAATACATAGTGAGTGAAGAAGAAACACCCAGTGCATCATGGGAATCCCCGGCAGCCTACGTCTATTGCAGCATAACTAAGGGAGGATTCAGGGTCACCTGGTCCAGCCCTAACTATATGCTTTAGCAAAAAGGAAAGTTTGAAGCCTGATCTTGAAAGTAGAGATAGTGTCTGTCTCCTGAATCCAAACTGGAAGCTGGTTCCACGGGTTTCATCCCAGCGGTTAGATGGCAGCCATGCTGTGAGTGTGGCTAAAGTCATCTGTTATGGGAAGTTCTAAATGAAGACCAGAGTCCAGTTAGCACAACGAAGCAAGAAAAGAGAGAGAGCCACGAGCTGCTGTGCGTGCCGCCATCTTTTTTTTACCCGCCATACAGATGCAAACACCAGTGTCTGGCTTCCACAGGCTGACCGATACAGATGAGCCAACATTTTGTAAAGAGTCCACAGATCTTGCTTGGTCTCTCCAGCGGCTCAGACTACGTCACACAGCCTGAGAGCAGACTGCTGTCACCTCCATCTCTTCTGTGCAGAACCACCCTCTCTTCACCTGAAGACACCAGGTGATCGAGTGTGCCGTCGCTCAGATCCCAGCTGCCTTCTCCTCGGTATAACCGGCACCATCCCATCGTCAACCGCATGACGATGCAGAAAAAAATAGATTTGATCCGTGTCCCTGTCAACAGGAAGTCGAGGGAAGCTGCAGCACTGACAGGAGCTATTTCCTTTCTATTTCCTGCTACAGCCCAGCCGCCGGCTGTGTGCGGTGACACCTGCCACGTTTATTCCTGCTGCGCCCTCCCACCTGACTCCTGAGCAGGCGTGCGTTAGGAGAGCGGGCAGGATGTGCACATAAACAGATGGGAATGTTGACACCGTGATCCGCTCATTTACTGTACGTCCAGAGGGCGAACGAGCCGCCGAGGTGCAGACCGCTGATGCTGAGGCCTGATGGGAAAACCACACGACACGGCGGTGTTCTCCAGGTTAAACACCGTTTCAGGATAACAAGGACCGAGTCCATCAAAGGGACAGCTCAGAGGGGCTGAGATGGTCTGAGCATGTGCGGGGGGATGATGACGAGGAGGTTCATGGCAGTGTGATCCACCGTTCCACACGAAGAGATTAAAAATCAAAGTGCTGCTGAGGCTCCGTAACGAGCAGGAAGCCTGTCCTGGATTTGATTTGTGTTTCGTAAATAATTAACAGCTCTCGAGGCGATTTATCGGGGAACACGAAGAGAGCCACATGGTTCGTGCTGACCGGTGCGATCTTCTTAGAGCCTTAGAGGCGACACCGTGACGCTGAAAATCTAAAGACGAAGATACCTGCAGCGTCTTCTGATGGGAACAGCCATCCTCCTCCCACCTGCAGGGGCGTGTTGCACATAACCTGTTCTGCTTCAATGAGGCGAGCAGGTGAGCGCAGCGTCGAAGACTCCGGATCAGCGCAGCAGGCAGGAAGTCCAGCCTTCACCGCACACTCATTAGCTGGACAGGTGATCTGCCTGAGCTGAGCTTGGAGGACTGGAGGGAGGGAAGATGAAGATGACACGTCTTCTTCATCAGCAGCACTCGGACACTGAGTTTGCCCAGTATGTGCCCCCCCACACACACACACGGGTGTCTCCGGGTGTCTCCGGGTGCGAGGCGCTCCGAGCGTCGGTCGCCGTGTCCGGCTCTCGGCTCGTTGGCGGTTCCCCACACAGTGAGGCAGATGAGCAGAATCATTATTGTCATTAAGATTAAAGCAGGCGAGGGAGCGGTTCACTCACATTCACACACTTTCTCCTCAGCGTGAGCTCTTACATCTGCTCGCTCACAGAGTCACTGTCATCTCATGATTACAACCGATTATCTCTAATTAGGATTTATCACCTTGTAATCCCGACTCTGTAGATTATTCTTATGATTTACTGTCTGATAATCACAGCTCACCGTCTCATAGCCAGAACTTATCGTCTGGTGATTCTGACTTTATGGCACATCTTCTCATCACCAAGAGATAAGACTTCATAACCACGGCACTTATTCTTAACATTTATTGCATTAGAGAAGTAAAACTGGGGCCATGTGATTGTGTGATAAGTGCCTGTATATTGTGAGTAGCAGAGCAGAGCGCGGCGCTGTTCAGAGGATGAGCCTGATTACACAGGCTGCTCTCGCTCACCGCTCACCCCGCGGGCCTCGGCGAGGTCGAGCATCAGAAGTCAGCTGCAGAGACAGCAGAGTGTTTCTAAAAGCCCAAGAGTTCAATAACTTCTGACCTGTTGTTGCCATTGGAGGTAATCAGGGAAATTCCTAATCCGAGTTTGGAAGCAACAGGCTGACATTAGCATTCCTGGAGCTGCTAATGTGACTAATGAGGTCCAAGTCCAGGGTTACAGCCCGGCCTCGGTGCTCAGCCTCCTTTTATAACCGTTTTACACTCACAGCTTGACACAGAAAAACATTTCTCTGAACTGAAACGTGCTTTCTGGGAATTTATCTGTTTAGCATGTGGCTAAAACAAAGCCGACTCCAGCCAGGTCCAGGTTAAAGGTCAAAGAGTATTTGAGCTCAAAATGATTGTTTTCCGCACGTTTTCAGAGTGAAATGAATGGAAGGAACCAGTCAGCACTGTGCTGCGTTGTGTATGCAGGGTAACGTGCTCGTTTGTTCGTTTGGGATGAACGTATTCTCGGTGCTCCCCGTCTGTGTTTTCTGTGAATTACTTCCTGACAGCCTCGTTCACCACCTCCGAGCCGCACTCAGATTTAATAGCAAATTATGCTGTTTCAACTGCACTCGTTACCCCGGCGGTGCGGGAACGCCTTCGCTCCCGTCAGGCGTCATCCTGTATTTATGAAACGAGGCCGCCACGCTGTGCGTTTCGTCTAACCTGAGACGTGACGGTAAAAGTCCTTTTATTGAGGCAAAAAGAGCTCTGCAGACCGATCTTATTCAGCCCCGGAGGTGGTGTACCTTCACTAAAAATTGACAAATAGGTTTTCTTGTCACTTCCCACCTCTGAGCTCCGTGTAGTTGACATTATTTGATATGAGTGCGGAAGCGTGGACTCCGGGGGCCGCGGTAGGTCGACAGACGAGACAAGGCAGAAGGAAGAATCAACACAACCGATCACAGCACTGCTGCGATCCTCTGGTGGCAAACAACACGCTCACGTTATTCAATATACACCGAGTGGGTTTGTGTTTCTACCGACATATCGATTCTTTTCCCACCCTGGTGGCTTAAAATTTGGTTTCTTTAGTGAGCTGTGATGTGGCGGGAAAAATAGCCCCGGAGAAAAGATCTTGTCAGAGCCAAACAAAGAGTTCGAGCTGACGTCTGTTATTTCTGTCTCTCAGGCTCCATCGATTTTCAAAAACCTGGTGATTTGGCTGCAGGGTGATTATCAGTGATTACAGTCCGACAGGTCCTGGACAGATTTAGATCAATTTGTTTGACAGACTCGTGTTCATGTGGAGGGGAGTGTAAATGTGCCTCAGACATGGGAAAAGTACTCTACGGCATCCAAAATGCTCACGTTCCCAGTGCTGTGATTCACAGTAGCTTCATGCAAGCTGCAGGAAAGCCTGACCCTTCACCCCGCAGGTCCGAAGAGTCTACACCACCTTCTGGTCTGAAGGCTTCTGTGACATAAACTGTGAAGGTTTTACGTTTCAGTCCTGTTTGTGGATTTTACAGACTGCGTCGAGTGCAAGACAAGAAAGTGAAACACAAAGGCCAAACAGGAAAATCAAACAAAGGCACGGAGGCCTGGGAATATCTGGAAACAGCTGCTCTGATAAAGACTAAAGAGGAGAGAGACTCCCGTGGTTTCAGAGACTTCCTGTTTCTGTAATGAAATGTAATTCACACATGCAAATCAGTTCATAACTCTCGTGTAATGTCTGTGGATTCTTGGTGAATATTCAGTCTCTTCATTAAAAGGAAATTCACAGCTGTTTGTTTCTTTGGACGTGAGCAAACTTACAAACCAGGCATCGATGCAGCTGTTTTTTAAAGCACACATTTTCCTGCACAGTTCAGCTGTTTGTGCTCTCTGTGGAAGAACGTCCACGCGCTGCTGTCCAGGTCAGCAGGATGTTGTCCAGGTGTGGACGTCAGACAGACCTGACGGACATGTCTTTGGCTGAAGGTACAACATTTATATTCAGCTTGGATTCCCCTTCAAAGTGAGACATTTGCCTTTTAAATAAAAAGTGACACCTTAAGTGAAGAAATAAGAGCTGCCCAAAGTGTGAAAAATGTACTTTGAGTTCATTTTTCAAAAATAAATCTGCAGTGACAAACTACCTTTTACACCGGCGCCGCTGTAGTTTCCAGATATTTAATGATGAGCATAAGCTAATGATTGCTTCAGAAAGACTGATAGCACAGGCTGAAATAATTCATGGCAATCTTTAGCAGCAGCTGAAGGACACTGATGCTGCTGAATTGTTAAAATCCTTCACTGCAATATTTATGCTTCCCGCTCGGATCTCAATCCTGCGAGAGGAGGAAGTATCTGCATGATGATGTCACTTAGATTTATCTCCGTGCTCGTTTAAATATGAAACGCTGTAAGTCGTCCTTCCGCACCAGGAACAGCTGCGGATGCTGAAACCCACCACAAGCTGCAGTCCCACCAATGTCCACTAGAGGTAGGGTTGCCAACTCCCTGAAAAATAAATAAGGGACACCTCGTGGCCAGGGCCAGGCGACCCAGTTGTCTTCACCCTTCCCAGTGTGGTGAATTTTCTAGCTCTTTTTTTGTGTGTGAAATTATTTTTTTAACCATTTGACTTGAAGTTGATTTAAGTAGATGCATATTCTATTCTTTGTGATATGAACACATGTGAAACAAATGATCATTTAGCCATTTATTTTTAGCTCAAAATGACAACATTAACACAGTAAAACAGGTCTCTTTCTTAAACAGAAGCCTGTCATGCTTAACTTTTGAGAATATAAGTAAATCTTTCTTTAAAAGCACTCTGTCCTGCTTAACTTAAATTAATAGAAAACAATAGAAAGAAAAATATTCTTGTAACAGTGCACATTTAGTGCATTTAGTACAATTGGCTTCAGCTGAGGTATTATTTCAGCTTTTCTAATGCTAATCAGCTGCTCCTGTTTGAAAACCCGCTTGTTCCCATGATTACGCATCATAACTCATCATCATTATTCATCTATGTATTACGTTTATGTATTAGTCATCTATTTGTTGTAATCATCTATCCTTGCAGTTGTTTATTACACAAAATAAATTATATTATCACACTTCTGGCCACATAGCGCTGATATTCACTGCACATGCCCATATTAACGTTTTCCAGCCAGGTGTTTTCCTTTTCCCATTCTTCCCTTTCTCTGAGGGGAACAAACATTGCTGCTCTAATGCTGGGCTTATGCTGTGCGGTTTTAGAATCAGAATCAGAATCAGAATGGGTTTATTGCCAGATGTTGAGGTTTACAACATTAGGAATTTGCTGCGGTGCTTCAGTGCAAACAATAAGAATTAAAGTGCTATGTAGAAAGAAAGATATGTGCATGAGATATACATGAGATATATACATGAGAATAAGAATTATGAGTGCTACGTAGAAGGATATATACATGAGTGCAGGTGGTGATCAGTGCAAACATGGAATGATGCAGTGAACACAGCGTAGGGTCATGTGTGAGTGGCGGGGACAGTCATGTGGTTATTGTTCATGTGTCCGACAGCAGAGGGGAAGAAACTGTTCTTGTGGCGAGAGGTTCTGGTGCGAATGGACCGGAGCCTCCTGCCTGAGGGGAGCAGGTCAAACAGACTGTGTCCAGGGTGAGAAGGGTCAGCTGAGATCCGAGCTGCACGCCGCAATGTCCTGGAGGTGTACAGGTCCTGCAGAGATGGGAGTCTGCAGTCAATCACCTTCTCAGCAGAGCGCACAACACGCTGCAGTCTCTGTTTGTCCCTGATAGTGGCTCCAGCGTACCACACGGTGATGGAGGAGGTGAGGATGGACTCGATGATTGCAGTGTAGAATTGCATCATCGTCCGTGTTGGCAGGTTGAATTTCTTCAGCTGCCTCAGGAAGTACATCCTCTGCTGGGCTTTCTTGATGACGGAGGTGATGGTGGGCTCCCACTTCAGGTCCTGGGTGATGGTGGTACCCAGGAAGCGGAATGAGTCCACAGAGGTGATGGGGGTGTCAGTCAGGATGATGGGGGGGAGTGGAGCTGTGTGCTTTCTGAAGTCCACAATAATCTCCACTTTTAGGCCCATTTTGAGCCGATTTTTGAGTGATCGGACCGATTTTGGCCTTCATCGTGCGTCGTGTAGTATACGTGGGGTAACGAGAAGTGATTAACACCTCACGACCAGCTCCCGATCATCAATCGCTCGTGAGGGTCTCACCACAGCCGCTCACACTGCTCGCGCGCAAACACGTAAACATCGGTGAAAAAGACGTTGCAGCACGGCTGTGCAGCGTGTGATCTGGACACAAGCGATGGAGGCACAACTTGTAGAACTTTGGAAAGCTCATCCGAGCCTTTTCGATGTGGCATCACAAAATTATCACGACCACAACAACCATGAAAATAGTTGGATCTACACTGCTGCTCAATCACAGCTGCCTGATCATGTTTTTCATTAGCAATTTAGCAAAGTTGATGTTGGTGGTGTGTCTGTGTGAGTGAAAGACAGAGAGAGCGAGCGACAGATTTTCTGTTATAACCTTCATGTTATGGAGGCACAGTGTGAGCACTCAGGTCGCATCAGAGCATCGGGCCGTATAGTGTGAGACCTGCATCGTGACATACGAACTTCTAACCCCTGCGAGTCAATCGTGCAGTTTGAGCAGGAGCTGAATAACGTGACTGAAAAAAGCTTTAGGTGTACTGTCGTCCGAGACTTGCACCGCAGAGTCGGCGTTTGTTCCCCTGTTGGCCATGCTTGTTGTTGTGGTCATCTGTTGTCTTCCGGTATTTTCTCCCTAAGCGACCTTTCCTCAACCAATGAGATGAGCGGTAATCTGAATTGTCATACTCGAATTGTCATAAGTGTGCTGTCAGCTCATTGGTCACAAAGCAGGAGAGGGGCTGGGAATTATGTTTTCAAACAAAGCGTTAATTCCATAAACATTTATAGACTACTTTTGATTCTCACTGTATTACGGGACAAAGTGCGTCGCTTATTAGCTCAATACGGGACGTGTACTTTTGTTTCGAAATACGGGACGATTCCGTATTTTAAGGGACGGTTGGCAACCCTAACTAGAGGACAGCACCAATGTACATTTCATCAGCGCTTATAGTTTTGCATTATTAGGGGCGTGGCCTCTTTGACTGGGAGGCGGCTGGAGCTGCTAGCTATCTGCTAGCTGAGCTGGACGTCTGGGCCGTGTTTGGGCTGTTGGAGAGTTTGTAACGATATCATGTGACCGCTGTGAGGTCACTGTACTAACAGAGCGTGCACTCTGGTTTTGTTGAGTGAAAGTCGAGATGATTGGATGTTGCTGAGCACCAATGAGCAGGTACTCTGTGTCTGCGTGATACGGCGCGCTAACCAAAGCAGCTAACATTACCTGAAGTTTGAGCATGCTAACAGCTGACTAAAACAACAAGTTGTAGAAGCTGAAATGCTTAAGGTGAGACAAAAGGAGCCGTCACACAGCCGAGGACGATGGTGGACATCCTCGATGAGACGGTGCTAATGTAAAGCAACCGTGTGGAGCTGTAGCGCTCCAGCAAACAGCGAGATCGTTTCCACGGTACTAAACACGCTTTTATTTGCCATAATAACTGGCTGTGTTTCAGATGCCCGTCGATGCTTCATCTTTATCTACAGTGAAGCGCTGCTATCTGAACCAACAGCTCTCTGACTGCAGTGATAACGTTGACGCCTCTCCTCTGATCGATAATTGACGGGAGCTCTTTATTGACCCGTGAGCTGCCGTGGCGACTCGGTCGGAGACCTGCAGCACGAAGTCAGAGTTCCTCTAATTACCGACGCAGTCTCCGTCTCATCTGGGTCGTCTCTCTGCGTGACGACGAATCGGCTCGTATCTGATTGATAATCGGAGCAGAGTCATGCGGTGCGATTGCTGTTTGTGGAACGCGGCGCTCGTAATTACTTTCACTGAGGTTTGTTTGCACAGATCAAAGATGAACTCGTTTCCCTCAGATGCAAATGTCCTTCGTGTGTTAGAAGAGCGTCCTCGTGCTCAGGGTGGTGTTCAGGTCAGGAAACAGCTGCTCACAGACAATAAAAACACAAAACCATGAAAATAATCACATCAATCACTGAAGCACAGTATTGTGACTGTACTCTGTGGCTGCAGGACAGCAAACACATTTAAAACCTTTATTTCTGGAGTTTTCTTTAAAATGAAAGTATGGTAAAACAGTGGTTTCCCCCTCTCTACATAGAAACTTTGGAGACTTTGTTTTTATGTGTTCGAGGAAATATCCCAAACAAATCCGGAGTCCCGTGACGTGTACAGACTCTTCTTCACTCCCATCCTCCTCCTCAGGTGAGCTCATTCATTTTTTGGAAACACACGGCGTGTTTTTATGTCTCTCCCATGGTGAACCTTTCCTCGTGTCCCTGACAGCGGCGTGCGTCTGTGCAGAGTAAGAGGACGCAGATCTGTTCCCAGCCTGATTCTCAGCATCGCAGCTGATGTTTCAGCCTCCAGCATCTGTCGCAGGACAAACCGAGCATGCGTTTGACTGCTGACGGTTTGCCATCATGAGCTCAGTCTTTGGATTACCAAAACACTTTCCTGCGGTCCTTTTCATTTCCCGACCACAGAATCAGGAGCCCTGAAAATCTGGTTACAGAGTGGAGTGTTGGAGTGGAACTGAATGAGATTTTCCAGCAGCTGAAGAGAGAAGTGCAGCAGAAAGGAAACATTCACTCACCTGAGATGGTCAGAAACAAACCGTGTGACGCTCTGTCAGTACGCAGGCTTTTCTTGCTACCAGTTAAAAAGCAGTGGTCAGAGAAATGCTTTGCTCAAAGGCAGCTGATCAGTACAAAACTGTGCTGAGAAAAACAGCAACTTTACCTCTTTTCTGAAACTCGTGTGCACACGGCGAGCCTGAAGACACGGTATCGATCCACGCTGTGAGGTAGTCATGTAGGACAGGCTGCCGAGGCTCAGCTGTGGTCTGGGAGCCAGAGAGCGACCAATGAGGCTCCACACCTGCATCTGCAGGTCAAAGGTCAAGGCTTTTGCTGCTTTTACTGAACTCCAGGCCAGAAGGAAACGAGAGCTTCCTTTTGTGTGTGTCAGATATAAGTGTGTGTGCGCATCAGTCAGCTGGTATTAACAGTGACACAGTGAAAGGTGAACCTTTGGTTGCCATGGTAACCTCGGTTTAGGCATCTGCTGGTTTTGTTGAAGCCCCGCGAGATAAAAAAGGAGCAGGGATTTGAACTCGAGGGTGAGAGATGAGCAGGGAGAAAATCCTTATCGGCTGAACTCGCACTTGCAGCTTTAAGTCTCTGCTGTTACTCGAGTTAATCTTCCTCCGCGGGACGAGCAGCGAGGGGTGCTGACAGCAGAGCGGTGCCCGGGCCTCGCCGTGGATCACGGAGACGCTCCCCGATCCAGTTTCCTCTCGGTTTAGTTCTCCCTTACAAATGAAGAAACCCAGGACGGACACGAGGAGATACGCAGAGCGAGCGGGAACAAAGGGAGGCCTCGAGGGGCTCGTAACAAGACAAACACAGCAAAGGGATCGTGCGAGAGGAATCAAGATGGCAAACAGACGGCGGTGGGAGGCGAGAGGAGAAACGAGAGCAGAGGAGCGCTCACACGGAGGAGATGCTGCTCATCCTTCACCGCGTTCTGTGGAAAGAACGAACACAATGCACGTGCTCGAGTTTCGTTCCCACAGAAAATACCGCTGCTTCATTTCTGTCACTCATGTGTCACACACTGGCTCCCTGCAGTCTGCCAGTATTTCTCTCTGAGCAGACTGCAGCTGCAGTGTTTCCCATTTACAGCTTCTTAAACACGCAAAAATTACCAAGTCACTGAAATGCGAGGTTAAACCTGTCGCAGCGTTTACATCTCGCTCTGTTTGTGGCTCGAGATCAGTGAGCGTGAGCCTGCAAAAGAAAGGTGCACATCACATCCAGCAATAAACACCGATAAGAAGTGAGTGCAGCGAAAGTTCACGATCTTGTTTTCATAACTGAAATCCAAATGTGACCGACCGTCATGAAACCCAGCGTTGATGGTGTGGAGTGGGTGGAGTTCTGTAAATGAACCAGGCTGAACAGTGAAGGTGCAGCGAGCTCACTTTAACTAAGAGCCAATCCCATGCACGTCCTCTCACTTGACGTCCCGCTCGACTCGACGGTGCAAAAACTTTTAGTGTTTGGACGAAAGCTCCTGTTTGGTGGACAGCAGAGAGGAACCTCTGCTTTCACCTGTCAGCAGGTGAAAGCAGAGCCTGACGGTCCTGTTAGAGCAGCTTTGAGCTCCACATGGATCAGAATCAGCTGTGCTGAGCACGTATGGAAGTGCACATGCAAGGAACTTCTTTTCTCTGTGCTTAACAGGACAGACAGCAGTGACAGTAGCAACATGGCACAGACACACACAGCACATTCATACTCATGTGTGTGAAGATGCTGAGATACATTATGGATGAAATAAGGTGATAAATCAGTGACATGCTGGCCTGTATACAGCTGTACGTACAGCACACTCAGACTCAGGCCGGGTGGATGTGTGAGTGCAGACTTTTACGGATCTGTCTGTGGGAGTGTCGGGGTCAGTGCACACCGAGACGGAGCAAGTGGGATTCAAACACGCGTGACGTCACTCACCCATGCGGACGGCAGAGAGGGTGTTGGCCTGGCTGAAGGAGAGCGGCGCCATGGTCAGCAGCGAGGCGACGGTGTAAATCGACAGCAGCAGTGCTGGCAGAGCCGGCATCTTCCACCGCTCCTCATGGAGAATGGTCTGCTGGCTGCCTGTACCGCCACCTGCAGGACAGGAGGACAGGTGAGATCCAACAACTCAGTTCACACGTTTCACACGTTCAGCAGCACAGACTTCAGCAGGAAATCCTGCATGTGACGGTTGCACAGCACATCCACACTGACACAGTTACAGCCCCCTGCACTGCTGTACGGCCCCGAGGACGCTGCTCTTCAACGGGGAGGCAGCAGTTTAGAAATAATCAGAGGAAACAGAGTCAAAGGAAACAGAGTCGGAGGAAACAGAGTCAGAGAAAACAGAGTCGGAGGAAACAGTCAGAGGAAACAGTGTCAGAGGAAACAGAGTCAGAGGAAATAGTCAGAGGAAACAGTGTCAGAGGAAACAGAGTCGGAGGAAACAGAGTCGGAGGAAACAGAGTCGGAGGAAACAGAGTCAGAAGAAACAGAGTCGGAGGAAACAGAGTCGGAGGAAACAGAGTCGGAGGAAACAGTCAGAGGAAACAGAGTCAGAAGAATCAGTGTCAGAGGAAACAGAGTCGGAGGAAACAGTCAGAGGAAACAGAGTCAGAGGAAACAGAGTCAGAGAAAACAGAGTCGGAGGAAACAGTCAGAGGAAACAGTGTCAGAGGAAACAGAGTCAGAGGAAATAGTCAGAGGAAACAGTGTCAGAAGAAACAGAGTCGGAGGAAACAGAGTCGGAGGAAACAGAGTCGGAGGAAACAGAGTCGGAGGAAACAGTCAGAGGAAACAGAGTCAGAGGAAACAGAGTCAGAGAAAACAGAGTCGGAGGAAACAGTCAGAGGAAACAGTGTCAGAGGAAACAGAGTCAGAGGAAATAGTCAGAGGAAACAGTGTCAGAAGAAACAGAGTCGGAGGAAACAGAGTCGGAGGAAACAGAGTCAGAGGAAACAGAGTCGGAGGAAACAGAGTCGGAGGAAACAGAGTCAGAGGAAACAGTCAGAGGAAACAGAGTCAGAAGAAACAGAGTCGGAGGAAACAGAGTCGGAGGAAACAGAGTCGGAGGAAACAGTCAGAGGAAACAGAGTCAGAAGAATCAGTGTCAGAGGAAACAGAGTCGGAGGAAACAGTCAGAGGAAACAGAGTCAGAAGAATCAGTGTCAGAGGAAACAGAGTCGGAGGAAACAGTCAGAGGAAACAGAGTCGGAGGAAACAGAGTCAGAGAAAACAGAGTCGGAGGAAACAGTCAGAGGAAACAGTGTCAGAGGAAACAGAGTCAGAGGAAATAGTCAGAGGAAACAGTGTCAGAAGAAACAGAGTCGGAGGAAACAGAGTCGGAGGAAACAGAGTCGGAGGAAACAGAGTCGGAGGAAACAGAGTCGGAGGAAACAGTCAGAGGAAACAGAGTCAGAAGAAACAGAGTCGGAGGAAACAGAGTCGGAGGAAACAGAGTCGGAGGAAACAGTCAGAGGAAACAGAGTCAGAGGAAACAGAGTCAGAGAAAACAGAGTCGGAGGAAACAGTCAGAGGAAACAGTGTCAGAGGAAACAGAGTCAGAGGAAATAGTCAGAGGAAACAGTGTCAGAAGAAACAGAGTCGGAGGAAACAGAGTCGGAGGAAACAGAGTCAGAGGAAACAGAGTCGGAGGAAACAGAGTCGGAGGAAACAGAGTCAGAGGAAACAGTCAGAGGAAACAGAGTCAGAAGAAACAGAGTCGGAGGAAACAGAGTCGGAGGAAACAGAGTCGGAGGAAACAGTCAGAGGAAACAGAGTCAGAAGAATCAGTGTCAGAGGAAACAGAGTCGGAGGAAACAGTCAGAGGAAACAGAGTCAGAAGAATCAGTGTCAGAGGAAACAGAGTCGGAGGAAACAGTCAGAGGAAACAGAGTCGGAGGAAACAGAGTCAGAGAAAACAGAGTCGGAGGAAACAGTCAGAGGAAACAGTGTCAGAGGAAACAGAGTCAGAGGAAATAGTCAGAGGAAACAGTGTCAGAAGAAACAGAGTCGGAGGAAACAGAGTCGGAGGAAACAGAGTCGGAGGAAACAGAGTCGGAGGAAACAGAGTCGGAGGAAACAGTCAGAGGAAACAGAGTCAGAAGAAACAGAGTCGGAGGAAACAGAGTCGGAGGAAACAGAGTCGGAGGAAACAGTCAGAGGAAACAGAGTCAGAAGAATCAGTGTCAGAGGAAACAGAGTCGGAGGAAACAGTCAGAGGAAACAGAGTCAGAGAAAACAGAGTCGGAGGAAACAGTCAGAGGAAACAGTGTCAGAGGAAACAGAGTCAGAGGAAATAGTCAGAGGAAACAGTGTCAGAAGAAACAGAGTCGGAGGAAACAGAGTCGGAGGAAACAGAGTCGGAGGAAACAGAGTCAGAGGAAACAGTGTCAGAGGAAACAGAGTCGGAGGAAACAGAGTCAGAGGAAACAGTCAGAGGAAACAGAGTCGGAGGAAACAGTGTCAGAGGAAACAGAGTCGGAGGAAACAGTGTCAGAGGAAACAGATTCGGAGGAAACAGAGTCAGAGGAAAAGAGGAAACAGAGTCGGAGGAAACAGAGTCAGAGGAAACAGAGTCGGAGGAAACAGAGTCAGAGTCGGAGGAAACAGAGTCAGAGGAAACAGAGTCGGAGGAAACAGTGTCAGAGGAAACAGATTCGGAGGAAACAGAGTCAGAGGAAAAGAGGAAACAGAGTCGGAGGAAACAGTGTCAGAGGAAACAGAGTCGGAGGAAACAGTGTCAGAGGAAACAGATTCGGAGGAAACAGAGTCAGAGGAAAAGAGGAAACAGAGTCAGAGGAAACAGAGTCAGAGGAAACAGAGTCGGAGGAAACAGAGTCGGAGGAAAAGAGGAAACAGAGTCAGAGGAAACAGAGTCAGAGGAAAAGAGGAAACAGAGTCAGAGGAAACAGAGTCAGAGGAAACAGAGTCGGAGGAAACAGAGTCAGAGGAAACAGTCAGAGGAAACAGAGTCGGAGGAAACAGAGTCGGAGGAAACAGAGTCGGAGGAAACAGAGTCGGAGGAAATAGTCAGAGGAAACAGAGTCGGAGGAAACAGAGTCGGAGGAAACACACACACACACACACACACACACACACACACACACACACACACACACACACACACACTCTGTGTTGATGAGTTCAGTTCTGTCTCCCCAGCAGCATCAGCACCATCAGCACCATCAGCACCATCCGAGCTGCTCACAGGCCAAACATCTACAGACTCGACCCAGAAACACTGAGACTGAACCCGATGTTAAATATCAAACCTGACAACGTTTTAAACACATGCCCTCGTTCTGATGTCGACCTCGTTCTGAGGAGGTCCTGTCCTAAATCCTTTCACCGCTGCCATGATGGGCCACCGCAGTGTAATCAACAGTACATTCATTTCTATATCTCAGTAAATCATGTTCAGCTCTGCGTGACTCACAGTCAAAGTGAGTCACTTTTTAATGCACAGGTAAAATACACAATCTGTACTTTTTATAAATATTCCTAACTCCTTCCAGTACCCTGCTTTGTCTGCACACTACAACCTGGGTTTGCCATTTTTATCAGCAATATAAAATATTAATATTAATAATATTATATAATATTAATAACTGTACAGTACTCTGTTTTTCTAACTATCGTCCATGATATAAATATTTATTTCTGTAAAAGTTTCTGTTCTGTTTGTATATGTGTTTTCTTCTTATTCTATTGGCTGGGAAGATCTGCACATGCCGGCCACTAAAGGATTGGTCGCAGGAGCTTCAGCCACGACCACCTTCAGCTTCAGCACCATTTCTGAGCAGTTTATATCCTGTACAAGGATGAGCCAGAAACACACGAGCAGCTGGACTCCCATTCTGACCCTGGTTTGTCGTAGTTCACAGACAGCGCTGTGCTGTCACAGCTCAGTGTGACTGACGGTCACATTAGTTAATAATAAAACAACGGGCTGGCTTTCTTTGTTTCAGCATCTCCAACTAAATCGTACACAGAGGTGAGCAGCGTCTCTGAGCCGCTTCACCTCCTCCGGTCGTTTCGATATTCCCCTTGTGACGCCTGCTGTGGTGGTGGGTGGAGCTCAGACACCATCGCTCAAGCAAGCATTTTAAACAAGGATGATTTCACTGTAGAGCTCCTGCGGCCGCCTGATAAATGATTCCTTTACAGCAGAGAGAGATTTTAAAATGCTAAAAACCATCCCCACCACTGCGTACAGATGTTTAGCAGGCTGTCAGAGTGCAACCACACAACAGGCAACCGTCCACGCTGAAGGGGCGTGTCAGAACCACGCTTTGGTTCTGCTGTGATTCACCGTGGGAGGTTCTGCACCACAGCCCACCCACCTGCTGCTCCAGTGGTTTGTTTGGAAGGGCAACCAATCAAGGTGAAATGTCTTGAAGGGGGCGGAGCTAAAAAAGACAATAACTTGGTGTCAGACACATGGGGATTATTCTGAACAGTGACTCATGCAAAGCTGCTCCAGTAGAGCTGATATGGCGGCTCCTGGAGAGAATCTGACGGAGAACAGGACGAACAGAAGGTTTAAGAAAGGAGCTGAAAGTGTGGAGGAAACAGCAAGGACACGAACAACGAGGGAATATAAGGCGACAGTGTGAGCGACAGTAAACTGGGCAGACGGAGACGTGATGGTGAGATGAGACAGGAAACCAGGAGCAGCCGCAGGCACAAATAAACACATGATGACAACAATTAATTAGGATCTTTCCTACAGGAAGTGCTATCATGTCAGCCGGCGACCAGAGCCAAGCGGGACCCCGCTGGTACGAGCCGCCACCGCAGTTCACTGCAGCAGCTCGGAGGCTAATCACAGCCGCAACTCTATTAGCTGCCTTCAGTGCCGTCTCATTTCACTGTGGAGGCATTTAGCCGACACTCATTCGAGGCGACTTACAGCGAGTGCAGCAAAGCGCGAGGCTTTAAAGCCCGGCTTCATCGAGTGAAGATGGCGAGGGTCAGAGCGTCGGCAATCACACGCTGGCAAATATTCCCGAGGACGTGTGAGATGAGGTCTGAATGCCCGGCACAAAGCGGCCGAGGATCAGAGGTGACAGGACAGAACGAGGCAGACAGACAGGAAGTGCCAGGTCATGTGATCAGCCTGAGTGAGAGCGTGCCGCCTGCACAAAGTAAGGTTCAAAATTTCGCCGCCAGTGACATCATAACAGGAAATAAACCCACCTGGTAACAGACCCATCAGCCACTCAGCGAGCACAGTTTCATGGATTATCTGCAGCGCTGTCACAGGCAGCGTGTACCGCGCGGGCACTCACAGGGGCAGTGCACACCGAGACGGAGCAATGACGGAGTCGATGACTGGCTGAAGCGCGACCAGCTGTCCAAAGCTGATGAGTCGGGCTTGAGACGGTTTCTGCTGTAGCGTGCTTCATCTGAAGCTGCTGTTAGTGCCGACTCAGCAGATGTTCCAGTTCCTGTTCTCCACTGGGAAATGCCTGTGAGTGCACATTAAATAGTTGAGGAATTAAAGGAGCTGGGAAATATCAGCCTGTTTAGGAAAGGTGGTGTTAATGTGGTAGAACAGCCCGACGCCACACGTCAGCAGCAGCCAGTGCTCTTTGTTCACCGGACAACAGAAAACCTTAAAAACAGCTCCAGAGGTTTAGCTCAGCGGGACCGTTTAGCTCGACGGACCGCTTCCACGACACGAAGCCGCTTTCAAACACAAAAGGTTGGACAAAACACCTTTTAATCTTCAGAAATCCAAACCTCCCCCTCCCCATCCACTGCTCGGACATCACAGCGACGCCTTAAGGGTTAGACTGCACTGTGGCCACTGTTAGCTCAGTGCTAGACCTGTGTACGTAATGTACCACAGCGATGGGGGTGTTTGACACAGCAGAGGGCCTCAGAGGGAGGTGCTTGGGGTGGATGGTGGGCAGGTGGTTAGATATAAATAGCCGTTCTGTTTGCCTCACACTCACATCTGCTCTCACGCTGACGGGCCGCGAGGCTTCCAGATATGAAGGACGGTGCCTCCTCCACCTTTTCTCTGATGCAATAAAAGAGGAAAACCAAGGCCCCCACCCAACAGGAGCGGAGCGTTCCCTGTAAAGCATCCTGTTTGTCTGGTAATGGCCCTTAATGCTCACCTAAATATAGGATATTAGCTTTCTCTGCCTTCAGGGGATAAGGAGATTTTGTTTAGCAGTGGCATCATGAAGAGTGTTGCTGACTCAAAACACTATAATGACATGGTAATCCTCTCATTCAGCCGCTGACACGCGGCACATTTCTGCCTTCAGACGACAGCGGGGAGGTTTGATTCCTGCACGTAAAGCCGTCCTTCTGAAAAGTGGCGCTCTGCAGCGCAGCAGATCCAGCGACAGGAAACGAGGAGACGAGCCGGGCGACACGCTGCGTCTGTTTTTAGCCTGTTTGCCGGCGCAAAGCTCCAATTAGAACTTCAGTAAACATTTTCTATGGTGGTCAGCATGCCGGCTCGGTTTTAATCAAAGCTTTGAAACAGAGAGCAGAGGAAAAAGGAGCTTTTCATTCAGACGCCCAGAGTTACAGGCGGCTGTGTAATGCATGGATTTATTTCTCAGAGCGTTTCAAAGGCCGTCTCCTAACGAGGCAGCTGCTTTGTTAGGAGACGGCCTCTGAAACGCTTCTTGTTCAGCGTTCGATCGAGTCGAGTCTGAAACCTGCAGCCTCTCGCACATTTCGGCGACAGCGTCAGCTTCGTTCCACTGCTGACCGAACAATGGACAAAAACCCCGTCGTGGTAAATGCGATGCTCAGCTTCATCCTACATGGTGGGCGTCATACGGCCAAACCCAACCTCACGTAAAACTGGACTTCCTGTCAGAATCCCTCAGATATCTGCATCAGAGAGGAAGAAGAGCAGCTTCAACGTCTCTGTTATTTTAAAGAAACGCTGCTGAGGTAAGCGTGGCAGCATTTTTACTCATTCAAAGAACTCAACACATATACACACAACTCTGTACTCGCTATACAAGAGACGAGAAAACATGAACTTAACATCATTATCAACAGGAAAAGCTGTAAAACCTGTAAAAGGTCAATTTCAGCTGGTGCCAATCTGGCTCCTGGATGGTGGTGGTATCATCCTGCTCTCTGGTCAGATTTGAGGGGAGGATTATTCAAAGAGAGGAACTCAAAGAAAACCACGGTTCAGCTTCCAGCAGTGGCTCTGCTTCAGGATCAGCCTGTCAAGCGTGGAAACAGAGGCGAGGCGAGGACAGCGTCACACGACGCTGTCTATTAGCAGGTCCCATTAGTCAGCGTGAGCACTGAAGGCAGGATGAAGAGCCTTTAAACTGAGGAAACGCCCTTACAGCTTCAACAGCCTGCTCGCTTCAGCTTCAGCTGCCGCCTGTGCAGACAGAAGCTCCTCCCACTCCAGGAAGTCACATATGAGCAACAATTAGGTAAGAAATGAACTTAATCTATCACATAAATAAATAAAACAGGCCGTCAGAAACTACATTTAGAGTCGAGTCCCGTGCCCTTCCTGCACTGCATCATACTCAGGTTTCATCGTACGTCCACAGGCTCCGCCTCCTCCGGTTTAGACTGGTTGGGTGGTTGGGAGGCTGCGTTGCTGCGGCGTCATCAGTCAGTCAGATGTGCATTTGCATTAAAAGACCCCAACATGGACCCGCACTGATGAATAAACACGAGCAAGTCCAGGGACGGCTCAAGGCCGTATGAGCGCCTCCTCCTCATCTCACACCTCATTGGCTGAGCAGACGCTGAATGAGAGATGATTTGAGACAGGAAGGAGAGCGTGAGTCGGGGCTGATGGGAAGAAGAACAGTGGAGAGTTCAGTTTCCTGGCAGGTGACGGCTCTGATCCGTTCTCTCATTACCTCAAGCTCATCGCTCAGCCGAAGAACAGAAAGAGGAATCCGTCTTGGTGGTACCGTCACCGACAGACTTATCGACGGCTCGAAGCTTTCAGCACACATTATTCATCAGATAATTTAGAAGCAGCAGTGGGGGGTATCGACCGAGGAAAACAGCGAGTCGGGAGGCGAGGAAAACGTCTCCGCAGACGTTAAAGTTTCAGTAAAGTTTGCCGCTCGTCCTCATCATCAGGCCGTGTTGTTGTACCTGTCAGAGCGTTGCCTCCTGCTCTAGGCCCGTCCCTCGAATGGTCAGAGCACTTCCACAGGTGTTTTGGACCCACTGTGTCCTCTTATTGACTGAAGCAAGGCGGTACGGACGCGTTCATCTGAGCTCCTGCTGCAAACTCAGCATGGTCAAAAACAGATGGACCCTCTCCAAGTTACATCAGGGTAGCTGTGGCGTCTGTGACAGGGAGCAGGGCGGAGCCTGGGAGGGTCACCGTGGTAACATGTGCGAGCTCCTTCACAAAAGCACAACCTGCTCATCACAGCTTCACGTCTTTACTCCAAATCTTGGCCGATCACCCTGTGACCCTCCTGTGTGAAACATCATCAGCTCACTGCATCCAGCTGCTGATGCTGACTGTGCACACGAACGCCTCACCCTTTGCTCGTGTGTTCGTGCAAAACCTCACGCACAGATGAAGAGCTGATCTGCAGGAGAAAACGCTGACTCCACATTCAGTACAGCGTGTGGTCACAGTAAACTCTTTCTCCCACGTCGCCTCCAATAACCTGCAGTCCTCAGCGGGAGGCGAGCGCACCGAGGAGACGCTGGAAACTCTCACTTTAAATGTCAAGCGGAATAAAGCCGATAAACCTGCTGACATTTGTCTCGCCGAGACTCGAGCTCGATCTGTAACTGAGCTCAGACACAAGCTAGTCAAACACAAACAGAACTCCACCGCCTCCACCCGAGGAGCCCAGCACGCCACACGCATTCACCTGTGGACGCCGGCGGCGGGAGTTATAGGTGACGGAGGGGCCACTTCGCTCGCTGTCACGCTAAAATGATGGTGAGGTAATTTAAAGAGGCTGCGTGTGAGGGGGAAACATATTTCTGAGGAAACAGGACAGGCAGGGCGGTGCTGACGGATGGTGGAGGGATGGAGACGTGAACGAAATACTGCAGCGAGACAAGCTGCTGTAATTCGAGGCTTTTCTCCCCTGCAAAGATAAAGATGTGCACATGTTAGGAACGTGTCAGCTGTTGTGTGGGAACAAATTACTCTTCCACTTGTTTCTCGTCTTGTTTTTGAATGCGACGCAGGATCCGCGAAACCCCGGGGCCTTCGTGATCAGCAGCAGGTACACGAACGTCCTCATTAAAGGGAAAACACATGCAGACAATCCACAAACACCAGTCGAATCTTTGTTTCAGCTGCAAACAGAATCAAACGTCCCCACGGAGCTAAAGAGCATCGAACAGGCGGCCTGTGGCCTGTGCTCGACTCTCACGGGCACAGAGAAGAAGAAAACGTATCGTGTCCTGTAAAAAAGATGTTGTGCACCTGGGTCATCTCTGCACTGTTGAAATGTGCAGTTTGCAGGTCTTGAGTCACATGACCTCAGAGAGGTCACATTAGAGCGCCACTAACATCAAACGTGCAGCTTGCAGTTTATTAACCACAGAAAGTAAATATGTGGTGGTGCTTTTTGCTCACGCTGCTGTTCCTTATGTCTCCTACACGGTTTGGCATACAGAGCAACACAAAGAAACAAAGGACAGATGGATGATAGAGAGATGGATGCTGCTGCAGCAGTGTGAAGGTGACAGCTCGACCCCTTTGCACCTGGGAGAGGCCGACCGGCAGGGCGAAAGCTCCGGAGGCGAGCCAGCGGGGAAAATAAAGTCCACTGTCAGCAAATATAGAGGAGGGAAACGATGGGAGGATGGACGGGACGGAGCCCAGGAGACGAGGGAGAGAGGGTGAATCTGGTGTCAATATGGGAGGGAAAGGTGTGAGAGAGGAGGGAGGGGGTGAGGAGGAAGAGAAACAGTGAGGATTATAAAAGGATGAAAAGAGGAGACGGTGGAAAGACATGAAATGGACGTTAAGTTTAATATGAGCAGAGACGAGCTTTCACAGCAGACCCTGCTCTTTTCTAGCGTTGTCCTCCTGCAGCAGTAATTATTGTAATGACATCATCAAACGCCTGATAGCAAACGCTAACACAGCCGGAGTCTCCTCCACCTCCATCAGGCAGGACGGAGGCTCTGCTGCGAGGCTTCATCAGCAGCGTGCGGCTCGTCATCGTCGTTTAAGCTGAAGGTTAGAAAGGTCACAGTCTGGATTCCTGGAAGTTTCTCAAGGAGTTCCTGGAAAGTTCAGCTTGTTCATGTCTCGTTTCTTTTAAGGTTGCTTGACTGACACGTGTGTGCTCCTGACATTAAAACGTGTTTCCTGTTAGAATCATTCAGAGACTGAGGCTAACCACCTCGTGCTGCTCGTACACCGCAGTGGATGGTTTCAGAGGGGCGGGGCAAACCGCCTGTGCAGTCATTTAGACTGGAGGACCGTCAGGAAGTCACATGACCTCACCACCAGGCCGGTTTCCTGCAAACACACGGGAGGCCGTGCTGTTGTATCTGCTGAAGGCCTCGAACTGCAGCTGACTGACGCCGGTGGAGCGCTCTGGTTTTACTGCATCATCTGAAACATCTGCTTCTTCCTGCTGCTCCGCCTGGAGGAAAGAGTGACGCTCTTAATCCACGTTTGGTCCTGAAAATCTGCAGCCTGTGACTGAAACACAGTGAGTAATGCTGGTGCTTTTGTCTCTTCAGTGGATAGGTTCACACAGCACGTCACTGTGGAGCAGAGCTCATGAGTGGGTTTCACCTCAGAATTAAACTCTTACGTAATCTGCCCCGATGGAGAGAGAGGGACGAGCGGGGAGAGCTCCAGAGTCGACGCCTGACCTTCACAATGCAATGTGGCGGCCGGAGGGAGAGCGACGGGGAGGACGACAGGAGAGAGCCGAGAGCGATGCAGCGCAGATATGGACGCAAACAACATAGAGAAGGTGAAGATGGCGCTCAGTGCGACGGAGCTTTGAACAAAGCCGGCGTTAGCAGCATAACAGCTGTTTGTGCTGTACTCTCTGAAGACGCGCCGCCAACGAGCAGCGGTTTGAAGTCAAGCGTGCGTGGTTTCACAAATCCTCCATGAAGAGGCTTCTTCTTCTCTTTTTAAATAACTATAGATACAAAAGAGTGATGCCTGAAGCCCGATACCGGCCCATAATCTCCACCCCTGCAGCATCCTGCAGGACAGCACCGGGCGGGCGACCCCACAGCCACTCAGGAAACCGGCTGGTATTTAAAGGCAGTGAGCAGGTTCCTTCATTTTAGAGCAACGACAGTAAAGGTGCGATCAGAAGGTTAAACCGTGAAGCGCACAGCCTGCTTTCTGTTTCCTGCTGAACATCAGTGTGTATTCCAGGCTGTTTGAGGGACGCAGGTGTCGGTCAGGTGAGTCTGTGTCCTCACAGTGACATCTGAAGCTGCTGCACGCTGACCGCTCACTCTTCCCAGGACGTGGGTCGAATGCAGAGAACGCGCATCGACACAGGAAGTGCCGCTCTGATGTCAGATGTGATGAAACATCTGGCCAGTTCCTGGGTTGCACAGGAAGCATCCTGCTTACTCTTTCCAACAGGTGGATGCAGCCGTGCAGAAATAATAACTCTGATTTCTTGGATCAGCAGGAACGAGGTGACGCTAACTGTGTGCTGGTCAGGCTCAATAACACCACAGAACACAAATGAGCAGCGTCACACTGAGCTGGAAGTGATTCCCAGGCTGGCACAGACTTGGATGGATGCACTTGGTAACCTTCCACCACTGCAGCAAAGAAAGGATAAAAGGCAGAGACAGACTAAAGCGGCACAGACGGATGAGAGCGAGGAGGAAGATGAGGAGGAGGATGAACAGAAGCTCGGTGTCCTGTGGGATCGTTCACACCTACGAGGTTCAACATCCTCTGTGACTTCAGCTCCTCTGCAGGCTTACGCCAACAGAGAGCTGCGCGCGTGGAGATGAAACGCAGGAAATACCGACAGGTTTCACACGGCCGCGGCCGGAGCGCGCCGGCAGATGGGGGTTATTTTTAGATCTGTTGGTTCAGGCTTTGAAAATCTGGGGATTTCCATCACGACGCGCTCTCGGCTCATTAGCGCAGCATCTTCTGTCTCTGACAGCAGCTTTGTTATTGTTGCAGCGTTCCTGCATTTGACTTTGTCGCATTACGAGTTCTGTGATGTTCAGTCACAGCACTTTTCCAATAAATCAGAGAGAACTTGTATTCTAACGTTTCCACAGACTGAGGCCGGCTCTGAGACGCGTCCCCACAGACCTCCGTGTTCACAGATCCTCCCCCCCGACTAATGTCAAGCTTCATGTTTGGAGTATTTGTGGTGTTGGTGTCCTCTGGAGCACGTTAGCGTGTGTGGACTGGACTCATACTGGCATTAACTGACAGCCCAGTGGGTCATTTGTTGATGCATCACATTTGTACACAGCGTATGAAATTTGACATGAAAATAAGGGTTTAAAGTTGAAACAGTGAGACGCCCACCTGATGATCGTTCTGGTTTAATGCACAGAAGGAAAACTGGCCTCTGGTCCTGATCAGTCACTGAATCCTGTTACTGTATCCTCTGTGATCAGACCAACTCGAGCATATGCTCAGCTTCCTGCACAACAACACCAGGCTTCTTTTAAATTCCAGCAGGAATCCAGATGATCCGTCTGCCAACGCGCTCGCTGGTGACTGCGTGCGACAGCAAGCTGCTTTTATTTGTTTTGCTGATGACGCTTGGACTGAAAAGCCGAACAAAGCTGATGAGAAATGATTCTTAAAGAAGCGTTGTTGCCGTTTCTTGATTTGGAGGCGTGCTGTGGATCCTGGCGTGTCCTAACATAGCAGAGTGACTCTGGAATAACAGCTTTGTCCGATGAAACGGCCGTTAACTTCCTGACTGATGCTGATGACAAGATTTATGCTTTTGATGTATAACAAGGAACATTGGTAAATGGCCTGTATTTGTACAGCGCTTTACTCAGTCACTAATGACCCAAAAGCGCTTTACACATCCAGTCATCCACACATTCACACACTGGTGACACTGGCGCCACCGGGCCCTCTGACCACCACCAGTAGGCAACGGGTGGAGTGTGTCGCCCAAGGACACAACGACCGAGACTGTCCGACATTAACAGACTGCTGTACATGTTATTTACAGAAAGTTACCTGGAACTTTAGTCTCCTGATGTGTGTCAGCAGCACTGATCAGGAGTCAGTGATACACCGAGACGTGCGTCACAATGAAACACAACAAAGGAAACATCTGAGACAGCACAGGTGTGATCAGCTGTGTGGTCAGCTGTGTGGTCAGCCGTGTAAGGCACAAAGCACAGTGCGTGTGTCACCGCGCGGTGAGTGTGATTCACACACGTGATGGGACTTCCTGCTTGAGTGAAGCTCTGAGTGAGCGGTCCATCAGACTGATGTCAGCGTCCTGATGTTCGTGAGCAGGGCTCAGCGTGGCAGAGGGACACACGGAGCTCAGGAACATGGAAGGAGCTTGGCTCACAGCTGCTGCTCCATCTAGGGGAAAAATGTCGGAGCATCGGCTGGTTCCTGAGAGACCGCCTCCCTCCCCCGGGGAGATCTCTTAGATCAGGGGTGTCCAACTCCAGGCCTCGAGGGCCGGTGTCCTGCAGGTTTTAGATCTCCCCCTGGGTCAGCACACCTGAATCAGATGATTCGTTCATTACCAGGCCTCTGGAGAACTTCAGGGCATGTTGAGGAGGTAATCTCTGTGTTGGATCAAGCACACATGTAAAACCTGCAGGACACCGGCCCGTGGTTGGTGGGTAAAACGTGTCCCGTGGCGTGGGATGAAGTGTGGATCCTCCAGGAGAAGCTGCTCTGCTGCCACCTTCATCTACACTCACGCTTCCCTCCGTGTGTGTGTGACTCGCTGCAGACTGTAGCATTAAAATGCTGATTGTGTCTTGGCAGATTCATTAGCCGTCTCATAAATATTGATTTAGTGTCTATTATACATTTATAAATCCCCAAATAAATATTGAATTAATGTAAGGTTAAATAAGACGACACATCAGCATGCATCATCGTCTCCCCCTCCGTCGCTCCGCTCTGCCTCCAGCGCCCCTGCAGGAGTGTCATCACTCTTTCTCAGCTCCCATCTTCCTTTTTTAACCCACCGATGATGAAGTGATTGACAGTTTGCCTCCTTCTGCCCTCGGGTCTGTCTGACCTCTGCCGGCCTGTCACTGGGATGGGCTGGAATGGTAAAAAAGGCCAGCGAGCGGGCGGGGCATTAATCAGGCCGCTGCTTAAATTGAAGCACGTCAGGATCATCCCGTCTCTGCGGCAGGAGGCGGACGGCTCCAACCTTCTGTCTGCGCGTGTCAGCGCTGCTCTCCGTCACTGTCAGAGCGTCTGTTTATCTGCCCGTGAGGCTTCCTTCCTTCTTTTTGCTCGTTCCATTCATCTGACCCCGCTCCGGTCTCCTTGTCTCTTTCCTTCCTTCCCCTCCAACACCTCGATTCCTGCTCCCTCTGATGATGACCCTGGAGGTAATGGCCTGAACTTTGAACACTTGGGTAGGAAGGGAAATGTTAGTGTGACGCTGCATCTCAACTTCCACTCTGCTGTCAGGAAGCTGTGGTCCTCTGAGCCTCCTCCTCCTCCTGCACTGCTTTGTTTCCTTGGCAACACAGTGTGGAAGTGACTGGCGGCCAGCGCTGAGGGATGTGCAGAGCTTATTGGTTTGCTGACAAACCGGCAACTTGAATTTTCAGCTGCGTGTGGGGTTCAGCTGCGCACTTTTCCACAGCTGATGTGACTGATAATAACACACAAATCCATCTGTGTTTAGAGAACTGTGTCACAGGAAAGTTCAAACATGAAGATATCACTCTTTACGTGTTTCAGAAACCCTGACTCACCCTGTCTGGTTACTGCTGGGTGTCAAGAAAGGCTGGTTTTATGGAGTCCTTCGATGTGTTGATAGCAGGCGCGTGCACACACCAGGAGCTGCAGGTGTGCAGAACTAACACACAAAGATGAGAATCTGCAGCCTGCCAGGGAAATATGATGCTGTATATGAAAGATGGACACAGTGACAGCTGTATATGAAAGATGGACACAGTGACAGCTGTATATGAAAGATGGACACAGTGACAGCTGTATATGAAAGATGGACACAGTGACAGCTGTATATAAAAGATGGACACAGTGACAGCTGTATATGAAAGATGGACACAGTGACAGCTGTATATGAAAGATGGACACAGTGACAGCTGTATATAAAAGATGGACACAGTGACAGCTGTATATGAAAGATGGACACAGTGACAGCTGTATATAAAAGATGGACACAGTGACAGCTGTATATGAAAGATGGACACAGTGACAGCTGTATATGAAAGATGGACACAGTGACAGCTGTATATGAAAGATGGACACAGTGACAGCTGTATATAAAAGATGGACACAGTGACAGCTGTATATGAAAGATGGACACAGTGACAGCTGTATATAAAAGATGGACACAGTGACAGCTGTATATAAAAGATGGACACAGTGACAGCTGTATATAAAAGATGGACACAGTGACAGCTGTATATAAAAGATGGACACTGCTGATGCATCAAACCTGTTTTCTTTGGCCAGCAGGGGGGGATATCTGTCGCTACAAGAACACTTCCTGTTTTATACACTTTCCCGAGGACTTTGCCAACACAGTCGTTTTGACTCGTACGGAATAAAAGATGACATCACTTTATTACAGATAGCAACCGTGAGCACGCAGCAGGGTCCGCCCTCACATCCACTTTCCAAACACAAACATGGCGACAGCGACATATCCCGGACTCGATGATGTCATCATTTATCTACATTTGTCTGTCTCGCTCAGCCAATGAGGTTCCTGTTTGTTGAGCTGAGGTTTGGATTGCTCTTATTTCCTCCAGTTTTGGCGGTCTCGATGAATCTGCAGCGATGCTGGGTGTGTTAGACGCAGAGTGAAATGTCAGCAAAGACCATCAAAGGTTCAGAGATGAATGGAAAAAGGAAATTTAGGAAAATAAAAGAGGAAACGCAGCCCAGCGAGGCTTTGAACACCTGAGGAACACCTTCCTTTCCTCCTCCTCATTCCTCATGTAGGTAAGCTGAATGAGGGAGGAATCAGTGACAGCAGGAAGGTGAGGAACTGAATCTGGTGCTTCTGCACTCGCTGTCATGGGCTCTGAGGTGATGTCACTTTCACTTTTAATAACAATAAACTGACGACAGTGCTGCTGAGAACAGATCAAGACTGAAACTTCCATAAACTTTATTTTCTTGTTACTCCCTCGTGGGACAGATGTGGGTGTGGGTGAGCCTTCCAGGCCACAGGAGCCCCGGGAGCCATATTTAAAGACTGTCATGTAGTATTTCATAATAGACTCTCCATGTGTCAGTGTGGATTCTCTGTGACAGGAAGCTGCAGACAGCGAGCTCCCACAGCTCGAGTCACTAAATGTTTTTAGAGCAGTGAACCCAGGGTGACCAACAGGACGTACGAGAGAGGCTGAGGAACACACACACATGCACAGATGTAAAGTGAACACAATAATAAGCACAATGACCACCTCCACCTTGGATGGTCACTTGCAGACTTAATAACATAACATATTATTTGTCAGATAATAAGTTAAGCTCCCGCTGGGCTCAGTCGCCGGGGACTTTTGAAACATCTGTTCATTGACTAATGTGTTTCATTAGCTACAGACACCATCAGCAGTTTCATACATTTAACCAAACAGCCTGAAAACTGAAGACGACAACAAAGGAACGCCTTATAACTCCCAAATATCACAGTTAACTCTCTCACAATATATAAGACTAGTTACATTTGCACATGTATATTTTCATCATTGCTTCTTCCACCACAGCGGTCTCTCCACTCTCACCTCCTCCTCGTCCTCCTCACCTCAAGCCTCATGTACTGAACTAAAGTCAGCACTTAAACATTCACGCGCACAAACATACTCATTTATCCTTGATATAGTTGTAAGTACTTGTTATTAGCAGATTAAACATGTGACCTTCCCATCTCTGCACAGCTGAGAAGAGCTGGCTAAATAACAACATCTGGTTGTACGGCAACATTGTGCCAGCTAATGTTTGGCTCGGAAATCACGCTTTTGATTACGTTCTCACACTGAGTGAACGTTACAAGCTAACAATATCCAACACCGTGAGATCCACTTCAAACACAGTTTCACTAATGTCGGCTAACAGGAGCTAACAAAAGCTAAGAGCAGCTAACAAAATCTAACAGCTGCTAAAATAGGCTAATGGCAGCTAACAGAGGCTCACAGCAGCTAACAAAAGCTAACAGCAGCTAACCGAGGCAAATTGATCTTCAACAGCAGCTAAAAATGCAGTGATATTAACAAAAAAGTTCAGGAACTGAGCAACACTGACTCATCAACTCATCGACCTCGTTTCACTGAGTTTTACATCCAGAGTAAAACTGAGCTGAGGTAAACTGCAAACAGACAGCCTTCAGCTGCAGTCCCACAGCAGAATTATAAACTTAAAGTGAGAGGAGTAAGAAAACAGGACTGCAGTCTGCTGACATGCAGTGGTGATATTTTACACACAGCATGCTCTTTAAACATGTTCAGGCTGAACAGGTGAACAGCTCTGGCTGATAAACCTGTCACATGACTTCTGATGTGCACTTTCTGAAGCACAGGTGGCATCTACCAAAACAGACACAAAATGATCACCATGAACAGCGTGTAAAAAAAACGACACGAGACGCCTGCTTCTCCAGGAAAACGTCCCAAAATAAGATCTGGAAAAAGAAGAGCAGGTGCAGACTACGTTGTGCTGTCGTTCTGTGTTTTTTCCGTCGTGTTGCTTCGTATGACGAGGTGGCCCGCTGCCTCCGTGTTTGCCCCTTGTAAAGTCAGAGGAATGAAAAGCTTTTGAGGGACGTAGGTGTCAGAGGAACGTCCACAGGGAGGAGCCGAGCGGAAACGAGCCGAGGTTTGTTGAGCAGACGGAGACGAGACGTGTTAACAAGTTGTTGTAGCATCCTCTGCTGCTCCGCTGTCGGACATGAAATATTTACAGGCAGAGCTAATTAGAGGAAGTACACACACACACACACACAACCCCGTTCAGCTATCTTAGTGAGGACCTTCATTGACATAATGCTTTCCCTAGCCCCTTACCCTAACCATCAAAAATGAATGCCTAACCCTGACCCTAAACCGAACCATAACCTAATTGTAACCCACATTTTGAGCCTCAAAAAGGCCTTTAAATGCCTTCAAATTTGTGAGGACCGGGTTGTGTGTCCTCACAAGCTACTGTTGGTTCTCACAAAGATAGGAGAATGCAGATTTCGGTCCTCACAAAGATAGCTAGACAGGAACACACACACACTCCTCTGGACACTGAGCCTCTGAATTATTTCCTGTTTGATGAGACCGGCAGTCAGATCCTGTAATCTGGCCCGGCTGGTGAAATAAGTGTGTTGATGGTGGTAACAGTGAGCGAGCTTACAGCTGACGTGCCTTCATCGGAGACAAAAGGAGACTCATCGAGCAGCGCTGTTGTTATAATCATGCAGCTATTAGACAAATGAAGACGCTCACCACAGTGACGACACAAAGTCAGAGAAAAGGCCACTGGGTTCAAACGTGAGCCTCTCGGTGGACCACACCTGCATGGGCAGGTAAAGGTGGGCTGGGTGCTCCCGCTTCCTCCAGCTGGGTAACCACATGCACGTTAATCTAAGGTTAAGGTTAATCTATGATTAAAACATGACCCGCCTGCTGAGAGTTAATATGAATATTCAACACTGTCAGATATGAACAAGGCGTTTTCATATCTACGCCGTCCTACGTGGTAACCTCAGGTTAGGATTCAGGTCGAGGTCACGACTTTAACCTGACAGGATTAAAAGCAACACTTTTCTTTCAGCTTGGTCGATTTACTTGTTATAGAAATAAATAAATCTGGATGTTACTTAACAGTGTTTCGGCTGATATCAGTCTACCAATAATGGGTCATGGTAAGCTAAGGCCATTCTTTGGCCCAGGTGAACCATCAGTTGGTGTTCTCTCTCTGGCATGACGTGCCTGCTGTCGGCCCCTCCACGGTCCGTCCTAATAATCATCCCCACTGTGCTCGCTGATCCTGCCACGGTTACCAGGCAAAGGCCTTCTGGCAGGACTCTGGCAAAAGAAGCTGGGTCCTGTACTATCTAGGATCTGTATATCTAGGCTGCCTTTGTCTTATGTGTATCATCTTATGCTAACTAAGCAGGATAAGAGCTCACCAATTTAACCCATGGAAGGGGTGGAGCTGGCAACCTGTGACCAATCATAACTAAGGATACGTGTAAAGGATAAAAACGACACTGTGAGAGGAAAAAGATCATGTCCGGGAGTTTAGTGTTAAAGGTCTGACATAAACTAAAAACAAATATCCAACATCAATCAAATAGTTTCAGCCAAGAGGCTAAAACACAAGGAACTGATCGGTCACCCGATGACCTCTGACCTGGACCATAACCCAGGCTCGTGAGAGTCCGGTTCTCAGCTCTGTCAGAGCGTTTGTAATGGAAATGCTCGGCGCGCTTGTTCATCGCTTCCTGGAGAGAGGCGTGGGCCTCAACAGGAAGTCTCCCATCACAGGAGCACCGAGCGTCTTCTTTTGTCTTCTTGTCACATTACGCCATCAAACCTCAAACGGATGCATCGTTTTGTGCCTTAATGTTTTCCCGAGTGCGGCGCCATTTGCATTTCGCTGTCTGCCTCGTGTCTGTCAGTGCTGCACGGACGCCGAGAAGCACCTGCGGTTTGCACAGACTGCGTGTGCGCTAGCGTGTGGCTACAGCTGAGAGCGCTCTGGTTAAACGCTGCAGCAGAAAGCAGATTTTGGTTTGCACCACAGAGAAAAGGTTGCAGTCATCATCTGCTGGGGAGCTGGAACTCCCCGAGCTGTCAGCGCATTTACGGTGAAGGAGAAGTGTGTGTGGCGATGCTAATGTTAATGCACGGAGACGGGAAAGATGCAGGAAAACAGTCGTGTGAATCGGGAGAAATCCTTCACTAATCACACGTGTCAGCGAGGAGGACGGCTGCCGTTTTCCCAGACTGTCACCGTGAGCAGCAGCAGCTCCGACGGGAATGCCGTGATTACTGTGTGATTGCCACTCGCAGCGAGTAATGAAGAGTCCAGCTCTTATCTGCTAACAGGCACAGAATAACCCTTTAATTAACCCCTAATGAATAAACCCCGAAGTCACAAACAGAGGAAGCCTTAATCCAGATGTAGCTGCAGAAGAAGCTCAGCTTTCTCTGGCTGAACTGTGTGTGAACTTTAAACTCTGCGGGGATTAAAGCGTCTGGAGCGATGCGCAGAGTGCTGCACTCAAATGCAAACCCGAGGTCCTCCGGCTTCTGCTCTGCTGCTAAAATATTAGGAACAACTGCGCTTTCTACTCCATTACATTTCTGTGTCGACTTACTTCACACATTTGCACATTAAAGGCTTTTTTTTATTAGTCAGTTAATTAGTTAATCCACAGAGAGGAAATGAATGTAATAAACCTTTTTGTGGTTCTTAAACCGGCAACGGAGGATCAGAGGATTAATCCATAATGAAAATTATCATCGGCGTACCATTAAGTGACCATTTAAACTGACAAACTTTTACTTATTTGCTTAATTTTGCTTAATTATTGCAGTATTTATGGTGGTTATGCTTTCAACACAGTGTTTGTGCAGTAAAATCATTTGTGCTCATCACAGAGGAGCATTGAATCAGGACAGTGTGAGCTCGGTGATCCCGAGGAGGGTCAGTCAGGGTCAGATCAGAGGACGCTGTCCAAGGACGGTGAGTGGAGAGAGACAGCAGAGCTGCTGCCTCACGCACGTTGCTGTGAGATGCAAACTGCAGAGGAGGCTGCCTACGAATGTAAAGGTTATGATGTCACAGCGGTCCCAGCAAACACTCGAATACAAAGATTTGAATGTTTAATTAAGGCCCATGTGATCACTCTGACCTTCGAGCGAAAAGGAGCGACGAGATAAACGACGGGCTGAGCAGGATCGACAGGTGTAACCGTGACAGAAGCACAAAGACATGCAAGCAGCTCAAACCTGAGCAATAAAACCTCAAAGAAAGCTCGTCATCCTCATAAAGGACTGTAAATATGTCCGTCCGTGTTAGAAAGAACTGCTGAGGCTCTAAAAGCTGCTGCAACTGTGCAAGGGAATAAAAAAGGCCTGAATGTGACCTGGAAAATATTTGACATGTAGTACAGCACTTGTGGTGAGAGCGAGGTCCTCTGTTCCTGCAGCCCTGGCACAAAGACGGGCGTTGCTAGCTACAGCTGACGGAGGCTTCCAGCTGGAAAACTGCTGCAGCGTCCTTTGATAAGATAAGATAAGATAAGTCTTTATTGTCATTGCACAGTCATACATAGTACAGTAGTACAATGAAATTGGAAAAACTGTCCTACGTCGGCACTACATATAACACAACACGACACGATATGACACATCACAACGTAACAAACAACACAACACAGTATATTAACTTAGTATAAAAAAGAAGAATAAGTGTATGTGTATTGCACAGTGTTATTATTGCACATTAATTATTTGGAATAACAGCGTGATGTGCACCAATCAAATCTAAGCAGGACAGAAACGACTAATCATCGTCAAAGACCGACTGTCCTCGCCGATGTTTGTGGGGAGGTGAATTTTTATTTCTGTTTGATTTTAATTCAAGGGCGGGAAACGTCTCGCTGCGGCCAATCAGCAGCCGTTTTAAGGAAGATGAACTTGTTTGTCTTTAGGCTTTGATTGTGACAAAAGTTTTTTTCTCTCTTATAGACTTTGAGATTTTCCTTTAATATCTTTGCTTTTATTAAAGCGTTGCTGTCGCAGCTTAATGACTCGATCCAAAATCACCATAAAGCAGAGCTAATTTAGAAATATTGGATTTCGTTTGCTGAAATGTCCCCAGATTGACTGTTGCCTCTGTTTTATCTGCAAACCTCAGTCTTTGGTAACAGTCCCATGAAATGATTGAATTTCATGGTCTGAGTTTCATCACCAGACCAAAAAAACATTCACGCAAATGAAAACTGTGTTTTTCTCTCCTGCTGCTTAATTTAGGTAGAAAAACCTGAACATTTCATTCAGATTGAAAACAGCTGTTTTCATTATTTTTCATTATGAGCAACAGCAGCTTTTTAACTTTACTATGATTTTTTAAAGAGTTTTACCTACTAAGGATTAACATTTAATAATAATTAATAATCCTCATTCCCTATTGAATGCCTCAGGAGCAGAGATGGGCAGTAACGCGTTACTGTAATCCGATTACTTTTGTCAAGTAACCAGTAAAGTAAGGGATTACTATTGCAAAAACGGTAATTAGATTACCGTTACTTTCCCGTAGGAACGCTGCGTTACTGTGTTACTAAAACCTTGACTTTTTTGCAAGAATGTCTCACGACAGTGACGTAAGCGAGTGCAACCTTCGTGACAACAGCTGTGTGCAGATCAACAATGGATCATATATCGAGTGCAGAGAGAGTATGAGCGTGCAGCGTTTAAAGCGTGGAAGTACTGACCTTACTTTGAGTTTGATTCCATAAAGAGTGACAAAAACATTAGTGTCCGCTGTGCGTGGGAAGAAAACTTCTTTTTACAGCGAAAAAACCCCTAAACTTCCAGCAAGCACCGAGTAGCTACGACGTAATGGGAAACTCACAGAGAAACTCACGGATTCTTCCACTGACCGCGGCACACCTGCACCAGGGTAAACCTCCGCCTACCCCACTCCTGCTTTACAGGTGAAAATAGAGCAACAGGACCGCTGAGTCTTTGACTTTATTTATTTTCTGCTGTGTTTTACTTGCATCTATTTGAAAGACTGAGTGTAAACACAAAAAATATTTTATTTTATGTGCTGGAATGTGCAGAAAATAGGTTTAAATGTTAAACTAATTTCTTCCAGTCAGAGAATGTTGCAGATAATTAAATTTTTGCTTGATGCATAAAGTTAAAAGATTAAAACTGATAAAACAAGTTTTAAAAAGAGACTTTTCCATTTGATTACATTTATATGATGGATTATGTAGAAAAAGTAGAATTGGGCTGAAAGATCTATCGCTTTATCACCTACTCAGGTTGTTAATTAATTAATTACTTTTGAAAATAAGTAATCAGTAAAGTAACGGGATTACTTTTTGCGGGAAGTAATCAGTAATTAGTTTCTGATTACTTTTTTAAAGTAACTTGGCCAACACTGCTCAGGAGCAGGATGGTTGCCTCACAGGTGAAGCCTTCAGTTTTCAGGCCCCTCTGCTGTGGAACCAGCTTCCAGTTTGGATTCAGGACACAAACACTATCATGTCTAAACTGCTGACAGTAAGTAGTAATTCCAACAATGTGAAGAATAAATGAGGATATTTATGCAGGTCTTCATCTGACTTCAGCTCAGAGATGATGCTCGAGGTAAGGAGGAAGATGAGGGAGGAGAGAGAGCAGCAGCAGAGGATGGGACATAATGAGAAAGAGACAATGAAAATATACATGTTCAAGTGTTCAGAGGTCATGTATAATGTGAAAGAACTTTTTTAAAGAGGCTGGTCTCGAGCCACATACGTAGAATGCAGTTATTCAGAACAGCAACGCAACGGCACCAAACTGGCACTCGCTCGAGAAATTTTAACGGATTGATTCTAAATTTATGGAAATGTTTGTCAGAAGATGTAATTACAGAATAATTCATCTATATTTACAATCACAACATCCTTTTTTTAAATAAATAACCTAAAAAATGACGGACTGTTGCTTTGACACCATGCTACCCCAGCACCTCCTCGTCACCTGTTCCCTTCACCTACCTGCTCCATCACCCCTCTCCCCGGGGACGCTTTCTACCACTTACAGCAGAATTCCTCTGCGTCCTCCACGTGTGGAGGATACACACCGACAATATTCAGCATCACTGTCTGACCCTCTGTTCACCTCCACAACATTATCCCTGCTCCATCGCTCCTCCTACTTACACCATGGAACAACACCCAGTGCTCCTGCCCTGCTCTCCTGTGCACACCACAGATCCATAGATCCACCCTCCTATCTCTGCTCTCTCCCTTTAGCAGTCATAGGCCCTACGGTTGGAGCTCAGCTCCACCCTCGTGCCATTCCTTCTCTCTCGCTGCCTCCTAACATGCCTTCCCCGTCTCCTCTTCTTTGTCTTCAGTCAACAGTAGCACAGCTTCCACCAGCACTCTGTTGGTCAACAGCACCGAGGCTATTGTCGTTAACCCCGATCACCCTGACTGATCTGACCCCGCCCAGCTTAAAACTGAAACAGTGTTGTCAGGCACCATGTAGGGCTGCCTTCCTGCAGTGCCTGCCTAAAACTCACTGTGGGAAATGTGTTTTTTCACAGTGTGTAAATAGCAATAACTGCTTTCAGGCTTCCTCTTCACCTCTCTGCTAATCTCCCCTCACTGCAGCTCACACAGTAATAACTTTGGAATAAATTACTGAGGTGAACTTGGCAAATGTTTAAGTGGAGACACAAAAAAGGTTTTAATTTGGAAAAAAGGGGAAAAAATCCCAAAATGCTCCGACTCCCACACAAGCTGAGAAAGTCCTTCTGCTTCTGCGCTGGTGTAATTATCCCAACCAGGCAGATATCACACGACTACATGATGATGATAACTTCCTCAGTAATCACCACACACACACGCACACACACACACACACACACACGCACACACACACGCACACACACGCACACACACACACACACACACGCACGCACACGCACACACACACACACACACACACACACACACACACGCACACACACACGCACACACACGCACACACACACACACACACACACACACACACACGCACACACACACACACACACACACACACACACTGCGTCAGCTACAAAAGCCAAATTTGCTATTTTTAATGTTGCAAAGCAGAACAAAACGAATGAAAGATGAAAAACAATCCTCACGTTCATGCTTCCTGATCTCTTTATTCTTCCCTCCATCTTTTCCTCCTCCTCAGCCTCGCGTCTCTTCTACTTTACTGCAGTGTCATGGTGACATTTGCAGTTATGGCTGATGTTGCAAGGCCTCTACAATACAGCGTCTTCACATCCGTCTCTGCTTTATCTCCTCTCCCTGTCCATCTACACACTGCTCGCCCACGCTTTTACCCTCCATTATGAAAAGACCCATTAAGAGGAATCAATCTCTTTGATGTTGTTTGCTTCATCGTGCAGCTCTGACATCAGCGAGCGGGAATACCTGAGAGGACGGTCATTAGAGGGATTATGGGTACGACGCGAGGCCGTGAGGCAACACTCAAAAAGCCATAATGGTGGAGCAGAGCCTGTCACGACTCCATCGTGAAGGATTTATGAATGTGAGTGACAGACTGGTCCTCGTGTGTCTGTAAACACACGTGCAGGAATAATACGTGCTTATGAGATGAGTAGCAAACCAAATGATTACTTTAAATACCAAAATGACTCATACGCTCATGTGAGCACTGAAATCCCAGTTTGCTTTGACAAACTCAGCCGCACAAGGAGGTCATTCTGGCTTCTGTCCAACGGGTCCTGGCTGTAGTGACTTGTGACAAAGACAAGTTCATGCGAGTCACTGAAGACTAAATGACACAGCTGACTGACATGTTGGGGATGGAACATGCTCTACACAGCCGACACTTAAATGTCCAGCAGCAACCAAACATCACACACAAGCAATTACTTTGGATGGGACGCAGGCCTGTGGCTTGGAAGTACTGGCAGAAGAAACTTGAGTTCCTGGAAGACCTAAGAGAGAACATTATGTACCCATCTGCACATCCAGTGTATACAATATGGTGCATAAGGCAGAAGAGCCTCAGTCGGGACAGAGTGAGGACTTGGCCTACAGTCAGAGTAAGATAGACTTTATTTATCCCTAAGGGGCAATCAAGATAGATGATACCTTGCTGACCGTACATACAACACACAAACATCACATTGGGAAGACAGGTCAGGAACGAAACCATGGAAAATGCACAACATGAGGAAAGATGAGGAGAAAACAGAACTCCCCCCAGACTGAGCTCCAACAGGGAGACATGAATCATCACATGAATCATCACAACACAGAAGACATGAGCTTCGAAGGCGTTTGGAGGGGGGGTGAGTGTAGGTCTGCGTCAGTGTACATGTGTGTTTGTTCCATGTTAAGTCAAGAGAAAGTGTCACCCGGTTGGGCAAAAGTGAACAATCCTCGGTCGATGCGGGCGACCTTGAATGAGGAGAGAAAGTCACAACAACAGTCTGGTTATCTAAGGGGGGTGCTGTTATTCCCGTCAGCTTTTGCCTTGAGCATGCAGCTGGCGCCGGGGGGGGGGCACATGAGATGGAGATGGTAGCTGTTTTGGTTAGTGCGAACAAACTGCTTCCTATTCTACAGTTGGTCTAATGTCCGTCACTGGTCACCAGGTCGTTGTTCTTCTCCACGATCGTCTCCATATTGCGTTCAATAAGCACAGTCTGAGTACTCGCAGCCCTGCCCATCGTCTATCCTGTCGGCCAGCCTGGTGGGATTTTGAACAGCTGTAGCCGCTTCTTGTTCTTCGATAAGCCGAGCCGGCTCCAATCAGCCAGAACTCTGTTATCGTGGTTCTGACTTGGTAGATGTCGTTCAATGTCCTCCATCGAGAGTGTCGCCAGACACACGACGCAACCGACCATCGAGTATCCGGCAGCAGATGTCTCCACAGGACAGTCGGGCTCTCCCAAGCCCAGGAGTTTGTCAGTTTCGTTAAGGGACCAGTTGATCAAATCCACAATTCTTCTTTAGGTTTTTAGAGAACAAGTCTGGGAGACTCTCTGTGGTCAGAGAATAAGCGAAACTATACAAAGGACATGAGAAGCCAAGCTGCAAAGATGAGGGAGAGGGAGAAAATGCGACTGCCTCCCTCAAGAGCCAAGAGAAACGACTCTTACAGGCTTTGGGAGGCTTAGGCGAGGTGGAGCTTCAACACATGAATCTGTTAATATTCACCACGTCACTAATGAGTCATCAGGTTTAGGTACAGGGTTACACGGTTAAAATATCTCTGAATAGCGTGTGGTGAAAACAAAATCCCAGCCGAACCCAAACTCTACAAGGGCTTCAACCCTCCCAAGCTCACCTGCGCCCATCTCCACTGTGGCCTACCCCCGTATTTAGTCTTTACTCTGATATGTGCTTCCACGTATTCACTGAAAGCTGTGCACATCCAGTTTTTGTCAGTGCTTCCCCGAGTGGAAAAACAATGGACCAATCAGAGCTTCACAGGGACCTCCTGCGGCAGAGCCAGGAAAATGGAGAGAGAAAAATAAGCACGAACAGAGTTCAGACTTGTACGCTTACGCAGCACAAACCTTTTCACCAAATTCACCAAGTGAGCACCTCAGGAACGAGCGTGTGCCATGGCCCTGTGAAGGCGTCCATTATGGCTCTTCAAAGACTTTTGCAAACCTGAAAGGCTTTCACCGACCTTAGCAAGGTGACCTGGTTTAACTACAAGCCATGCTCTTTTTCAGTCCCTCACGCCACTGTTTTTCTCCCCTTATTGTACTTTTTGCTGCGTTATATAAAATATTAGGTTGTACAAACTCTTTTTTTCTCTTGTTCTTTTGGCGACTCGACAAACAGACAGGAATGAATTGACAGAAATGACAGAAAAACAGAAAGGAATTCTTCAATGAAGAATGAATAAATCAGCCGTCTTCCTCTCTCTGCACGTCTCTGCTGACACCGTGTGCAGCCTCCTCTGTTGCATCTATGCACAGCAGATGTATGTACCGTGCCTCAATATGTTGTAGGAAGCGGCGGGGATGGCGCGGCAGGTAATGAAACACAGATTCATCACAACAAAGAGATGTGAGTTTAAAAGAAAGAGACGCAGAGGGAGAGAGAGCCCTGCAGAGATGTTTTATTGAGGGCACGAAGGAGAAAAGGCCTCTTAGACTGAGTGAAAAGCCAGAGAGAGATACGACGTGAAGGCGAGTCAGACAAAAAAGCTGATTTCTGGACGTACAGACCAAATCTGACTGGCTTTTAATGAAGCCAGGCTGAGTTTGTGTCTTATCACTGACATGTTTGATCTGCTGATGGCCGAGACAAAGGATGCTCTGACGCCGGAGTCGTTCAAGACCAAACATTTAGACAAGAGAGAAAAGTCAGAGCACACTTTAGTCTCTGTGAGAGTTTAGCTGCAGAACAAACTTTGAGTTTCAGCTGAGTTTGAGTCTGCAGGTAAGATGAACGTTTTCGCTCCGTCCCAGTAAAACCTGGAACTCCTGCACATCTAATAAGTAGTCAGAGAAACAGCAAGCACAGCCTGGCAGAAGATGGCTTGTCTGGCTTAATACATTTCTATGCATCCAAATAGTCATCCTTAAAAAATGCATCCAGAGGGTCTGCGCTGCTTCAGCCTCCCTGCAGCTGCTGCTGCCCCTGCATGCTGCTTTGAAACCCACCTCCACCCGAACTCCATTTGTCATGCTGCTACTCTGCCTGTGTTGTGCTGTCTGTGTATTCAGTTTACTTTCATTTAAGTCATGTGATGATGAACCAGAGACGACTGCAATGATAAGATGATCTTAAAAGTTAAAGATGTGCAGCAGAGGCTCATAAATGCACAAAGAGCAGTGAAGGGCGCCGGCGAGGCTCACTGCGATGTGCCGCATGGCTGAGAGTGGGTATTTACTGCAGAAATCTGTGCCGTCACTGCGTCGTCACTGCAAGCCCCTTTGAAACCCTACGCTGTAGCCCGACGTGCACTTCACATCACAACACAGTCTGCAAAGATTGGGACTGGTCTGTTCGCGCTGAGTCCTCCTGTGCATTAACGTTTATGCTGCGGTGTCTGGATTTATCAGTGAGAGAATAACAACCACAGTCTCAGGATAAGGAATAATACCCACAGCATCAGTATAACAGCTCACAAATATCAGCAAACTCCTGGAGGGAGACGGCTGAAACGATAGACAAAGAAGTGGACAAATATGTGACCACCACAAAGAGCGAGGACGCAGGAGGGAAAACGTGCCAGCATTTGATTTGTTTCTGTCGGCTGGTAGCGCATATAAATCAGGCTCTGCAGCGATTCACCACAGCAGTGTGGACCAGGCCTCGATCTCTGTATGTGAGCGGAGAAAGAAAATGAAATTCATTTTCTGATCAAACAGGAAACCAATAAAGAGTATGTGTGCACAGGTGAGGCCCCAGCAGCTAGAAAATACGGGATCTTCAGTCCTGCTGTGTTATCAGAACAGGTGAGTCCACCTCCTCAGGTGTGGGCAGCAACACCGCGCACCACCCAAAAGACTTAATTACATTACAGGAAGGCTGGAGGTGACGGTGAGGCTGAGAGTCAAACGCTGAAATGAATATCGAGAAGTTTGTCTTCTGTCCAGACAAACTTTCTGGTGGAACATCAGGATTAGAGAGGATTAGACATCATAAGAATCAGCAGCGATGTCCCTGTGACAGCAACAATGATGTGAAACTGCAGCGATTACAGAAAAAAGAGGACAGCTTTGCATTTGTCGATGAAGAGGGGGAAAGGAGGGAGGGTGCTCCTTTTCACTCTGGAGTGAAGCCGCGTTTCAGCGGCGAGATTTCCCTCAGCGTGAAGCAGCAGATAAGCAGAGCTAAAGCGAGCTTACAGCAGCGCAGGAAGCAGATTACAGGTGCGGTGGCAGCGTGGCAGACACAAAGCTGGATTACAGGAAGGTCTGAAACCTGAACAAGAAGACAGATGCGAACACAGCGGGGGGCAGGCCTCGCTCACCTCACTCTGCCCGCCATCATCTCTGTAACTGGTGGGTTTCTGCCCGCCGCTCCCCTTCCTAGGCGGGCTCTTCTTCTTCTCTCTTTGGTCTTTCTCATTGTGTCCCGCTCTGTCCACAGCCTCACACGGCTGTTCTCAGACATCAGTCATAGTCTTGATACGCTGCCATCGTTGTCTTAAATGAAGTATATCTTTGTGCCTGTCATACAGGACATGCACATGGATGCTCAGCCACTTTCTATACTGGGAATCCTGTTCTGACTGGATTCAAAGACCAGCTCCCGAGCAGTTCAGCAGACTTTAAATATGAACCTATAAGTGCCTGTTTGTAAAGTCTGCAAATAAAATGCCAAAATAAAAAATTTGTTTGTGGAATTTTCTTTTGAAGCCTTGTTTTTATGGTTTTTGGTGCTAAAAGAGACCATAGTTAGACCAGCAGGGGGACAGCTTGCTCAGGAAGGTGCATCTGTAAACTGTAGGTAGCATCACACAGACACTGGCTGTGTCCCGATTCAGGGTCTGCAGCCTTAAAGGCCGCATTTCAAGGCCGATTACGTCACAGCGGCGCAACGAAGGCTGTCCCAATTCAAAGGCTGCTTGAAATGCAGCCCTCAAATGCGTCCTTCATTTCCCTGAATTTTAAGGACGTGGCGGTGTAGACTTCGTGGTCCAACATATACCAGAATGCATAGCGCGGCGGTGGGTGTGGATAAATTTGCAGAAAAAAAAACGCCGGATGAGGGGCGGCCGAAGAGTAAACTTTAAGTACTGAATATTATGTCACTTATTTATGTGCAAATGTTTAATAATGAAGAACATTAAAACATTACTGTTGGCCACATGTCGGCAAAGTCATGTGACATCAGTGACGTTTGTACTAACTTGGTTTTAAAGCCTTTACTTTAAAATATACGCCGTTCAAAAGCTGAGCTTCATCTTACAGAGAATGATCAAAGCTCATGTAGAAACAAACAAATGAACAAAAGATTTTCTCCTTCATTTCTGTCAAACACAGCTGTATGACACGTTTCCAGCTGTTAGTATCATGGTTGCTAGGCAACCTGGGCAGCGTGACGGAGGCTAGACCGTCCCATTTCACAAGCCTCGCACTTCCGGCCTCAGCGGTCTTTGAGTACGCGGCCCTTGAGGATCGTTGAGGCTGCAGAGCCTGAATTGGGATACAGCCACAGATACCTGCTAACAAGTGCTGTTAGCACAGTGACCTCACAGCAGCCATATTATTGGTCACATGATGTCATTAAAAATGCTCCAACAGCACAGACACGGTCCAGAGATCCAGCTCAGCTGTTAAAATCAGAGATGAAACCGCTGGAAGGTTGGACGGTTTGCTGGCGAGGACCTGCAGGGGAAAGTTTGGTAACACCTGCTGGCAAACATCAGCATGTCTGCACCTCTGCAGCTCTCTCTGAGCTCACCTGCTAAGATCCATCAGCCTACCAAGACATGCGGCATTAATTTCATCAGAATCCAACCGTCTGTCAGGCGGCATCAGCAGATGTAGACGTTTGACTTTGACTTTGTGAGCTTTACCCTCTGCAGCAGGAACAGAAGATGAAGCCATAAGGAGGGATAAGATGCTGGGATACGACTTCCTGCCAGGAGAGCCGTGTCTGCGGCGCAGCTCGCCGAGGCTTCTCTGTCCGGGGGAGGATCGGCGGATAGGCGAGGGCTCAGCTGGTCTGACTGCTGGTGTGGACCGGACAGATGGAGGGATTACGGCGGCTGAGGGAAGAGCGAGGTGGGGAACAGAGGACCGAGAGAGAATAACGGGGGAAACGGAGACAGAGGGTTTACTGACAGGAGCAGGTTGTAGCTCGGCTAGCTAGGGCGCTCCGTGGATGCTGGTTAGCCTGCGTGCCACTCATATCCAGACTCAAGGAGCTGTATAGAGACATGCAGCTTAACGCTCAGAGCTTATCTGTGTTTGACCTGCTGGGCCGGTTTCAGCTTCTTCAGGAACGTACAGCTGTTCTGCTAACAGTAATATTATTGTTGTATAATAATGATAATTTACCCAAAATGTTAAAAAAGCAAGAAGATTGTATCGCTATTTTACCAGGAAGTGAAACTTTCTGCTGGACTCCCCAAATCATGGGCATTTGTGGGCGTCTGTCCTCCAAGCTCAGGTCCTCTACCAGAGGCCTGGTGCTTGAGGGTCCTGGTGGCAATTTTTGACAAAGCAGAGAAAATAGAGTCTGATCGCAGAGTGGTAACTTCAACTTCTTGATGTTTGAGCAGTTGTCTCACACAGAGTCTCCAGTCCTCCCTCACACGTTCTTGTCGTTCCTGCATTTTTGAGGTGTGTTTGAGCTGCACAGGAGTGTGTGTGTAAAGATGAGGATAACCTTTCAGCCGGTACAGAAGCCTTTGAAGTCGACCTGTTTGGTGGAGACGTGTGTTCTGTATCAAAGCGCTCAGCGAGGACGGTGCAGGAAGCCTCCGCCTTCCATCTCTCAATTTCTTATGTAAACGAGCCTCGTCACCGGCACGCTCAGATCTGCTCTGCTTTTGTTTCCCCCCTTCACCTCAGATTTCTGTTGTTTACAACATTTTCTGTCCAAAACTGCCGCCTCCCCCCCTCCTCCCCCTCCCCCCCTCCTCTCCTCGTTGGTCGGTTGACCCTGGGTAACCGAGATGATGACGACAAGGTGTGAAAGGTTTCCCGGGGCTTGGAGTGACAGCAGCAGGCCAAACACTCATCCAGATGGTGACTGCTCTTTGTTTCGCCCAGAGGCTGAAGACTGCACATCACAGCCAGAATAGAATAGAATAGAATAGAATAGAATAGAATAGAATAGAATAGAATGGAATAGGCTCTATATAATCCCAGCATGTGCAGATAGATGGTGTAGTGTTTTCAACGAGGATGTTGGTGACACCGAGTTAAACCACAAATGAAGACCCTGGAGTTTAGTTGCAGCTTGTTTAATTGTCTCCATGAACATGTGGTGAAAACTGAAATGACAGAAAATAAACTCCATCTCAACAGGCAGAAGCACGTTTACATCAATAAAGTGCATTACTCTCACTAAAACATTGATGTTAGCAAATACACATTAATATCCAGTTATCTGTACAAACTGTCATATAAAGTAACTTACGGCGTTCCGGCCTGATAATTCGGAGTAGATGGCATTTGATTACATCTCCATACTGCCTTTAACATGAGGAGCCTGTTTCTCAGCAAAACCGAGCGCTTGACCAAAACCGGAAGTGCTTGACCGGAACCGGAAGTGCCCCGCCAGAACAGGAAATACATTTTAGCGATATTTTCCTTTTAACTAAAACGTATATACAACATGAATTATTCATTTTAACAACACATATTAATTTTTAATGGCAAATCTTTTTAGAATTATTTATTTCAAATTTATGAACCTATTTATTCAGAGAAACGCCTTAAGGGCAACACACTCCCCGCCTGGCCTCTCGAGGCCACTATGCTAAACGAACATTATGCATTCAGTCCTTTGGCATGAGGAGGATAACTTCTGTAACTGGTCGCAAAAATGTCTTTATGCACCCTTCAGTACATATCTTTACCTCAATTTTCCTTACTCGATCGTCCTTGCTTGGGAATGTGGCAGTGACCCTGGCCATGGGCCAGCTGTTTCGTGCAACCTGCTTGTCCTTGAGCAGAACCAGGTCACCAACTTGGAGGTTTCTGCGCGACCCGGTCCATTTCTGCCTTTGCTGCAATGTGGGTAGATACTCTCGCCTCCAGCGTGTCCAGAACTGGTTGGAAAGGGCTTGGACCCGTCTCCATTGTTTGTTGTAGAGGTCTTTATCCGAAAAGTCTCCAGGTGGGGATAGGAGGCAAGATTTCTGCGTAAGGAGCATTGAAGGGGATAGGACGAAGGGGTTCTCTGGATCAGAGGATACTGGGACGAGCGGCCTTGCATTTATTATGGCTGTAACCTCAGCCATGAGTGTGCATAACACGTCGTGAGTCAGTTGAACCTTATTTTGTAGTAGCATGGAGTCCAGGATTCTGCGGGCGACTCCGATCATGCGCTCCCAAGAGCCTCCCATGTGGGATGCGTGTGGTGGATTAAACTCCCAACTGCAGCCTTGGACAGTTAGGCACTGTTGGAGTGATTTATCCATTCCAAGTTCCTTTGAAGTGCTAATAAAATTGGTGCCACGGTCAGATAGCAGCTGTTTGGCGGGGCCTCTCAGGGCGAAGAAGCGGCGGAGGGCGTTTATGCAGCTGGATGTGTCCAGAGATTCGATTACCTCAATATGCACAGCTCTCGAACTCATGCAGGTAAACATGATGGCCCACCGCTTACTTTCAGCTACTCCGCCCCTGGTACGCCTGGTTGTTATGGACCACAGTCCAAAGACATCAAGGCCGACGTAGGTGAAAGGAGGACAAGTTTTTAGGCGTTCAGGTGGTAGGTCCGCCATGAGTTGTTGTTCTTGTTTTCCACGTAGTTTGCGGCAGGTTAAACATTTGTGGATTACTGAATTGACTAGTTTTTTGCCGCCTAAAACCCACAGCCCAGCAGCTCTGATTGCTCCTTCCGTCAGATGACGACCTTGGTGCCTTGTTAGCTCGTGATAATGGCGAGTGAGCAGAAGGGAGATGTGACTGTTTTTTGGAAGAATTACTGGGCTCTTTTCAACACTCTCAATTTCTGCGTGTTTGAGTCGGCCTCCAACAGAAATGAGACTGTCCTGTAACATTGGGCTGAGCTTCTTGAGGGGGCTCTGTTTTGAGATTGGCTTGCCAGCATCAAGGGCAGAAAGTTCCTTCTCAAAGTATGCCTTCTGTGTCTCTTTGAAGATGACAGTTTTTGCTTGAGCAATCTCCTCTGGAGTTTGAGGCAGATGACATTTGTGCCAGCCTTTGCATTTTTTGTTTGGATTAGTCCCATTGAAGGACTTTGCAATGTGGATAAGATTTGCTATGGCTCTGACTAAAGACTGAAAAGTAGAAAAGTGCTCAAAACGCTTACAGATGAGTACTTGGAGGTGAGTGACGTAAGTTTTTACTTCTGGTCTAATTTCTGAGTCTTTATCTGGTTCAATCAGGTCAAACCTTCCACTCAGTTGTGTTGTCTCTGCGGCAGGACGGTGGATGAAGGGTGGTCCGGTGAACCAGGTGGACCTTTTTAGTTGGAATGCCGACAGTGACCTAGACGCATGGTCTGCTGGATTTTCCTCTGTGCGCACATAATGCCACTGTTCTGGCTTTGATGACTGGCGAATGCGCTGTACTCTGTTGTGAACGTATGTGTAAAACCTTTTTGACTCATTACAGATGTAGCCAAGCACTACTTTACTGTCCGTATAGAAATGCACTGCATCAAAGTCTAAGTCTAACTCATCTTGGATGAGGTCAGCCATTTCTGCTGCCAAGACGGCTGCACATAGTTCAAGTCTTGGTATTGTAGGTTCTGACAGGGGGGCTAGTTTTGCTTTGCCCATTATGAACCCAACCTCGACCTTCCCATCTGTTTGAACTGCCTTTAAGTAGGCCACAGCTCCTATGGCCTTAGTAGATGCATCTGAGAACAAACACAGTTCCTTTCGCTTTGCTCGACTTAGTGAGGTGGATGTGTAGGTTCTGGGAACATGTAGTTCTCTTAGATCCTGAAGGGAATTTCTCCATGTTTCCCATCTGCTTCGTTTGTCCTCTGGAAGGGGTACCTCCCAATCTGAACATTCTGAAGTAAGCTCTCTGAGTAGGGCCCTTCCTTGGATTGTAATGGGTGCCAATAGGCCCAGGGGATCGAAGACGCTATTGACAGAGGACAATACGCCACGGCGAGTGAATGGCTTGCTTGAGGTGGCCACTGAGTAAGTGAATGTGTCTCTTGTTATTTCCCAAATGAGTCCAAGGCTTCGCTGGGATTGTGTCTCTTCACCACTTAAATCTAAGTTTTTAATGACAGGAGCACAATCTTCTGGGCAGAAGGCCTGCATAACTGCCTGAGAGTTGGAAACGAACTTATGCAGGTGTAGGTTGGATTCAGCGAGTGAGGCTTGTGTTCTTTGAAGCAAGTCTATAGCCTCAGCAGGAGAGGGGACAGAGATCAAGCCGTCATCTACGTAAAAGTGCCTCTCCACGAACTTTACTGTATCTGCACCATAGTCTTTCGAACCTGCTCTGATGGCCTTGCGTAGTCCATAAATGGCAACAGCGGGGGATGTTGAGTTGCCAAACACGTGGACTTTCATCCGGTACTCGACAACTTCGTTGTTTGGGTTGTTGTCCCTATGCCACAGAAAACGGAGGAAGTTGCGGTGGTCTTCGCGTACCATAAAACAGTGAAACATTTGCTGTATATCTGCCATGATTGCAACACTTTCTGTCCGGAAGCGGAGAAGAACTCCGACAAGTGTGTTGTTTAAATCAGGGCCAGTAAGGAGGACACTGTTAAGAGAGACACCCAAGTACTGGGCGCTAGAATCGAAGACAACCCTGATCTGATTGGGTTTTTGGGGGTGGTAGACTCCAAATGTTGGAAGATACCAACACTCTTCTCCCTTTTCCAGTGGGGGGGCCACCTCAGCGTGACCATTGGAGAGGATTTTTTCCATGAAGGCCACATAATGCTCCCGCATTTCAGGTTTCCTATTAAGGGTGCGTTTTAAGGAGGAGAACCTCGTGGCTGCCTGCTGTCTGTTGTTTGGTAATTGCTGGCGGGGTTCCTTAAATGGAAGTGGGGCGACCCAACTGTTGTCCACGTCTCTGTACATAGTATTGTCCATCATTTTTAGAAAGAGAGTGTCCTGTATTGAGTGAGCTGGTTTGTTGTCGTTATCTGTCCGGTTAAAAACTGTTTGACCCAGAGTTTGTTCGGGCGCTTTACCTGGCCTGTTTGTGTGTGGCATTTCTTTGAGTTGCAGGAGGCTACTGCATGGTTTGAAAACTGTAGGGCGGCCATTTTCCAGAACGACTGTCTTCAGGGTGCTGACTGTAGGCCTATGGACATTACCCAGACAGACCTCCCCAACTACAACCCACCCTAGGTCTAGGCGCTGGGCGAAGGGGGCATTATGGGGGCCGTTAATTCTCTGCCTGACCTTGTGTGCCTGTAAAATGTCTCTCCCTAGTAGCAGGAGTATTTCGGCTTTAGGGTCTAGCTCTGGGATGTACTTTGCTATGGTACGGAGGTGCGGCTGGTGTAGCACTGCGCTGGGAGTTGGGATTTCATTCCTATTGTTAGGGATGTCCTGACACTCTATGAGCGATGGTAGAGGGATCACCACTGACCTATCCAGTGACTCGATATGGAAGCCTTCAGCTATTTTACCCCATGTTTCTACAACACCAGAGCATGTTCTAAGTTTGTAGGAGAAAGGTTCACTTTTAATGTCAAAAAGTTCGAAGAACTCAGGCTTGGCTAAAGAACGATTGCTCTGATCGTCTAGTATTACATATGCCTTAACAGCTCTGTCTTTGTCACCTTTAGGGTACACCCATGTGAGACATATCTTGGAACATGAACGTCCCCACTGACCTGGACCGCACACGTCTGTGCAGCTTGTTGTGACATCAACCATGTCATGACTGTTTTCTCTCTCCCCGCCATTCTCTTGTGCCGGAGGTGGAGCCTTGTTGGTCTGTGGTGGAGGACCGGGATGCATGGCTGCATCGTGACTTGTGCTGTCACATTCAGAACACTTTACCGAAGATTTGCATTCCTTCGCAAGATGAGTATCTGAAGAACAGCATCTGAAGCACAATCCTTTCTCTTTGAGGAAGGCCTTCCTTTCGTCCAGTGCTTTATTCCTAAATGTTCTGCATCTTTTGAGCGGGTGTGGCTTGTTATGTAGTGGGCAGTTCCGGTTAAAGTCCTTGTTAGGGGGAGAAATCGACTCGGGAGGAAAGGGGCTCGTTATCGCACCGTTAAAGACTTGTCACCCACTGAAGGACTCGTTCAGTGGGTGACGAAATGTGAAGTTCAAGAATCAAGTGTAAAGATAAGCAGATCTAACTGAGGAGACTTTAAGATGGAAGGATTCAGACGTGAGGAGCTTCTTCTGACTCTGCAGCGCTGAGGTTGGTGCTCGCCACGCTGAAGGAACGCTGAAGGAACGCTAGGAGGTCAGTGAGACACTCGGCAAAGACCCACTCACACACACACCCACAACTGCTTTGTCTTTCCTGCCTGCGTCTGAAGACTTTACAGATCTGAATCTCGTGCTTTCTAGAGTCGATCTATCCACTCATCATCTTGTGGCTCATGTGAGGATTTCTGTCCCATTGTGCGCATTTAAATGCATGAAGACCCTCAGACAGGATATCAGACAGACCCACAAATGCATTTCACAGAAAGCCTCTCAGCATGATCCAACAGTCACCTTTTCATTCAAACGCTGCTGCTGATGTGAACAACGTGACGTGATCTCTCACTGTGAACGGGCTCATTCGGACCACAGACTCTGGACTTCACGTGTTTGAGGCTCATACCTGCTCACGCAGACTCAGTGAGTGCGCCAAGCACTGCTGCTCCTGATACGTGGAAGCCAAAGACACCGAGGATGAGGAGACGTCGGCTGTTTTCCCTCACGTGTAGCTGTACTGACAGCCTACAGCCAAACACTGTGTGAAGTTACCATGGTTACTGTGACAACGCCCAATCAAAAAAGTACAGTCCTGTGGACTTGAGTAGAGCGGGTCTGTCTTTATCCTTCTGGTCGGGCCCTGGTTCTGGCCGGCCTCCTGCAGTGAACCCGACGGGAGGCTTGTCAGAGCTTCGGGGCCACATGAGCCCGACTGCAGCTTTGAAACACTCACAGCTTCATCTTCGCATGAAAAAACCGTGAACGAATAAATAAGCGGATCACATTTGTATTCTCTGCTCCGCTGATCTTTCTGAAATTACTCACAATCCACTGATGTTACATTCAGAAACGCTTCTCTGCGTAACTAATCAGTGATTTACAACTTGGATATGAAAAGGCCTTTAAAAATAATGAAAACACTCAGCTTTAATTAAATCCATCATTCTTCCATTAACGCCGGTTTGCAAAGATGTGGCCTCGCTTGACTTTTCAATCAGAGACTCGTTCTTTATGTGTTTGCTTTACGTTTAGCTTCACCGTTAATACCTCATTAACACTTCCTGCCTCCTGTCATTACTGCTGCTGGCATGCAGGTCGAGCTCTTTTAGTCCATTCAGGTGCAGAGAAATCACCCGGCAGGGGGCCAACAACACGAGTCTGAGGGAAGAAGACTTTGAAGTGAGCTTTCAGGACGCCTGAGGTCGCGTTCTCCAGGAAAAGCCAGAGAAGCAGCTCTGTGGATGCATTTGTTCCAGTTTTTAGCTCAGAGCAGTGTAACCATCACTTCATACAGCAAAGAGTTTTTCTCCGGTGAAAGATGCACAAAAGAGGACCGTTGTTTGTGTACGGCACTCATTCATGGGCCTTCCTGCATGTGTCAGTGAAAGCTGGCGCGGCGCTACGTCACGCAGCATGAACGGGTGGAGGTGGATTACAGCTGAAGCAGCATCAACAGCACGCTCCCTGTCAGATCTGCAGGTGGACGTGTGGACAGGTGTCAGCTGAGCCAGATGATGCTGAGGTCAGCTGACTGTGACATCAGATTACTGTCCAGCACCACCTCAGTGCTGGTTTCTAGTACAAACACGTACAAGAAACACACCTTAGTCTTTATTACTTACATGCTTTACAGGCTTCAGTCCGAGGCTGCGTTTAAGGCTTGAGGGGAATAAAAGTTGGAGATGGTTTGATCATTTCAGCAACATCTTTTTATAAAACAATGCCTGGTCATTCACTCATCTGATGAAATCAGCAGTGTTTCACCATCTGTGACAGATTCAGTGAGTCATAGAAAGACTTAGTGAAACAAAAGACACGGAGCTGAGTCTTTGGTCTGTGATAAGATCGCACAGAAGTGCACCATCAAATCAGTGCCGAATCAGTGAAGATGACGCTCTGCATGTACCGAGCTCAGTGGTGTGCCTACATCCATCGTCTTGGACATGGAAAAACTGGATGGATGCATGTATGGATGCATGGACCGCACTATCATCGAGGTTTTAACTGTCGTATAACGGGCTGATGTCGTGCAGCTCTGCTGTCTGAGGACCCGGCGGGCGTCCCCAGTGGAGAACCTCTGATGCTCAGTGGAAGAAGTCGTCTGCTGCTAACATAATCAGCTGTTGCCTCTCTTCACTGACACCAGCTCTACTCTCACTCGTTCACGTTTCTGTGGTCAGGTAAGTGTGCAGGTGTTTATTATTCTGTGCAGTCTAACACTGACTCATTAACTCTGATTAGGATGTAATGATTGGAAAAGTTCTGTGTTGAGCGCTGCTGACTGTGTCGCTGCTCCTTTAATGATCACTACGGGGCATTTGTAAGGCTGGTTCAGACTGTGGTCTGTGTTGATAGTGGCTGCGTCAGTAAAATGTTCACTGGCATTCCCCCAGGACGCTGGGTGCTCCTTTAAATAGACAGGTCCATGTGAGCTGCAGCTGGAGTCTGAATAGCTCCGCTGTGCCGGGCTCCAGAGGAACGCCGGCTCTGATTTGATTTGATTTGCAGATTCAGCCTCTCGCCTCGGCTCTGCAGCAGAACCTCTGCGGGTCTCTGAGCCCGCGTTTGCATTTCCACCTCAGCAGGAACCGTCAACTGTGAAGTGCAGTGGGTGTGAATGTTAAGTTGTAGACAATGGGCTAGTTTGTGTGTCCAGAGTAAAGCTTAAGGAAGCGCTATGATGAGGCAGGAGGCAGGAGAGGAAGTGAGGGAGCCTGTTCACACTTGGAAACCTGACGGGATGAGTTAGCGATGACATCCAGCTTACTAGCTAAACCTAAGAGCAGCCGAGTGCAGAGCTAAATGTTAAAAAGTGTTGGTGTGAGCGAGCTTCTCCTGCACAGCAACTCATTGTTTTTGTGCTGCAGCCTTCATCAGGGAATCGTGGACTGTGCTATTTTACTAGGTGCACGTTAACCCTGCAGCACTGATCGGTTAGCTTTGGTGCTCTCACAAAGGGAAGACAGAGGATCAGACTGCTGGGACAATGAGCTCTGAAGCTCATGTCACATAATCAAAATTTACCTTCAGTTTCTTTCAAAGGAAATGACATCACCTCCAGATTACAGTGACACTTTAGATATTTACTAAAGGTGTTCTAAACTCTCCAACACTTTCCAGTCTGCTAACGCTAATGCTAACGCTAAATGATGCTGTGGTAATCAGGGCTGCTCTGAATCAGCTGATGAGGTTTTATATTTGCACATTTCTTTGCAGAGAAAAGTCTCAGACTCCTTGTTACTTTTTAACAGCTCACTATAAAACACACGCACATACACAACCTGTGTTAAGAAATATATTCTAAAACACTTGTTCAGTAAAGACTCAGAGAAGAGAAACACACAGAACACACAGCCTCCAGACTGAGAGACTCGCGCTGAGAAACTGCCCCGGTCTTTATTTATACTTCAGTTAGCGTTTGTTCCTTACGTGTGTGTGTGTGTGTGTGTGTGGTCCCATAAATGACTTCCCTTAACCTGCTGGTCTGGAAAATCCAACAGTTCATCTATATGTAAAGAAGCACTTAAACTAAAACTGACATAGCTACGTTAATCCTACCGTAAAACAATAAGACAAGGTACGACCTCTCTCATGCTCCTAGGATGTAGGGGTGAACACCCTAGAATGTTACAGACCTCCTAGGATGAGACATTCTTTCAATATGCCACCAACTAAACACTAATGATTACATGCAGTATTCTACCATATACAAACTTATATAATTAAAAGATTATACTGACTACTAAGTACAATTTCCTATTGACAACCTGTCATCATACCACAACACAGCACACATACGAACAACAAAACCGCTCCTTACAACACTACTTATGTCTCAGGGCAAACAATGACAACATGTACATAACATCTGATTAACATTACTGCAGCACACAAACACAAATCCAGGTTCGTGTTCACAGCTGTTGACTTTCTAACAAGTCAGACTAAAAACATGTTTTCAAAGTTTTCTGAATCCAGTTTCAGTCGTTTCTGTGTCGTCAGGTGTGTCTGCTGACGTGAATACAGGAAGAAGCTTCAGTGTTCTGGACTGTTGGAGAACATGGAGAGCTCACAGTGGTAGCCCAAAACATCCCAGAATACAAAGCATGTGTGGCCATGGGGACGCATTTAGTTTAAACTGGCAGAGCACGCCTGGTCGCTGGGTCAGATGGAGATCGGCTCGACGGAGCACACCGAGAGTCTCAGGACACCTGCTACACCTGATCCATCTGTGGCTGTCACAGGACGGTGCTGGAGGTGGAGCCTCTTAAAGCCGTGTGTGATGCGGTAAAGTTAAATCAGATTTCATTGGTGGTTAGTTACCAGTGGTTTTTGTGTCTCTGTGACCCGGAAATGAAGCTTGTTTGCTAAAGTTTCAAAATAAGAGTCTGGACATGAACTAAAATCAGGCCCGATTACACCACTTCTGTCGCCCCTCCTTCCTCCACCCCCTCCCACCACCAGACTGATCAGAGGTGACATCCGCCTCTAAGCCTCACAGAGGCTGAAGAGGCCTGACACCACCCTCTCTGCTCCGCTCGGCCTCGTCTCTCTCCTCTGACACGAGTTAATAATCTTATTTGTAGGGCTCCGCCGCTCTCCTCGGGTTTGTTCCTCTCGCTGTTTAAAGCGCTTCATGCTCGTTTTCGTCTGTGCCAGAAACCACAAACACAGATATGATTAATAAATGGCACAGACCCATCCAGATAAAAGCGCTCTCACGGGTACCATTTCATATTCAGTCATTTCATTGAGGTTTAATGCTGTAGTGACATAATATGCATAAGTGAAATATTAAATAAATAAAAGCGTTTAATGTGAGGAGTCTGCAGGTCTGCAGCGAACCCAGAAATTTAAATAAACACAAACTGTGTGAAGGTCCTGAGACACACACACACACACACACACACACACACACACACACACACACACACACACATGAAAGTGTGTTGTTGTTGCTACAGAGCAGCTGAAAGGTCATCCTGGGGATTTTCTTTAAGGCTCTTTTTTTTGCATTTCCTCTGACCCGTCACCATCACAGACCCCGCACCATCATCACCCTCACAGCTCTTCATCGTGCTCTGATTTATAGAGGAAAACAAGCTGCCTCTGAATACAGATGGGTACCTCCCCCCTCCACCTTCATCTCCATGCAGCTGGAGTCCTCCTCCAGTAAGAAGACACAGCACCAGACACTTAAAGTTAGCAGTGAGTGAGTGCCAGCAGTAAGAGTTTCCCATCTGTGAGCACAAACCATTGTGTATAGAGCTTTAGGAGGTAAAATGATGCCTCGCTGAGAGCTGCTTGAGTCTGAGAGAAAATACAGTGTCCACACAAACTGACGTGGAGTCTTTGCCCACTGCAGACACACACATTTACTGGGGCGTGGCCTGATACCTGCTGTCCACACCGATCAGCACACCTGTAAATATAATCCAGACAGTAGCACTTCCTGGTTACCGGGCGACAAACTTCAGGCTCGTCAGACTGTCTTGGTTTCATTTTCTCCAAAGCAAACAATTTAACGGCTCCGACACGAGAGAGGCGGCGAAGCGTTAGAACAGAGAACCGTCTACACAAAGCGACACCCTGAGAGCAGCACCAGCTGTTCCCACCTCTGCCTCACCTGAAACACCTGCAGGGTGTGAGGAGGAAGCAGACGAGCACGAGAACACTGAAGCTTTTCAAAGGTTCAGCTGAACAGCTCAGGAGGTGAAACACACACACACACACAAACGGTATGGCCACACCCACAACTATGGCCCCACACCCACCATAGACTCCTATGTTAAACATTTCCAGCAGAATGAAGATCCAAAGCTGTGTGAGTCTGTGTGTGAGTCTGTGTGTGAGCCTGCGTGTGAGTCTGTGTGAGTCTGTGTGTGAGTCTGTGTGTGAGCCTGCCTGTGAGTCTGTGTGTGAGTCTGTGTGTGAGTCTGTGTGTGAGTCTGTGTGTGAGCCTGCGTGTGAGTCTGTGTGTGAGTCTGTGTGTGAGCCTGTGTGTGAGCCTGTGTGTGAGTCTGTGTGTGAGCCTGCGTGTGAGTCTGTGTGAGTCTGTGTGTGAGTCTGCGTGTGAGTCTGTGTGAGTCTGTGTGTGAGCCTGCGTGTGAGTCTGTGTGAGTCTGTGTGTGAGTCTGTGTGTGAGCCTGCCTGTGAGCCTGCGTGTGAGTCTGCGTGTGAGTCTGTGTGTGAGTCTGCGTGTGAGCCTGCGTGTGAGTCTGCGTGTGAGCCTGTGTGTGAGCCTGTGTGTGAGTCTGTGTGTGAGCCTGCCTGTGAGCCTGTGTGTGAGTCTGCGTGTGAGTCTGTGTGTGAGTCTGCGTGTGAGCCTGTGTGTGAGTCTGCGTGTGAGTCTGTGTGTGAGTCTGTGTGTGAGTCTGTGTGTGAGCCTGCCTGTGAGCCTGTGTGTGAGTCTGTGTGTGAGCCTGCGTGTGAGTCTGTGTGTGAGCCTGTGTGTGAGTCTGTGTGTGAGCCTGCGTGTGAGTCTGTGTGTGAGCCTGTGTGTGAGTCTGTGTGTGAGCCTGTGTGTGAGTCTGTGTGTGAGTCTGTGTGTGAGCCTGCCTGTGAGCCTGTGTGTGAGTCTGTGTGTGAGCCTGTGTGTGAGTCTGTGTGTGAGCCTGTGTGTGAGCCTGCCTGTGAGCCTGCGTGTGAGCCTGCCTGTGAGCCTGTGTGTGAGTCTGTGTGTGAGCCTGCGTGTGAGTCTGCGTGTGAGCCTGTGTGTGAGTCTGCGTGTGAGTCAGTGTGTGAGCCTGTGTGTGAGTCTGCGTGTGAGCCTGTGTGTGAGTCTGCGTGTGAGTCTGTGTGTGAGTCTGTGTGTGAGTCTGTGTGTGAGTCAGTGTGTGAGCCTGTGTGTGAGTCTGCGTGTGAGCCTGTGTGTGAGTCTGCGTGTGAGTCAGTGTGTGAGCCTGTGTGTGAGTCTGCGTGTGAGCCTGTGTGTGAGCCTGTGTGTGAGTCTGTGTGTGAGTCTGTGTGTGAGTCTGTGTGTGAGCCTGCCTGTGAGTCTGCGTGTGAGTCTGTGTGTGAGTCTGTGTGTGAGCCTGCCTGTGAGTCTGTGTGTGAGTCTGTGTGTGAGCCTGCCTGTGAGTCTGTGTGTGAGTCTGTGTGTGAGCCTGTGTGTGAGTCTGTGTGTGAGCCTGCGTGTGAGTCTGTGTGTGAGCCTGCCTGTGAGTCTGCGTGTGAGTCTGTGTGTGAGTCTGTGTGTGAGCCTGCCTATGAGCCTGCGTGTGAGTCTGTGTGTGAGCCTGCCTGTGAGTCTGCGTGTGAGTCTGTGTGTGAGTCTGTGTGTGAGCCTGCCTATGAGCCTGCGTGTGAGTCTGTGTGTGAGTCTGTGTGTGAGTCTGTGTGTGAGCCTGCCTGTGAGTCTGTGTGTGAGTCTGTGTGTGAGCCTGTGTGTGAGTCTGTGTGTGAGCCTGCGTGTGAGTCTGCGTGTGAGCCTGTGTGTGAGTCTGTGTGTGAGCCTGCCTGTGAGCCTGCGTGTGAGTCTGTGTGTGAGCCTGTGTGTGAGTCTGTGTGTGAGTCTGTGTGTGAGCCTGCCTGTGAGCCTGCGTGTGAGTCTGTGTGTGAGTCTGCGTGTGAGTCTGTGTGTGAGCCTGTGTGTGAGCCTGCCTGTGAGTCTGCGTGTGAGTCTGTGTGTGAGTCTGTGTGTGAGCCTGCCTGTGAGCCTGCCTGTGAGCCTGTGTGTGAGTCTGCGTGTGAGTCTGTGTGTGAGTCTGTGTGTGAGCCTGCCTGTGAGTCTGCGTGTGAGTCTGTGTGTGAGTCTGTGTGTGAGCCTGCCTGTGAGCCTGCGTGTGAGTCTGTGTGTGAGCCTGTGTGTGAGTCTGCGTGTGAGTCTGTGTGTGAGTCTGTGTGTGAGCCTGCCTATGAGCCTGCGTGTGAGTCTGCGTGTGAGTCTGTGTGTGAGTCTGCCTGTGAGCCTGCGTGTGAGTCTGTGTGTGAGCCTGTGTGTGAGTCTGCGTGTGAGTCTGTGTGTGAGTCTGTGTGTGAGCCTGCCTGTGAGCCTGCGTGTGAGCCTGTGTGTGAGTCTGCGTGTGAGTCTGTGTGTGAGTCTGTGTGTGAGCCTGTGTGTGAGCCTGCCTGTGAGCCTGCGTGTGAGTCTGCGTGTGAGCCTGTGTGTGAGTCTGTGTGTGAGTCTGTGTGTGAGCCTGCCTGTGAGCCTGTGTGTGAGTCTGTGTGTGAGCCTGCCTGTGAGTCTGCGTGTGAGTCTGTGTGTGAGCCTGTGTGTGAGCCTGCCTGTGAGCCTGCGTGTGAGTCTGCGTGTGAGCCTGTGTGTGAGTCTGTGTGTGAGTCTGCGTGTGAGCCTGCCTGTGAGCCTGCGTGTGAGTCTGTGTGTGAGCCTGTGTGTGAGTCTGTGTGTGAGTCTGTGTGTGAGCCTGCCTGTGAGCCTGTGTGTGAGCCTGCCTGTGAGCCTGTGTGTGAGTCTGTGTGTGAGCCTGTGTGTGAGTCTGTGTGAGTCTGTGTGTGAGTCTGTGTGAGTCTGTGTGTGAGTCTGTGTGTGAGTCTGTGTGTGAGCCTGCGTGTGAGTCTGTGTGTGAGTCTGTGTGTGAGCCTGCCTGTGAGCCTGCGTGTGAGTCTGTGTGTGAGTCTGTGTGTGAGCCTGCCTGTGAGCCTGCGTGTGAGTCTGTGTGTGAGTCTGTGTGTGAGCCTGCGTGTGAGTCTGTGTGTGAGTCTGTGTGTGAGCCTGCCTGTGAGCCTGCGTGTGAGTCTGTGTGAGTCTGTGTGCGAGTCTGTGTGTGAGTCTGTGTGTGAGCCTGCGTGTGAGTCTGTGTGTGAGTCTGTGTGTGAGCCTGCCTGTGAGTCTGTGTGTGAGCCTGTGTGTGAGTCTGTGTGTGAGCCTGCGTGTGAGCCTGTGTGAGAGTCTGTGTGTGAGTCTGTGTGAGTCTGTGTGTGAGTCTGTGTGAGTCTGTGTGTGAGTCTGTGTGTGAGTCTGTGTGTGAGCCTGCCTGTGAGTCTGTGTGTGAGTCTGTGTGAGCCTGTGTGTGAGCCTGTGTGTGAGTCTGTGTGTGAGTCTGTGTGTGTCTGTGTGTGAGTCTGTGTGTGAGCCTGTGTGTGAGTCTGTGTGTGAGTCTGTGTGTGTCTGTGTGTGAGTCTGTGTGTGAGTCTGTGTGAGTCTGTGTGTGAGTCTGTGTGTGAGTCTGTGTGTGAGCCTGCGTGTGAGTCTGTGTGTGAGTCTGTGTGTGAGCCTGCCTGTGAGCCTGCGTGTGAGTCTGTGTGTGAGTCTGTGTGTGAGCCTGCGTGTGAGTCTGTGTGTGAGTCTGTGTGTGAGCCTGCCTGTGAGCCTGCGTGTGAGTCTGTGTGAGTCTGTGTGCGAGTCTGTGTGTGAGTCTGTGTGTGAGCCTGCGTGTGAGTCTGTGTGTGAGTCTGTGTGTGAGCCTGCCTGTGAGTCTGTGTGTGAGCCTGTGTGTGAGTCTGTGTGTGAGCCTGCGTGTGAGCCTGTGTGAGAGTCTGTGTGTGAGTCTGTGTGAGTCTGTGTGTGAGTCTGTGTGAGTCTGTGTGTGAGTCTGTGTGTGAGTCTGTGTGTGAGCCTGCCTGTGAGTCTGTGTGTGAGTCTGTGTGAGCCTGTGTGTGAGCCTGTGTGTGAGTCTGTGTGTGAGTCTGTGTGTGTCTGTGTGTGAGTCTGTGTGTGAGCCTGTGTGTGAGTCTGTGTGTGAGTCTGTGTGTGTCTGTGTGTGAGTCTGTGTGTGAGCCTGCCTGTGAGCCTGTGTGTGAGTCTGTGTGAGTCTGTGTGTGAGTCTGTGTGTGAGCCTGACTGTGAGCCTGCGTGTGAGTCTGTGTGTGAGTCTGTGTGTGAGCCTGCGTGTGAGTCTGTGTGTGAGTCTGTGTGTGAGTCTGCCTGTGAGCCTGCGTGTGAGTCTGTGTGTGAGTCTGTGTGTGAGTCTGTGTGTGAGCCTGACTGTGAGTCTGTGTGTGAGTCTGTGTGTGAGTCTGTGTGTGAGCCTGTGTGTGAGCCTGCCTGTGAGTCTGTGTGTGAGTCTGCCTGTGAGCCTGCGTGTGAGTCTGCGTGTGAGTCTGTGTGTGAGCCTGTGTGTGAGCCTGCCTGTGAGTCTGTGTGTGAGTCTGTGTGTGAGTCTGTGTGTGAGCCTGTGTGTGAGCCTGCCTGTGAGTCTGTGTGTGAGTCTGCCTGTGAGCCTGCGTGTGAGTCTGCGTGTGAGTCTGTGTGTGAGTCTGTGTGTGAGTCTGTGTGTGAGTCTGTGTGTGTCTGTGTGTGAGTCTGTGTGTGAGCCTGCCTGTGAGCCTGTGTGTGAGTCTGTGTGTGAGTCTGTGTGTGAGTCTGCGTGTGAGCCTGCCTGTGAGCCTGTGTGTGAGTCTGTGTGTGAGTCTGTGTGTGAGCCTGTGTGTGAGTCTGTGTGTGAGCCTGTGTGTGAGTCTGCCTGTGAGCCTGCCTGTGAGCCTGTGTGTGAGTCTGTGTGTGAGTCTGTGTGTGTCTGTGTGTGAGTCTGTGTGTGAGCCTGCCTGTGAGCCTGTGTGTGAGTCTGTGTGTGAGTCTGTGTGTGTCTGTGTGTGAGTCTGTGTGTGAGCCTGTGTGTGAGCCTGCGTGTGAGTCTGCGTGTGAGTCTGTGTGTGAGCCTGCCTATGAGCCTGCCTGTGAGTCTGTGTGTGAGTCTGCGTGTGAGTCTGTGTGTGAGTCTGCGTGTGAGTCTGCGTGTGAGTCTGCCTGTGAGCCTGCGTGTGAGTCTGCGTGTGAGTCTGCCTGTGAGCCTGCCTGTGAGTCTGTGTGTGAGTCTGCGTGTGAGTCTGTGTGTGAGTCAGTGTGTGAGTCTGTGTGTGAGCCTGCCTGTGAGCCTGTGTGTGAGTCTGTGTGTGAGCCTGCGTGTGAGTCTGCGTGTGAGCCTGTGTGTGAGTCTGTGTGTGAGTCAGTGTGTGAGCCTGTGTGTGAGCCTGCGTGTGAGTCTGTGTGTGAGCCTGTGTGTGAGTCTGCGTGTGAGCCTGTGTGTGAGTCTGCGTGTGAGTCTGTGTGTGAGTCTGTGTGTGAGCCTGTGTGTGAGTCTGCGTGTGAGTCTGTGTGTGAGTCTGTGTGTGAGCCTGCCTGTGAGTCTGCGTGTGAGTCTGTGTGTGAGTCTGTGTGTGAGCCTGCCTGTGAGTCTGTGTGTGAGTCTGTGTGTGAGCCTGTGTGTGAGTCTGCGTGTGAGCCTGTGTGTGAGTCTGTGTGTGAGCCTGCCTGTGAGCCTGTGTGTGAGTCTGTGTGTGAGCCTGCCTGTGAGCCTGTGTGTGAGCCTGTGTGTGAGTCTGTGTGTGAGCCTGCGTGTGAGTCTGCGTGTGAGCCTGTGTGTGAGTCTGTGTGTGAGCCTGCGTGTGAGTCTGTGTGTGAGCCTGTGTGTGAGTCTGTGTGTGAGTCTGTGTGTGAGCCTGTGTGTGAGCCTGCCTATGAGCCTGCCTGTGAGTCTGTGTGTGAGTCTGTGTGTGAGTCTGTGTGTGAGCCTGCCTGTGAGTCTGTGTGTGAGTCTGTGTGTGAGCCTGTGTGTGAGTCTGTGTGTGAGCCTGCGTGTGAGTCTGCGTGTGAGCCTGTGTGTGAGTCTGTGTGTGAGCCTGCCTGTGAGCCTGCGTGTGAGTCTGTGTGTGAGTCTGTGTGTGAGCCTGTGTGTGAGTCTGTGTGTGAGCCTGCGTGTGAGTCTGCGTGTGAGCCTGTGTGTGAGTCTGTGTGTGAGCCTGTGTGTGAGTCTGTGTGTGAGCCTGCGTGTGAGTCTGCGTGTGAGCCTGTGTGTGAGTCTGTGTGTGAGCCTGTGTGTGAGTCTGTGTGTGAGCCTGCGTGTGAGTCTGCGTGTGAGCCTGTGTGTGAGTCTGTGTGTGAGTCTGTGTGTGAGTCTGTGTGTGAGCCTGTGTGTGAGTCTGTGTGTGAGCCTGCGTGTGAGTCTGCGTGTGAGCCTGTGTGTGAGTCTGTGTGTGAGCCTGCGTGTGAGTCTGCCTGTGAGCCTGCGTGTGAGTCTGTGTGTGAGCCTGTGTGTGAGCCTGCGTGTGAGTCTGTGTGTGAGTCTGTGTGTGAGCCTGCCTGTGAGCCTGCGTGTGAGTCTGTGTGTGAGTCTGTGTGTGAGCCTGCGTGTGAGCCTGTGTGTGAGTCTGTGTGTGAGCCTGCCTGTGAGCCTGCGTGTGAGTCTGTGTGTGAGCCTGCGTGTGAGCCTGCGTGTGAGTCTGTGTGTGAGCCTGTGTGTGAGCCTGCGTGTGAGCCTGCGTGTGAGTCTGTGTGTGAGTCTGTGTGTGAGCCTGCGTGTGAGTCTGTGTGTGAGCCTGTGTGTGAGTCTGTGTGTGAGCCTGCGTGTGAGTCTGCGTGTGAGCCTGTGTGTGAGTCTGTGTGTGAGCCTGCGTGTGATTCTGCGTGTGAGTGTGTGTGTGAGTCTGTGTGTGAGCCTGCCTGTGAGTCTGCGTGTGAGTCTGTGTGTGAGTCTGTGTGTGAGCCTGCCTATGAGCCTGCGTGTGAGTCTGTGTGTGAGCCTGTGTGTGAGTCTGCGTGTGAGTCTGTGTGTGAGTCTCTGTGTGAGCCTGCCTGTGAGCCTGCGTGTGAGCCTGTGTGTGAGTCTGCGTGTGAGTCTGTGTGTGAGTCTGCCTGTGAGTCTGCGTGTGAGTCTGTGTGTGAGTCTGTGTGTGAGCCTGCCTGTGAGCCTGCGTGTGAGTCTGTGTGTGAGCCTGTGTGTGAGTCTGCGTGTGAGTCTGTGTGTGAGTCTGCGTGTGAGCCTGCCTGTGAGCCTGCGTGTGAGCCTGTGTGTGAGTCTGTGTGTGAGCCTGCGTGTGAGTCTGCGTGTGAGCCTGCGTGTGAGTCTGTGTGTGAGTCTGTGTGTGAGCCTGCCTGTGAGCCTGCGTGTGAGTCTGTGTGTGAGCCTGTGTGTGAGTCTGTGTGTGAGTCTGTGTGTGAGCCTGCCTGTGAGCCTGTGTGTGAGCCTGCGTGTGAGTCTGTGTGTGAGTCTGTGTGTGAGCCTGTGTGTGAGTCTGTGTGTGAGCCTGTGTGTGAGTCTGTGTGTGAGTCTGTGTGTGAGCCTGCCTGTGAGCCTGTGTGTGAGTCTGTGTGTGAGCCTGTGTGTGAGTCTGTGTGTGAGTCTGTGTGTGAGCCTGCCTGTGAGCCTGCGTGTGAGTCTGTGTGTGAGCCTGTGTGTGAGTCTGTGTGTGAGTCTGCCTGTGAGCCTGTGTGTGAGTCTGTGTGTGAGTCTGTGTGTGAGCCTGCCTGTGAGCCTGCGTGTGAGTCTGTGTGTGAGCCTGTGTGTGAGTCTGTGTGTGAGTCTGCCTGTGAGCCTGCCTGTGAGTCTGTGTGTGAGTCTGTGTGTGAGCCTGCGTGTGAGTCTGTGTGTGAGTCTGTGTGTGAGCCTGTGTGTGAGCCTGCCTGTGAGTCTGTGTGTGAGTCTGTGTGTGAGCCTGCGTGTGAGTCTGTGTGTGAGTCTGTGTGTGAGCCTGCCTGTGAGCCTGCGTGTGAGTCTGTGTGTGAGTCTGTGTGTGAGCCTGCCTGTGAGTCTGTGTGTGAGCCTGTGTGTGAGTCTGTGTGTGAGTCTGTGTGTGTCTGTGTGTGAGTCTGTGTGTGAGCCTGTGTGTGAGTCTGTGTGTGAGTCTGTGTGTGTCTGTGTGTGAGTCTGTGTGTGAGCCTGCCTGTGAGCCTGTGTGTGAGTCTGTGTGTGAGTCTGTGTGTGAGCCTGTGTGTGAGTCTGTGTGTGAGTCTGTGTGTGAGCCTGCCTGTGAGCCTGCCTGTGAGCCTGTGTGTGAGCCTGTGTGTGAGTCTGTGTGTGAGCCTGCGTGTGAGCCTACGTGTGAGTCTGTGTGAGAGTCTGTGTGTGAGTCTGTGTGAGTCTGTGTGTGAGTCTGTGTGAGTCTGTGTGTGAGTCTGTGTGTGAGTCTGTGTGTGTCTGTGTGTGAGTCTGTGTGTGAGCCTGTGTGTGAGTCTGTGTGTGAGTCTGTGTGTGTCTGTGTGTGAGTCTGTGTGTGAGCCTGCGTGTGAGCCTACGTGTGAGTCTGTGTGAGAGTCTGTGTGTGAGTCTGTGTGAGTCTGTGTGTGAGTCTGTGTGTGTCTGTGTGTGAGTCTGTGTGTGAGCCTGTGTGTGAGTCTGTGTGTGAGTCTGTGTGTGTCTGTGTGTGAGTCTGTGTGTGAGCCTGCCTGTGAGTCTGTGTGTGAGCCTGTGTGTGAGTCTGTGTGTGAGCCTGCCTGTGAGCCTGCCTGTGAGCCTGTGTGTGAGCCTGTGTGTGAGTCTGTGTGTGAGCCTGCGTGTGAGCCTACGTGTGAGTCTGTGTGAGAGTCTGTGTGTGAGTCTGTGTGAGTCTGTGTGTGAGTCTGTGTGAGTCTGTGTGTGAGTCTGTGTGTGAGTCTGTGTGTGTCTGTGTGTGAGTCTGTGTGTGAGCCTGTGTGTGAGTCTGTGTGTGAGTCTGTGTGTGTCTGTGTGTGAGTCTGTGTGTGAGCCTGCCTGTGAGCCTGTGTGTGAGTCTGTGTGTGAGTCTGTGTGTGAGCCTGCGTGTGAGTCTGTGTGTGAGTCTGTGTGTGAGTCTGCCTGTGAGCCTGCGTGTGAGCCTGTGTGTGAGCCTGCGTGTGAGTCTGTGTGTGAGTCTGTGTGTGAGTCTGCCTGTGAGCCTGCGTGTGAGCCTGTGTGTGAGTCTGTGTGTGAGTCTGTGTGTGAGTCTGCCTGTGAGCCTGCGTGTGAGCCTGTGTGTGAGTCTGTGTGTGAGTCTGCCTGTGAGTCTGCCTGTGAGCCTGCGTGTGAGCCTGTGTGTGAGCCTGTGTGTGAGTCTGCCTGTGAGCCTGCCTGTGAGTCTGTGTGTGAGTCTGTGTGTGAGTCTGTGTGTGTCTGTGTGTGAGTCTGTGTGTGAGTCTGCCTGTGAGCCTGCGTGTGAGCCTGTGTGTGAGTCTGCCTGTGAGCCTGCCTGTGAGTCTGTGTGTGAGTCTGTGTGTGTCTGTGTGTGAGCCTGTGTGTGTCTGTGTGTGAGTCTGTGTGTGAGTCTGCCTGTGAGCCTGCGTGTGAGCCTGTGTGTGAGTCTGCCTGTGAGTCTGTGTGTGAGTCTGTGTGTGTCTGTGTGTGAGTCTGTGTGTGTCTGTGTGTGAGTCTGTGTGTGAGTCTGCCTGTGAGCCTGCGTGTGAGCCTGTGTGTGAGTCTGCCTGTGAGTCTGCCTGTGAGCCTGTGTGTGAGTCTGTGTGTGAGTCTGTGTGTGTCTGTGTGTGAGTCTGTGTGTGAGCCTGCCTGTGAGCCTGTGTGTGAGCCTGTGTGTGAGCCTGCGTGTGAGTCTGTGTGAGTCTGTGTGTGAGTCTGTGTGTGAGCCTGACTGTGAGCCTGCGTGTGAGTCTGTGTGTGAGTCTGTGTGTGAGTCTGCCTGTGAGCCTGTGTGTGAGCCTGCGTGTGAGTCTGTGTGTGAGTCTGTGTGTGAGTCTGCCTGTGAGCCTGTGTGTGAGTCTGTGTGTGAGTCTGTGTGTGAGTCTGCCTGTGAGCCTGCGTGTGAGCCTGTGTGTGAGCCTGTGTGTGAGTCTGCCTGTGAGCCTGCGTGTGAGTCTGTGTGTGAGTCTGCCTGTGAGCCTGCGTGTGAGTCTGTGTGTGAGTCTGTGTGTGAGTCTGCCTGTGAGCCTGCGTGTGAGTCTGTGTGTGAGTCTGTGTGTGTCTGCCTGTGAGTCTGTGTGTGAGTCTGTGAGTGAGTCTGCCTGTGAGCCTGCGTGTGAGTCTGTGTGTGAGTCTGCCTGTGAGCCTGCGTGTGAGTCTGTGTGTGAGTCTGTGTGTGAGCCTGCCTGTGAGTCTGTGTGTGAGTCTGCGTGTGAGTCTGTGTGTGAGCCTGCCTGTGAGTCTGTGTGTGAGTCTGTGTGTGAGTCTGTGTGTGAGCCTGCCTGTGAGTCTGTGTGTGAGTCTGCCTGTGAGTCTGTGTGTGAGTCTGTGTGTGAGCCTGTGTGTGAGTCTGTGTGTGAGTCTGCCTGTGATTCTGTGTGTGAGTCTGTGTGTGAGCCTGCCTGTGAGTCTGTGTGTGAGTCTGCGTGTGAGCCTGTGTGTGAGTCTGTGTGTGAGTCTGTGTGTGAGCCTGCCTGTGAGCCTGTGTGTGAGCCTGTGTGTGAGTCTGTGTGTGAGTCTGTGTGTGAGCCTGCCTGTGAGTCTGTGTGTGAGTCTGTGTGTGAGCCTGCCTGTGAGTTTGTGTGTGAGCCTGCCTGTGAGTCTGCGTGTGAGTCTGTGTGTGAGCCTGCCTGTGAGTCTGTGTGTGAGTCTGTGTGTGAGCCTGCCTGTGAGTCTGTGTGTGAGTCTGCGTGTGAGTCTGTGTGTGAGTCTGTGTGTGAGCCTGCCTGTGAGTCTGTGTGTGAGTCTGCGTGTGAGCCTGCCTGTGAGTCTGTGTGTGAGTCTGTGTGTGAGTCTGCGTGTGAGCCTGCCTGTGAGTCTGTGTGTGAGCCTGCCTGTGAGTCTGTGTGTGAGTCTGTGTGTGAGCCTGCCTGTGAGTCTGTGTGTGAGTCTGTGTGTGAGCCTGCCTGTGAGCCTGCCTGTGAGTCTGTGTGTGAGTCTGTGTGTGAGTCTGCCTGTGAGCCTGCCTGTGAGTCTGTGTGTGAGTCTGTGCGTGAGCCTGCCTGTGAGCCTGTGTGTGAGTCTGTGTGTGAGTCTGCCTGTGAGCCTGTGTGTGAGTCTGTGTGTGAGTCTGCCTGTGAGTCTGTGTGTGAGTCTGTGTGTGAGCCTGCCTGTGAGCCTGTGTGTGAGTCTGTGTGTGAGTCTGCCTGTGAGCCTGTGTGTGAGCCTGTGTGTGAGTCTGTGTGTGAGTCTGCCTGTGAGTCTGTGTGTGAGTCTGTGTGTGAGCCTGTGTGTGAGTCTGTGTGTGAGCCTGCCTGTGAGTCTGTGTGTGAGTCTGCCTGTGAGTCTGTGTGTGAGTCTGTGTGTGAGCCTGCCTGTGAGTCTGTGTGTGAGTCTGCCTGTGAGTCTGTGTGTGAGTCTGTGTGTGAGCCTGTGTGTGAGCCTGCCTGTGAGTCTGTGTGTGAGTCTGTGTGTGAGCCTGTGTGTGAGCCTGCCTGTGAGTCTGTGTGTGAGTCTGCCTGTGAGTCTGTGTGTGAGTCTGTGTGTGAGCCTGCCTGTGAGCCTGCGTGTGAGTCTGTGTGTGAGTCTGTGTGTGAGCCTGCCTGTGAGTCTGTGTGTGAGTCTGTGTGTGAGCCTGCCTGTGAGTCTGTGTGTGAGTCTGCCTGTGAGTCTGTGTGTGAGTCTGTGTGTGAGTCTGCCTGTGAGCCTGTGTGTGAGCCTGCCTGTGAGCCTGCGTGTGAGTCTGTGTGTGAGTCTGTGTGTGAGCCTGCCTGTGAGTCTGTGTGTGAGTCTGTGTGTGAGCCTGTGTGTGAGTCTGTGTGTGAGTCTGTGTGTGAGCCTGCCTGTGAGTCTGTGTGTGAGTCTGTGTGTGAGTCTGCCTGTGAGCCTGTGTGTGAGCCTGTGTGTGAGTCTGCGTGTGAGTCTGCCTGTGAGCCTGTGTGTGAGCCTGCCTGTGAGTCTGTGTGTGAGTCTGCGTGTGAGTCTGTGTGTGAGTCTGTGTGTGAGTCTGCCTGTGAGCCTGTGTGTGAGCCTGTGTGTGAGTCTGCCTGTGAGTCTGTGTGTGAGTCTGTGTGTGAGTCTGCCTGTGAGCCTGTGTGTGAGTCTGCCTGTGAGCCTGCCTGTGAGCCTGTGTGTGAGTCTGTGTGTGAGTCTGTGTGTGAGTCTGTGTGTGAGCCTGCCTGTGAGTCTGTGTGTGAGTCTGTGTGTGAGTCTGTGTGTGAGCCTGCCTGTGAGTCTGTGTGTGAGCCTGCCTGTGAGTCTGTGTGTGAGTCTGCCTGTGAGTCTGTGTGTGAGTCTGTGTGTGAGTCTGCGTGTGAGCCTGCCTGTGAGTCTGTGTGTGAGTCTGTGTGTGAGCCTGCCTGTGAGTCTGTGTGTGAGTCTGCGTGTGAGTCTGTGTGTGAGCCTGCCTGTGAGTCTGTGTGTGAGCCTGCCTGTGAGCCTGTGTGTGAGTCTGTGTGTGAGTCTGCCTGTGAGTCTGTGTGTGAGTCTGCGTGTGAGTCTGCCTGTGAGTCTGTGTGTGAGTCTGTGTGTGAGTCTGCGTGTGAGTCTGTGTGTGAGCCTGTGTGTGAGTCTGTGTGTGAGTCTGCGTGTGAGCCTGCCTGTGAGTCTGTGTGTGAGTCTGCCTGTGAGCCTGCCTGTGAGCCTGTGTGTGAGTCTGTGTGTGAGTCTGCGTGTGAGCCTGCCTGTGAGTCTGTGTGTGAGCCTGTGTGTGAGTCTGTGTGTGAGCCTGCCTGTGAGCCTGCCTGTGAGTCTGTGTGTGAGTCTGTGTGTGAGTCTGCCTGTGAGCCTGTGTGTGAGCCTGTGTGTGAGTCTGTGTGTGAGCCTGCCTGTGAGCCTGTGTGTGAGTCTGTGTGTGAGTCTGTGTGTGTCTGCCTGTGAGTCTGTGTGTGAGTCTGCCTGTGAGCCTGTGTGTGAGTCTGTGTGTGAGTCTGCCTGTGAGTCTGTGTGTGAGTCTGTGTGTGAGCCTGCCTGTGAGCCTGTGTGTGAGTCTGTGTGTGAGTCTGCCTGTGAGCCTGCCTGTGAGTCTGTGTGTGAGTCTGTGTGTATAGCTGAATATGTCCATGATGATAATTTGACTAAATGTGTCGATCGCCTCATTTAATGACTGAAAACAAACTGAGGATCAAACAAAAGTTCTTCACTTGCCTTTTCTGATGTAGGCGGAGCTTCAGCTTGTGTCTTTTGGGGCTTGAACCCCCCCCCCCCCCAATTTTAATATGACCTTCACACTAATGAGCTTCTGTAACTACATTTCCCAGAAGACACCACACAAAGGCTCTGCAATCTCTGCAGTGAGAGCATGTAAAGGAGACCCGCTGCATTGTTCAGGAAGAGGAGAGAGTGGTGTTTGAAACAGAGTCGCTGGTTTGATTCCCAACAGGAACTTCCCATTTCCTCCTCTGATATCTGTGAAGCTACCATCTGTATATCAGAATGGCGACACAGCACTTCTCACGGCTGAGTACGGATGGGTTCTGACATAAACGGTAGTAACCAGACCGAAAAGCAGCGCACATTTCGGTGCTTTTTTTTTTCCTGAGCTGTGATACACTTCAGATTCTAGCCAATCGTTTTACCTTTCCGAGGATAGTAGGCGGGTCCAGGTACGTACGTTGTTTTAGAGCAGAGCTACAGATTAAAAATGCCCAAGGTGAAGCGGTCAAAGCGGTCAGCTCTTTTATAGATGCTGCGCTTTTCCCACAACGTCTCCAGAGATTCGTTCCGTCACTAAACATGTCATCATGAAAAAAGATTTACACAACATGTTACACAACATGTTACAGAATATGTCAGAATACAAGCACACCCACTGTAATGATGGCTTTGAGCTTTCTAGCATCCAGAGTCCTGACGAGCCCGTCCACCGACCGCAGACTCTCATTATTCTGAGTAATTGGACTCTTGTGACTCAGACGAATGCAGCCACCTGCTATCTACGCTACTGCGCAACATATAACATCTCATGTTGTAATAGGCACAAAGCAGACGTTACACATCGAGTATCACAAACGCACAACGTGAATGTCTATTTATGCATCTACTGAGTACAGGAGATTGCATTTCGGTCAAAAGTCTGGCTGTACTTCACAGCAAAATATGCAAACTCAGCAGCAACAAGTGCTTTAAGCTGATACTGTGATACTGTCAAAGGAGGTAACACCTCAAATCTGATGAAACACCTGGCGACGCATAGCGTATTTTTAAAAGCCGAGAAATGCGCCGTATTTGATAGCTTGCTGCGAGACCTCACAGCGAGCACATCTACTGCAGGTGTGGTGCCTGTTATCTGACCCGGAGTTAGCAACATCCCCCAAAAACCCGAAGAGGAGAGTCCTGGCCCCTAGCCCTGCCAGTGTAGCAGAAATGATGAGGATGATGATGCAGCAGCAGCCGTTCTTCTCTGCGTGAGTAGCTTCATGTTGTTCGTGTGTAATTTACGTTGAGTAGGCTAACCACGTTATTACATTAATGCATGTAAGGTGAACTAGCAAACATCATCATAGCTACATGTGGCTGTCTTCTTGTTTGATGGCAGATGCTCCCTTCACCCTGGACAAAAAGGCTAAAATGGCCAAAGAAAAAGTGGGAAACAGCTGAACATGAGAGGTCTTTGGACAAAGTTTGTGTTTTTTCCATTGTTTAAGCACCGGCACCGTTTCAAACGTACCGGTTTGGCACCGGTATTGGATAAAACCTAAACGATACCCATCCCTACAGCTGAGTGATTTTAAACTATGCAGCATTAATAAAAGTCATGGTTACAAGCGTCCCCTTCAATACCTAACCAGTCACAGATGGCTCCTCCTCCCTGAGTGTTTCCTCCCCACAGTCTCCAGGTGCAGACTCAGAGACAGTCTGATTATTGGGGTTCATCCTTTATTACTGTATCTTTACAGTCCAAAGGTACAAGGTTCAAGTCGCCTGCATCTAAAGCTGGAAGACAACAGTGAGGCATGCACACAAACACACAAATCATCAGGGTGTCACCTGATCCAGTCCATCAGGACAAACACTGAGGACATCACTGTGGTCTGTGCCTTTGGTTGCTTCTCCACCGAGTCTCTGCAGAGTGTAAACGTCCTGCAACATGCAGAACACACAAAGACACGCTCACAGCGCCGACACTGTAACACAACCCTCTGTTCCAACCACCTGCTCTATACGAAGAGCTGACATTTACGACACACCTGAGTGTACCTGCTCTGACGCACACACTGATTTACAGTTTAGTTTCTGAACACACACACACACACACACACACACACACACACACACACACACACACACACACTCTTCTGTGTGTGTAATGATGTTACACACAAACGTTTCACACGATTCTTTCTGTTGTCACGAAACTGGATTTTTAGCTCTGACCAGTGAATGAAGTGGGATTATGCAACCACACACACACACACACACACACACACACACACACACACACACACACACACACACACACACACACAGCAGCGCTCTCACACCGCCTCTGGACCCAGACTCCAATCTCATCTTCACCAATCTTCTCCTCTTTATTTCGGTCTCTCCCTCTCCCTCCGTCACTGTCTCTTTCTCCTCGCCTCCTCCCTTTCCCGCCTCGCTCCCCGTTCTCTGTTGCCACGGCAGCAGTGTGAAGAGGAGCAATGGAGGGAGAAGGAGGGGGAGGGAGTGCAGTGAAGGGGGGCTTGGAGGTGGTGGAGGGCAGAAAGCATCATCTCAGTCATGCTGATGAGATGAAAGAGAGACTCTGATATCTGCTGTTCTTCAGTTTGGTGTCGATAAAGTTTCTTTTAAAGGGGGAGGAGAAACAGGTGGAGGGAGGGGAGGGAGCAGCTGCACATATAGCTTCTTTCACACACACACACACACACACACACACACACACACACACACACACACACACAGAGGTTTCAATGTTAAGTGTGAAGTATGTTGGGAACACCTCCAGGTGATTGCTTTGGACTTCCTGGGATGTTCTGCCGTTAGCACTGGAAGAACAAGTAAAGAACACGACTCAAAGGAAACAGGTTTGGGAGCGTGCGGGTTCTCTCCGACGTAACCCGGCTGTAAGTGCGCAGGGCGGAGCTTCTGCTGACGAGGATGGCGACGCCGGCGGACTCGCTCCTGTAGGACTTTGTGTTTGAGGACGGCTCGTGCCCGGGTCCTGTACTGACGGAGTTCAGACGGAGGACAGGAGCCGCCCGCGGAGCTCTGTCAGAGAAGTGCAGCTTCACACGTCTTTTGTTTCCTCGATCGCTGCTCACGGCCACTGAGATTAGTCAGAAAGGTTCTTCCTTCCCTGTAATCCTGAGCTCATCTAATATGAGCTGGAAACAATTATTACTGCGTCATTCGAATAATTATTTTCCTCACCGAGGAGGTTAAGTTTGAGGATACGATTCTGACGAACCTTTGTGTAGAACCTTTGGTCTTCAGGGTCAGCGCCATGGTTTATTGGTGGAAAACTGACAAAAGGTTACAGAACTCTTTAAAATGTCATCACACAGCTGACCTCTGCTTCAAGAGCAATAATAATGCTTTTTAGGAGGTTACAGCCACTGTTTGCACTGAGAACATGTAGGAAATGATGCTGTGGGGATTCTAACCATCACATTACAGCATCCAAATATCATTTGACCTCTGACCTCACGGTTTACATTTCACATCAGGCTACGTTCAGTTATTCACAGTGTAGCAGTAAAACACGCCTTCCATGCAACGAGCACATCGTCACATTTCAGCGACTTCCAGGTAGATGGTGAAGATGGAGGAAGACTTCCCGAGTCTGGGAAGTCTGACAGCCTCCTGGCGTCGCAGCAGGAAGTGGCAGAGAGGAAATCAGAGGAAGACCACAAAGCAGCCCATAGCAGCTGAAAGGCTCACCTCACATCCTCGCAGCAAATATGGACTTTCACATTTGGACTTTTGGGGGGTGAAGTCACGTATGGGGGGGTCTCCTCCTCACCTCCTCCTCCCTCAGTGAACAAGCTGCAGCTTTAACATGATTCTCTGCAGGTTTCTCTTCCAGGACCTGACGGCAGCGTCCTGACGAGTGTTTACGTGGAGTCATTATCCCGACTCCGGCCCTCTGAGCCGTCTCCCCTCTTATTTCCCTGCTTCCCGCCTTCTTGTCTCCAGCTGTCATCTGAACCCTCTCATCCACCACAGATGCGTCTTTGCTTGTCAGCTTAGCTTTCTCCTGTTACTTCTTCAGTGTCACTTTTCTGTTTTGCTCTGAAGTAAAAATGTTTTTTGATGTGAATAAAGCCAAAGTGAATCTAAAAAGCAAAAACTTTGCTGAAGCGTTGGATGTCTGTTCGATTCAATCACAATCTGACTTTTCTCTTTCTGTTGTCTCTTAAATCTCTCATTTGGCTGCTCCACACCACTGTGAGCAGTGTGAGGCACGAATGCATTAAGAGCTGGAAATGGGACTCAGAGTGCATTAGTGTTTGTCTCCCTGGCTTGTCTGCTTTGTTTAAACTGCAGGAGGAGGATTTGTCTTGGCACGGACTGTTCTAAATAACTGTGGCCCGTGTGTTTCTGATTCCAGGGAACGACACTTGGTTGTCGCACTGCCACAGTTGTCCACTGGGGGAAATTAGCGGCAGCCACTTCCTGAAGACAAACATAAAGTTGACAGATGGTTGGGGGACAGGCTGGAGGAGATGGGCTGTAACGGGACTCTCCAGCTGCACTGAGAACACCCCAGAGGTGCACCAGACGATCCTCGTGAGTCGGAGATCAGCCAGATTTAAATCATGTGAGGTGTACTCAGGGTTTTCTTTTTAGTCTCACTGCTGGAACGTCCAGCACACACCTGGTATGGGAGAAAGGACAGCTGATGACAGCCGTTTGGTGGGCTGAACGCACACGAGCATGCCAGGAGCGCAGGATGTTTGTGGCGCTCTTCAGATAATGAAGGGAACGCTCACAGTTCAAACACACCGTTCATTTTTCCCTGACAAGCGTTTGTGAAATGAAAAGCGCCGGATGCACCGGCCCCTCCCTGCTGCTCGCACTCTGCTGCGCCTGGATTGGTCCCAGATGCTGTCGTCACCCTCGGTGCTGCAAACGGTCCATATTCAATAATCCCTGCGGCACCTGGGTGCTGGACACCAGGAGCCGGTGGCTTGTGAAGTGTTGCTGTGCTCAGCTCTTCTATCCTTGGACCTGTCTCAGTAAAAGCTAAAATAAAAATATCTTCACCCCCCCTCTCTCCCAACAACCCCCAGCGGTGACCTGCCATTGGCCGCCCTCCCGTTTAGCCTCCTCTCTGCTGTTTAACGTTGGCTGGACGCCGGCGTGCGGCGTTCCAAGAAACACTCCATTCCAGCACTCACCTTGGTCCAAGGCTCACATTTAATTATGGCTCTGATTCATGGCCTCTTTGTTATTACTGTCAGCTCCACTTCCCACCTTCAGACCAAACAAATGGCCATTTCCTCCACAAAAAACCTTCTTCCTCAACCTTTCCTTCTCATCACCTCTTCCCTGCCCAGCCTTCTCTCTTGGGTGCCAGTTTCAGGTGCAGCTGCCTGAACATCCAACCACGGTTGCTTCTAAACTTTGATCCAACTTTCTTCTTCTTTTAGTTTTTCAACAGCAGCCGCCGAGAGCTTAAATCCACTCGCAGAATGAACGAGATGCAGGATGACTACAGGCACAGATGCTACCACACAAAACTGCACAAAAGAGAAAGCCAAGAAATGATGACAAATCAAACTGACAACCGTTGTTTCCATTCTTACAACAAGACTGAACCGACCACAGAATCACCTTGGTGCTGCAACAACACTAATGTATGACACAAATGTCAAAGATAACAAAGAGCCTGAGCTTACAAAGTAGAAACAGCTTTTACTAAGTTGTCTGTGATGTGCAGACACAACACTGGTTCATCCTTCGGTCAGTGTCAATCGGTCGGGGCAGGCGGCCGCCACTCCCTGAGCCCGGCTCTGCCGAAGTTTTCTTCCTGTTGTAAGGCAGCTTTTCCTTCCCACTGTCGCCAAGCGCTTGCTCACAGGGCTCATGATGTCTCAGTGTTGGGGTTTCCTCTGTATGACTGCACAGTCTTCACCTTACAGTATAAAGCACAAAACAGTCAGCTACAAAGACTGAACTGACAATGTCCAAAGAAAAGCTTTGACAGACCTTCATGAAGCTGGAGAACTGTTGCTCAAGATACACGGAAACCAATCGGCACATCTCAGTGTTAGATAGCAGCTCTTTTATAGATGCTGCACTTTCCCCACAACGTCTCCAGAGATTCGTTCCGTCACTAAACATGTCATCATGAAAAAAGGTAAAAGATTTACACAACATGTTACACAACATGTTACAGAATATGTCAGAATACAAGCACACCCACTGTAATGATGGCTTTGAGCTTTCTAGCATCCAGAGTCCTGACGAGCCCGTCCACCGACCGCAGACTCTCATTATTCTGAGTAATTGGACTCTTGTGACTCAGACGAATGCAGCCACCTGCTATCTACGCTACTGCGCAACATATAACATCTCATGTTGTAATAGGCACAAAGCAGACGTTACACATCGAGTATCACAAACGCACAACGTGAATGTCTATTTATGCATCTACTGAGTACAGGAGATTGCATTTCTGTGTTAGTGTAATCTACTCTTTCATTGAGGCAGTGAGTGATACGGTTGCATCGATCCTAATTTACAGTCGTTACAAACACAGTTTTCACAGGTTTCTGTGCAGTTTTATGGAAATCCAAGCTTACTGCTCCATAGAAATGAACGGGGTAGGCAGCAGGCAGGTGGTGCTAATCAAATGCACTGATTGGCTGATTATCAGTCAAGCGTGAGCACCTCTATAAAAGCAGCCTGGAGCATTCAGGCGTTAACACAATGCCACAGTCTTCTGGGGAGTGGACGTCACGTATGTGGTGTGACCGTGGAGTCGTGCTGAAGGTTAAAGTTCATGACAGTACAATTAGAGAAAGACTGAACAAGTATGGCAGTTTGGGACGGGCTCATGGAGGCACTTCAATATAATTTTATTTATGTAACGTCTCATAATATCCATTTTATGTATATTCAGTTTATATATAATTACAACAATGGCACAGTTACAATTACAATGCAGCCCTATCCCCTCCTGGTAGATAAACCTTTGGTATCAATTCTTTATTCTCAAGTTATCACCTCTACAAACGTGGGTGTCCACACTGCCCACTCACCTCCCTGCAGAGTGACAACCACCCACGGGCAAGCACTCGGTGACAGTAGGAAGAAAAACCCCCTTTAAACAGGAAGAGAGCTCCAGCTGATTCGGCTCTAACTGTATGCTTCATCAGAAATGATACAGAGTATGATGTACGATGATCCCAGCACAGCAGCAAATCTGCAGCGAACGGCTGGAAAAGACAAGACTCGAGAGTCCAGACCTCAGAGAGCGGCCCACGAATGACCAGAACAATGACCGACATCTTTTTAAAGTGATTTCTGCTGAAGGACTAAATCATGAGGTGTGATTTCGTGCTTTTATTTAAATATTTTATTTGTATATTTCATGATTAAGCCTGACGCTGGTGTGTAGGTGTGTAAGCTTAAAAACAGGAAACCCACGTCTGCAAACAGAAACCTTTCCTGAGATCCGTTCAGATTACAGATCAAGCTACGATACGATTGGCTGTGAGTCGATGTTTCAGAGCAGATCCCATGATGCACTGGGTAGCCTCCACGCTAACTGTGGAACCGATTCAACTGCACTTGATGTGATGATGGGTTCTTTCCTGATGATTGTTGCTGCGGTCCAAACTTTAAGAAGAAGCGAGTGGTTCACATGCACTAAATATCTGGAGGAGACCTCCCCCTCGTTTTCCTCTTCAGTAATTTAGGTCTGATTTTGCATCCTGCCACAGAGGCAGCTCGGTCTGTGGTTAAGCAGCACCGACGCTGACACCAGCAGCCCCGCTTACACCACGTTTGTTAGTTTTTCTTGTTGCTGCTTTTCTCATAAAGAAGCAGCCGGAGAGTCTGCCGAGCCTCGGGGATGAAAACATTTGGAAGGAGGGGACTCCATCTCTCTCATTGATTCCTGCTTTGATTTGTTTCTGTACTTTATTACCTCCACCCACGCTCTCTTCCCCTGCAGTTTTCATCTTTTCCCAACATGATTGAATGCCGATAAACTCATGAATTTATGTTGCTCCGTGCTCTGCTCAGAGCACAGATTCAACATTCGTGCTGATTTTTCACAGATACAGTCACGCATGAATTTCTTTCACACACATAGAAGATTAACAGTTTCAGTTTCAGCGCTGGGATGATGGATGGTTGTATGTTTACGATCTGTGACCACGGCCCGCATCCTTCGTCTTTCTTCCGCTCTGCCGTCTCCGAGCACTGTTCATTTTGCTGAACTCCAGTTTTGCTCGAGTTTCTAAACTCGTGTAGCAGACTCACGGTTTTAGGTGCTGCTCAGCATGAGCCTTGGTTTCACTCTCATATTTAAAATCAGTGAATCTGCCACCACTGGCTGAACAATCAGACCTGTGTGTGCACACTTAATACTCTGAATAACAGTAACTGTGTCGCAAATCAGGCACAAAGATTCAGCTTTACCAACAGCAATCCTGCGTCTGTTGCACACTGTAAGAAATGTGTGTAACAATTACCCTAAATAACTGTAACATGGCAACGGTAAATTACCATTAAATCAAAAAGAGTAAATGAGTGTAAAATCTATATTAAATTTCTGTATATTGACAAACGGTGATTTGCTTTTATTTATATTAATTTACAGTAATATGGAACGTTGTCTTCAAAAACAACAGGAAGACTCTGTAACTCTCCAAAAGTTGACTCTCGTCATCATCAGCTGACTGCAGGTTTCAATCTTATAAACAGGACATTTGCATAATGACTGAAACCAGCCCACTGAAGGAACAACGGGCTGGAAGGTCAGTTCCTTGATCAACAACCACTGATCAAAGACCACTGATCAATGGCCACGAGTACCATCCATTGTTCCCTCAGTGGGCTGGTGTCTACACTAGAATTACACTGATTATTAAAGGATGAGACAAGAGAGTCCAAATCATTGTAAGTCATTTCAGCGTCAAACATGGCAGAGAACCTTTTGCCGGCGTTCTGGTTTATGATTCGCCTTTCAATCGTTATTTTGGGAGCCGGGGGATCCAAATAAAACGACAAGTTTTTGACAAATATATGCAGCTATGGTCACTCACATGGACATTTTCCACACAAATGTCATTTATATTTAAACCCAAGGAGAAAACAAGGTCCAGTGTGTGACCCTTTACATGTGTAGGGCCAGAAACATGCTGCATAAAATTAACAGACTCTGTGATAGTCATGACGTCAGCAGCCATATTACAGGATGCATCATCATTATGAAGGTTAAAATCTCCCAACATTACCACCTTCTCTAATTTAATAATGGATGACAGGAGGTCGTTAAATTCAGTTAAAAAGACTCCGGCAGGGCCAGGAGGTCGGTAGATTAAAATACAATAAACGGTGTGCAAAGAGCCGAGCTTGATCATCTGCACTTCAAATGAGGTAAAAGAATCAGAGTTCATCAGTCTGCATGTGAATCTGTCCTGGTGCACAACAGCGAGACCTCCGCCACATCCCGAAAGACGTGGAGCTCCGATGATGGAGCAGCCAGTCGAACAAATGTCCTTCAGATGTATATAATCCACGTTTGGTTGCCACGTCTCAGTTAAACACATGACGTTGAGAGATTCCTTTATAACAAGATCGTTTAAAATAAACGATTTGTTTGTGATTGAGCGAGTGTTGAGCAGGGCAAACCTGATTGAAGACGTTTGGTTGGTGCACTCAACAGCTGACTGCAGTGGCACTCGAATTAAACACCTGTGCGCACCTCTACACCTGTTACGCCGGCCGGGGACTTCAGGGCTAGCTGAAGCTAGTATCCATAGTGGTACATCACCTCTGCCATCAAAGCGGCGGTCGAAGGAGGGACGCCCAGTGAACATGGCGCCATCAGACCATAGATTGCGGGCTGGGAACTGAAGTGTAGCGTCGGCACCAGGTGACAGTAGATGAATTGGTCGTAGGCACCGGGATTCTTCCCACATCCAAGAAGCGAGTCTTCGGTACCTTCTCAGTCGCACCTGGACACCGGCCCTGGTTCCCCTCCTTCTTTTCTTCGTGTTAGATCCCACCGATATGTTCGGTAACATGCACTCAGGTGAGGAACACACAAAGAGTGGAAGTTTCCTGTAACTGTCCCAGCTGTCAGTAGCTCTCCATTGAATCTTTGATATACGACATCATACCCCGATCATAAGTAGTGGTGGCAGAGACAAAATCCAAACACAGGACAGTAAAAATAATATTGCAAGTGACAATAGCGGCCAGTATAAAACTATACCAGCGAGCTGTACTAGCGGCACAAGCGGCAAAGTGATTGACTGCCACTTAAGTACAGAAGGTCTGACCACCAGTGGGTGGGGCTTCTGGGGCTGAGATATCCACTCTGTACGACATCATACAGATCCAAGATTAGCTCAGGCAGGAAATCCTCTCCACAGAAAAGAATCCAGAAAGTGGAGTTTCCACGGACTCAGAAAGAGAGCCCCTGACCCCCAACGCCCCCATCCCCAACCCTCAGCGCAGTCGGCTCATAAACCAGCTGACAGTAAATTAAACCCAGGTTGGTTCATCTTAAACCAAACCTGCTTCAGTGAATAAAATAAGCCATCAGTGTATGAACGTGTAAAAGGTGCATACTGCGTATGAGAGCTCTGCTAAGTGTTGCATTCAAAGACTTTCTGCAGGAGCTGATGAACATTTTCTGCTCTTTCAGCAGAGAACACTTTCTGTTCTGCCGTTTTAGATTCCACCTCAGATGTTTCAAGGCCGAACAAGGTGCTCTTTGAATTGTTTTGGCTCCTGCGCTTTAAAACTCAAGGGCACCCGAATCAAATATTTATCAAGCTTATACGTCTGCCTGTCAAAAGAAATTCTTAGGGAGGCAAACTGAACATCAAAAAAGCCTTTCAGCTGCTGAAGGAAATGTCAGACAGAAACAACCCAAGCTCACACAGCTCGGCACAGGCTGTGTGTGTGTGTGTATTCGTGCCTTTCATCCGATGAAAGCTGGCCTTAGATTTGTAGACATACGCAATAATGCTCTCAGGATACAAAAACCTCCCCCTGCGCCCCTCCCTCCAAATGTTTTATCATATTGTTGATTTCAAGTGCGCTCAGTGTGTCCACAGCCCAGGAATGACCAACAATGAGTCTTTTTAATCCTCAGTCATCGTATCTGTGCATCTGTGTGTATCTGTGACACGCAGCTCATCGTCCAGAACTCGAGGAATGTTGCTGACCACCAAACCAGGGCGGACTCATTTCCTGCAGGCAGACCGTGAGCTCAGGAGCTGCAGACGGCTGTTGTTCCTGTTCCAGGATTGGAGGAGTGGGAGGGAGGTTGCTCAGTGCAGACTTCCTGGGCTGTAGTACATCACTGTGCCTCAAACTCCTTAAACTTGCAGTTTTACATGAAGGACACTATGATTTTACAATGCTTTCACTGATCCTTCTTTACTTTGTGCTGCACATTTGATGTCATTATGAAACATCTGCTGTTCTTTGAACAGCCAGCCGGCAGATTTCCTCGTCTCATCTGCTTTCTGTGCGTTTCTTCGTTACGGCGCTAACGAGCACGACACCATTAGCAGGAAGGTGCATCTTGTTTAATGTGATGTCTGCTACTCGATGACGTGATTTTAAGCAAACGTCCTGCTCATCAAACCTCTGGAGGGCTGAAATCCCAGCGGTGCAACAGAACAGAGGAATCCTCCGCATCACAACATAAAGTGGGAATGTCACACTTCCTGTTTTAGATCTCCATACATGTTGACTGAGCTTTCCTTTCCATGCCAGGCCACACAAACGGCTTGCAATCCTATGCAAAGATTTCTGAAAACCAAGATGGCCCAAGGTACAGAATGACCAGGTTCCATGACTTTGTGTCTTAGTGCCCGTGGTAACGCTATAGCTTCAGTCTTGCCTTTACACTCATAAAAGACACCATTTCTCAGCACATAGGTTGCATCTGCCAACACATCTACTTCTGCTTGCACCTGTCCATCAACCTCAGACACCTTATCAAACCACGATTTTAATGTTGGATCTGCCCGCTGGAGTGAAGAGATATCTGTGGGATATCAAGTTCTAGCAGGAGGTTGGGATTCTGGTCTACAACCTCTAACCTGGATCAACCCCTAAATTTATCTCTGTGTCTTTGTGCTCGAGATTTAGCTGGTTTTGCTGGGCTTACTTCTAATTCTTCATCATAGAAAGGTAGCTCTTTCAACGGGTCATTTGCACTCTGAGCTCTTGTGGTTATCAAACTGGGGATTGCACTTCCTGGCTGCGCCTGCAGAATAATGTCTTGCTTCTGTAAGTTGTGGTCCTGATCTACATGAAATGCATGCAAATGTCCAGGAACTTCATTAGACACCAAATGTAGCAGCGTAGGTATATCTAAGCCCAATATGACTGCATATGGTAGTCTGGGTGCTAAAGCCACTGGCAGGGGAAACGTCAAATACACCTCAGCCATGGGATAATCCTCCTCGTCTTCATGTACACAGCTTATTTTAGTCCTTGTGTCACTCCATAGTTCTCTTGGTACTAGACTAGCCAAAACCACTGACTGAAAGCTCCCTGTGTCTAAGAGTGCTTCTTCACGCTGACCATTAACAAGTACAGGTGCTGTTGTTACTGCTTCATGATCAGGACCTGGCGATGTGGGTCTGGGGGCTGAGCACAAAAGGGATGGCCGACTTTGTGTTGTTGCTGGGCAGGTATACTGAGTGTGGCCGATCTGGCTACAGTGATAACATCTAACATCTGATTTTGAACCTGAATGTGACTTTTTAGTGTTGTTACTTTTACCAGAAACAAAATGTCTGCTTGCAGGATAACTTCTACTCTGGTCTATACCACCACTCCTTACACCCCCATCAGACTTTGTCCAGTCACGAAGCTGTCCCGGCCAAAGGCGGTTCCTCTCGATCCTGTTCTCGCAGAGATGAAGATTTCCGCTAGCTGTGAAGCCTCCTCTGCAGATTTGGGGGCACGTTCCCTGATCCACACCTCCAGATCTGGGTGGACCAGAAACTGCTCCAAGATCATCAGTTCAGAAATGTCTTTCACTGTAGATTTTTCATTTGTAAAACATATCTTTTAATCGCACATAAAGTTCTCTTGGAGTTTCACCGGGGTGAATATCCAGGGCTCGAAACCTTCTTCTGTATGTGTCAGCAGTTATTTCATATTGAGCAAGAATGGCATCCTTTACTTTATCATAGACTTCTGAATCAGCAATGTCCATAAGCACATAAGCACTGCGTCACCAGTTCTCTTTTTATACCAACGTTTAGTTTACAGGCAAATATTAAACGTAAGCAGCTCTGACTGCGGCTCTTTTCTGACAGGTAGGATGGCAGTCCCCTTATCTCTTCACTTTTACAAGCTGACAATTTAATCCTACATCAAATAAACCGAATAACGAATTCATAAGAACTAACGTGTGTTTTTCCTTTGTTATACTTTTAAATTCCCAATCAATGAATTAATAAAAATACAAACAAGGTAATGGAGCTCCTCCATTACACCCAGGCGCTCGTGTCTGAACCTCATGTAATCTGGCTCGTGAGATTCCTTTTTAATCTTTACTTGTGGACTTTGATCTGCCTTCAGCTGAGTGTCATCCCTGTGGATGATACCGTCATCGGGCCGTGTCGGAGCGCGCAGTCGTTCTGCAGGCGTCCCTGAAGGATCAACCTGCCAGCTAAAATAACACGTCTGCCAATTTAACTGTCAAAGGTGCACGACTGCTCCTGAGTCGCTGCTGGAAGCAGTCAAACGGTTTGACTTTCTCTTTTGTTCTACCACACAAAAGTGGATTTTCTTCATATTGTTCTGGAGCCTGAAGGTGAGCCGTCCTCAGTGGAGCTGTTAGCTTCCCTGATTCAGACATTGAGTGCTGAGTTTATCAGAGACTGGATGCTCATTAAGTCGGAGCTTTGTTTTCTGTAAAGTTTAATCAAACTGCAGGTGAATCACTCATTTTCAGAGCACTACGGGCGAATCGGTGAGGGTCGCTCCTCTTGATGGGAGCTTTTTTCTTTTAGACTGGGGCCCGAGGCCTTCGAGCATTTTCAGGCCAAGGAGAGAGTCTGTAACTCTGCAAAATACAGTATATAATGACCAATGTTGGGCAATTAATTATAAACCGTAAATCCCAGACTACAGAGCGCACCTGATTAAAAGCCGCATGCTCTAATTTTAGAAAGAAAATCTATTTTGTACACAGCAAAATCTCCAGTGTTAAATTAACACTAGAGAGTGTCTATATGGGTCCACACCTCTGAGTGTTAAATACAACACTGTTGAGTGTTAAATTAACACTTTTGACAGTGTTATATGTAGGGATGGGTACCGGTGTCCCGTGCCATGATGGCACCGGTTCTGACATAAACGGTAGTAACCAGACCGAAAAGCAGCGCACATTTTGGTGCTTTATTTCGGTGCTTTTTTTTCCTGAGCTGTGATACACTTCTAGCCAATCATTTTACGTTTCCGAGGATAGTAGGCGGGTCCAGGTACATACGTTCTGTTAGCGCAGAGCTACAGATTAAAAATGCCCAAGGTGAAGCGGTCAAAAGTCTGGCTGTACTTCACAGCAAAAGATGCAAACTCAGCAGCAACAAGTGCTTTAAGCTGATACTGTGATACTGTCAAAGGAGGTAACACCAAGAATCCGATGAAACACCTGGCGACGCATAGCGTTTTTTTTAAAAGCCCAGAAATGCGCCGTATGATAGCTTGCTGCGAGACCTCACACCGAGCGCATCTACTGCGGGTGGGTTGCCTGTTATCTGACCCGGAGTTAGAACATCCCCCAAGAACCCGAAGAGGAGAGTCCTGGCCCCTAGCTCTGCCAGTGTAGCAGAAATGATGAGGATGATGATGCAGCAGCAGCCGTTCTTCTCTGCGTGAGTAGCTTAATGTTGTTCGTGTGTAATTTACGTTGAGTAGGCTAACCACGTTATTACATTAATGCATGTAAGGTGAACTAGCAAACATCATCATAGCTACATGCGGCTGTCTTCTTGTTTGATGGCAGATGCTCCCTTCACCCTGGCCAAAAAGGCTAAAATGACCAAAGAAAAAGTGGAAAACAGTTAAACATGAGAGGTTTTTGGACAAAGTTTGTGTTCTCCATTCTTTAAGCACCGGTTTGAGCACCGTTTGAGCACCGGCACCGTTTCAAAAGTACCGATTTGGCACCGGTATCGGATAAAACCTAAACGATACCCATCCCTAGTTATATGTTTAAAAGTAACCTAGTCAGTTTTGAAGATTAACAAAGACTAACACTGAGCAGTGCTGATTTTCTAACACTGGAAAATAACTCAAAATGTTAGAAATATTCCAGTGTTAGAAAACCAGCACTGCTCAGTGTTAGCCATTGTTAATCTGCAAAACTGACTAGAGTATGAACAACCGTGGTCCAGAAGAGCTTGGTGAAACAATTGATTTTAATGAAATACACGCGTGGGGGGACCAGCTCCGTTCGCAGACAGCGCTGATCTCCGACTAATCAAAGTATAAGCAGATATTTTATACCATCAGGGCTTGAATTTAATGACGCCCCGTCAGCGTCAGATACATTTCATACATAGGTTCCCAGAGCAGAGGCGGAGCCAGACATTTGAAACACCCAGGGCTCAGCCCTAAAGGGTATGCATGTGGGATTTTTTTTTTTTTTTTTTGGGGGGGGGGGGGGGGGGTAGAAATGACTGAAAGATTAATTGGCTCTGTTTTGAGTTTTGTTCAAAAAAGAATGACTTCATATAGGGAAAAATATATATCACATCTGCAGGACACCTTAAACTAGTTTTTTAATTAAGCAGCAAGGCAGAACAAAGTCAGGGCTGTATCAAGACACGAGGACTAAACCCCGATTCAACCAGACCCAGAACTGATCCAGAATTAAAACAGGACTACAACAGTTCAAAATCAGGACTACTGAGGACTTAACCAAGACAGAACCAGAATCAGAACTAGATGATAGTAGCACTAAAATCATCATAGACCTGCACTACACTTGTTTTTTAATTCTACCAAAGTCCAATATTTAGATTGAGAAAAGTTTATATAATTATTTAACCTTGTTGTGCAAACAAGCCTGCAGAACTTAATAAATGTAGAATTTGAAAAATAACAAACCTAAAAAGAAACACTAGGTACGAGATACATGAGGACCTGTGATACGCTGATACTTTTGGTAAACAACCATTTGACTAACAGGTGTGTCTCACCTGCTCTTGTTCATCTGTTCTGTCCTCATTCTCCATCTCCCTCTCTGTTCCTCTTTGTGCTGACAATCATCAAATATACAGATATTTACAAACTCTTCAGATAAAAACACTTTTTTAATTGTAACATCAAATCAGACTAAATGTTTATTTTTTAGATAAATATAAAAACATATTTGTTAACTTTAAGAGTAAAGAGAGAAACTGTCTGTATTTCTTAATTGTAAATGGCACCAAATTGTATTCAAACTGAGCCACATTTATGGAGCTCCACAGTTGTCTTCCTGGTGTTTTGTTGACATCTCTTGATGTTCCCATGTCAAAGAAACAGCCTCTGTGTTTTGTCTTATATGCGTCCACAGCTGTGCCACCAATTTACTCACATGGACTCTACGAACCAATCAGAAGCTTCTTCAGCTCAGAATGGAATCGTCTGGAGTTTCTTATTAATTAACAATAAACTTAGTGTACATGTACTCCTACATTTGATGAAAGTGATAAAAATAGAAGCTCTGTCTCTCTTTATTGTGACATTTAACTAATTCAAAAGATGTTTCAATATTTATCTAAAACTAAAGTTTACTCTAAATTGATGTTGTACAGTAAAAATGTTTTATGTTTTCTCCCTAAAGTGTAAATATCTGGTTACAAATGTGAATATCCTGCTGTGTACTGAAATCCCTCTTGTTTTGCATAGAAATATACTGAACAACATACAAAGCATAATATATAAAATAACATTTACCTGAGTTTTTTCTTTGAAAGAACCCTCTAATGTCCATTCTTATATTTCAGTACATAACTGAAACCGAATTAGTCAGGGAGGGTAAGAACTGAAAATATGAAATAAACACACGTAAGCTAAGACTCTAAAAAACAGCATTTGTTCGGCTTTTCATTTCGCCATTTGTTGATTCACTTGAAGAGCGAGTAACGTAATATGGGTCAAGTGATCAGTTTGATATCAATCTTTCGTGATTCACCGTCATATTTACATTATTTGTACAGTACGAATGATTCGCTTTGGTACCTGCTCAAACTTAAGCTCTCCTATATGGCTGGCTCCGTTTCTCCAACAGCGCACTCACGGGCAGCAGCTGCCCCGCCCCCTCACTCAGTCGCTTAGTGCCTGAGCTCGGATCATACCAATATCAGGGGGGATTCACGCACAGTCGTAAATTCCCACAGTGTGCACTATGTGCTTCGAATATTGTGTGTATAGAATATAAATGAAATAAAAGATAACAATGAATAACCTGGTTATTCAAATAGCATCATCCAAACAGCTCCTCAGGATAACCTGCACTTAGACTCTGCTTTCGGTTTCACTTCTGCAAAAGACACGCTCTGCAAACATGCAGTTTCCTGTCAGCCTGCAACTTAGTCTTTCTGAAAGACACACACACTGTTTAACCATCTGAATGCACTATCAATGCTGTAGATTATATTATTAATGCAATGGTAATGATGATGATTATTAACAATAGCAGCAAAATAATTTCCCTGCTCTCCACAAGATTTTGCTGTGTACTTGTACGGGCCGCACCGGATTTTAAGCCGTACAGAAACATTACACGTGAGGATTTTTAACGTTTAATTTAATCCGTAAGGTAACGTAAACGTTATGGTAACATACAAAAATACATACTGCAAATGCTTTTTTTCCTCGGACAGCGCCTGTAACACGGCTACCTGTAAGTACACGTGCGTATCAGTAACACACAAAAAACGTTGCTTATGGGTTTTTTACGGAACAGCGCACAAACTATATATCGTATATATACTACTTATCAATTTGATTGGTCTACTGTTACCAGGCAAAATGATGTTGGCCTGGTAACTTACCACAGCAGCTAGCATTCCCGGTTTTCCTAGCTGCTATCACAGCACTACATTAGAATCCCCAACTCACTATGCTTCATTATATATACACGAGACCTGGGACTCATTTGAAAACGTGACGGGGTCTATGACCCGCTGCAGGCGATCACATACATGTGTTTGGAGTCACACTGAGCCCTGCATCCGGGTATCAGCCCAGAGTGTCGTCCGACTCCAGCGACAGTGCGTGCCAGATTCTGACATTTCCAGACAGACATAAAAATAAGAACATCAGCGTGTCCTCGGCTGGAATCAAGGACGCTCTGACAGGACGAACGCTGCAGTCCGCTCTCGCACAGCGCCTGACCTTTCAGCCCGGCGCCTGACCTTTCAGCCCGGCGCCTTCCTTTCTGTGGAGTTTGGGGCTTTAACAGCTCTGAGGGGACGAGCTGCCAAAGAAGTGATAACATTTAGATTTGTCATGAATGAGGCTCAAAGTCACCCTGTTACATTTCCCTCCACCTTCCTCTCACACGCAGCACGAGAGTCCTTCTCCCAAAACATCACCGTGGTCAACTGATGAAATCTGGTAATAACTGAAGGGGGCCACTGACCTTTTAACGTTAGAGAGCTGAAGCCTCTCGGACCCTCGTGACACTTTCGTGTTTTTGCTCAAAGCCACAGAACGAGGTCAACTGCACAACCGCCGGCCCACAGAGGCGTACGACGGATTTTCCTGCCCTGTCTTTAGTCTTGCTTTGCCATCAGGGATCATTGGCAGCGTTTCACCTGCAGCTGATCGCACAGCTGGAGGTGCTTTTCAAGCAGGAAGCTCAGAAAGGCCCTGGGGGCTTAACAGGTTAGAAATGTCTGCAGTACTCAAACAGATAATACCTACTCAAACAGACCTTGGCTCCACCTCCTCACAGCAGGAGGGTTTGAGATCGTACTTCCACCTGTGCCAGGCGGCGGCTCACGTGAGAGGCTCAGCTAAAGCAGGAAGCCGCCAGCACTGCAGTCAGAACGTGGCTGCTCCAAAGCGGACTTCACCATCACACTGAATCATTTATGATTTGTAGAAATCAAAAGTTCAGAAATATTATTTTACAAGAAATCAAAGATTCCTCCCTGGATTCGTGCTTTGTGTCGATTTTCTGGCCCAAACCATTCGTTCTCCTCTCACAGCTAATGAAGCAGGGAGATTTTATGCTTTTCGCTTTGACAATAGCAGCTCCTGAGGCAGCCACATCAGTGCCAGGGCTCACTGTCAGAGAGCTGCCAGATAGCACACGCACATGCACACGCACACACGCACGCACAAAGCCGGTAATTAAACTGTAGAACGTGAGCCAAAACGTATGTGCTTGAAATAAAGACACACAAACAGCGAGAGAGTGCCACATGCATATTAATGATACACAGTTAACCGTGCAGAGGACAGCGGTGCACAGAATAATACGACACAGCTGTGACTGTTGCAGAGCGGCGTCCTCGTCCTGATACCAGCTTAGTGCAGACTTTGTGAGACCAATCACTGTGTGCACATGACTCTGAGCGCACAACGGGCAGACGTGGTCAGAGACATCAGCCGGCTCTGGACTCTCTTTGTCTTCCTCCCTCTCTGCTCGCTCTCTCGTCTATTCACAGCAGCACTTGTCTTCCATTAGCCTCTCCGTACTCCGGCAGTGTGCAGCGAGCGCCAGTGCGTCCACGTGTCCGGTTTCATCTGAACATCCAGACTGTTGCTAGGAAACCACAAACCTACTCGGACCGATCTGGTTGGCTGCGGCCTCGGTGCAGTTTTAACGGTGAGCTGTGCTCACTGACACCGTCGACGGTCACACCGCAAATACCTGCCGACCTTCAGTCCTGAAAACGCAGTTCAGAGGTGGAGGAGAAGGCCGGCAGCACAAGTGGAGCGAGGCAGCAGGCGGTGCTCAGGCTCTGCTTCCTGACCGTGATGCGCTTTGACAGCCAAAGTCAAATACGATAAAGACGGCGACACCCTGAGACTGTGATGCTCTCTGCAGCATTTACAGTCGCTCTGCTGTCCTCGCAGACTTCACAGTAAGTCAGCTCCTGCCCGCTGACGCGTGTCATTCTCGCCGGCTGAACGTTTTCACCTTCGCCGTCTTTGCTTCTTGAAACCAGTAAGAACGAGCGTGGGAGGGTCTCCTCGAGGAACCGAGGGACAGACGCCGCCGCTCAACGTGGATTCAAACAAGCTGACGGCTCTGCGCTTTAACATGAAACCAAACATCCCACAATGCAACAGTCTTTCCCTCGCTATTAATAACACTCTGCACAGGTCATTTAAATTCAGTGGCCTTCGAAGTGAAGGTCAGAGGCTGCTCTAATGTTAACATTTAAATGCAACCAACACGTCCGTGACTGAAACCATCGCCGGCCCCGTCCTGGAGCTCCAGCAGAAGAGCCGGGGTCGCCTAAGCTCGGCGTCAGGAGCAGCGAGCTGCTTCCGAGTGGATTTATTATCCCGTGTTGCTCTGCTGGGTTTGATTGTGTGGAAACGGAGGTCATTTCACAGTGTTAGTTACCTGAGGGTACCTGACATTTAAATAGCCTTCTCGTTATCGCTCGCTCGCCTTCGCTGCAGATCTTTCTCTCTTGTCCTTGCTCGCTCGCTTTTCTCCTTTATATCCTCTCGTCGTTTTTTTCCTACTCATTCTCAGGCCACCGCTCTCTGTGCTTCGCTCATCGCCTAAAAGTCATTCTCACCCCTCTCTCTCCTGAGTTCAGTCGACTGGAGGAACCCAGAGAAGCTGCAGATCAAACACGTGCACTGAGCTACCGGGCGTGTGATGGACGAGGTGACAAACAGGTAAATTCATGGAAGGAGGGTTAAAGAGCTGCTTTGATCTGAACGATGACGCTGGCAGCCGGCAAAACAGACAACGAGCCTCTGGGATACGCGGCAGCTTCATTAATTAAGGTAATCAGTGTGATACAAATATTTCAATGTCAACATGTTTTTATATGAACTCTGTTCCCTGAGGCTTGAAAGAGTTTAGTGGTTTCCAGTGTGCACCATAATTTTTCATTAATATGTAAATGTAGGCACCAGAGTGCTCCCGTGGTCCGAGGAGTTCCTTTGTTTCAGGTATTTTCTGCACCGCCCGACACACAATCCACAGAATCAGAGCAGCAGAGTGACGGCAAACCCCGCAGCTCTGCGGTCACGTGACGATCCACAAATCCCTCTCTGCATGCACATTAGCTACGAAAGAAAAGAGCGACGTGGGCTTCTGATCACCCCAAAACGATGTGACTTGTTCAGCACAGCTAAAAAACAGAGAGCCAAAAAAAGAGGAAAAATCTGCACGCCAGGTTCTGCCAATGGAGCTTCTGCCTCTCGTTTCCATTTAAAACCAAACTCGTCACTAATTAAAGCTCCGCGCCACCTGTTTCCAACAAGTCCTCCAATCAAAACAACAAAATCTGTCATTTGTTTCCTCCTAGAACAGCGCAGAGACCCAGCTCTGATCCCACCACGAACAATACACGCCGCTGACGCAAACGCCACTTTGTCAGCTTTGGTTCTCAGCGAGGCCGGCCTGGTGGTAGGGAGCACGGGTCTGCCGTCACAGGAAGTGGAGGATGCTGGGCAACGTGACATACTGTAGGTGAGTTTAAATACAGCATAAAAGAAAATCCATCATGCACATCAACAGGATGAATGTTAAACAATGAGGCAAAATAAAGGTGAAATCCCTCCATAATACGACCCGAGTCCAAAACTACAGCCTGACTTAAAACAGTTTACTTACAGTGCGACTGTTTCTTTGTTTCCTGCTCTACTGCAAGAGTCTGCATTATAAAGTGTTACTGGATGCTGAAACCAAAGCATCTGTAGCTAAGAGGTGACAAAGTATCTGTCATGTTTCCCAAAACAGCCTTTTGATCCATAATCTGCGAGTGAGTTTGTGGTCTCATTATCCAAGGTCAAAGCTAGCGTGTCGTTTATAGCACGGCTACGCTGAAATCCTCCAGCCAAGACTTCAAGGCAGGGATTTACAGCTGATGGGTGACATCACAGCAGCCACACCTGAACTTGAATTTAAAGTTCGGGTTTGACTCGTCGGCTAATAAGTGAGTGTTCAAGGGTATTTTAGAGCCTGGAGGTGCTTTGATTTACACAACGGGGAAATCTTTTCTCTCGTCGGTCCTCTCAGACGATCCAGGAAACGTCGAATCAAAGCTTTTATCTTTCCACAACGGCCGCACAGATGTTTCTCAGCTCAACAAACAAAATTTTCCAGAACAGAACAGGTTACATCAGCTGCTGTAAATCCTGGAGAGAAAAGTGACTTTTTAATGTGGTGATCTGGACCGCTTACAGAGAACAGATCAAAAATGTAGGAAAGCTTCACGGCGCAAAGAGATTCGACGTGCCGTGAATCTATACGCCGAACTCCAGTTTCTAAAGAGAGGCGTCAGAAGAGTAACGCTCTAATGAGAACAGCTGGATCTGACGCTCCAGCTGTGCTGTGGAACTTGTCATCAGACGTCCCCGTGCCTTATCGCCGTTCTTTCGCTTCTTTTATTTTCTGTGAAAGGATCAAAGATGAGCTCTTTTCAACACCAGCTTATCTGACGATCCAGCCCACAGTAAAACGAAGTGTTTTAATTAAAAGAAAATGCCCACGCAGCAAAACCCAAATGTGTTCAATGAAACCGTGAGAGTGGGCAGAACTGGTCTGACTGGAAATCAGCATTACAGTCGGTACTTGGAGCTGCACGGACGCCTGCTAATCCATGAAATTACACACAGAAGTTTATTTATAGACCTGTAAAGCAGCTACAGAAGGTGTCCCACAGTCCACAGCTTCAACATCTACATCAGAGTCTTTCAGAGACGGCTCGACACGAGATCCCGGTCGAGGGTCACGACGTGCATCATTACGAAACAACCGGAGACACCAAACGTGTTAAAAAAGTGAGAAAAGACATTTGTCCTGAAAACTGCTGGTTTGACCAATCACGTCTGAGCAGGTATAAACTCAAAGTGTGGTGCTGAAGAGAGACGGCGGCTGTGGTTCAAGGTGGATTCTGACAAACGGGACAGGAAGTCCTGACCAGACACCGCTCGGTATGACCTGTCAGGTACAGTTTAGTGTTAATGCGTGGCATTCACGTGTATGAGAATAAATGACAAAATGATGGTAGAGTAGTTATTCAAATGAAGCCGGAGCTGTCGGTAATCGCTCTTCTGCTCTGCGTTCACCAACTCCCTGCCTCCTGGAGAGTCGTCAGGACAGCAGCTCAGGAAACCTCGCTGACAACGACGTCGCTCAAAGAAAAGCACAGATTCAGCTGTCACAAGTAAAATCCCCAGAAAATAACCAAGACCCTGAATGCATCTCAGGGTCCAGCTACATGAAAGACGTTCCTGTTGACACCACGTGTGGAGAACAGCTCCATGCTGGCAGACTACAGTCAATCAGAGCACCAATAAAACTCACAGGTCGCCTCACTCAGAGCTTAGTGCTTTCACTAATATTGGACTGTTACATCTGCAATACATAAATAAAATTTTACAAACCATAATCATAATTACTTCAGGCCACAGCTGAGCCCAGATCAGAGCGGCTTCATTCGATGATTTCATTTTCGTGCACTAGGCCAAATCAAAAGTCCCAAAAACAGCAATGTTAGTAAAAATCTGCCTGTTTATTGATCTGTCAATGCCTACAGTGTTCTGAAAATCAGACTCAAATCTCACCAATGATGGCATTTTTCTGTGGTAGAGATCCAGCTGCAGCGCAGTGCTAAGAAACTGCTTAACTGAGGACACAGCTGGAGACCCGAACATGCAGCTGGCAGTGCTGAACTGTCCTCGGACAAAATCAGTGTATTCCTGTCTCACAGGAACCACAGAGTAAATAAAGGGTCACCATATGTCCCGTCGCTCCACGGCGTCCTTGAGGAAAACTGAATTCACCTCAGCGCAGGAAATACAAATGCATGCACTCTGTGCAAAGTGCAACCCAGACTGAACTTAAATGATACCACATGTCGCTCCAGAGAAAGCTGCGTCTGCGTTACTGTTAAATCACGAGCTGCTCTGAACTGCCTTCAGCTTCTTGAAATGTGAGTGGATGCCCTAAACTCCCATCTTACAGCTTTAGAGCTCTACGTCCGTACTTTCAAATGAGCATAAACGACTCAAAGTAAAGACCGAGTCCAGCTGCAGATTGAACAAAAACCTGCAGAAAGATGATGAAGACCCCGTGCTCCAGGGCCCACTCCTGCCCACCACAACCCTGAGCTGATGAACTCTGCAGTCACGTTTTTATAAATATTAACATCACTTGAGTCATTCCTGTGCACCATCGATCAGACTACCATTGATCACTGCGTTCCTGCAGTTGTGATGAAATCTGCAGATGAAAGCCTCACCTCCCGTCTCCAGCTCCAAGTAAACCCGAGTCTTCACATCGACACCGACGGCTTCAGCTCGTCAGTGTAAAAATGCATTTTGATCCCCCGCACCTCGCTTTGAATTCATTAAAACTTTCAAACATCAGAGAAAACATCAGCTGAAAAGCTGCTGTGGCACATCTCACGGGGAAACGACCTCACGGAGATGCAGCCGGGTCCAGACGAAAGGCCCCGACGACCACGAGGAGACGCAGGAAACACCTCGAGCACGCAGCTGAAACTGTGCGGAAAACCTCACCGAAGAGACGAGAAGACGGACACCGAGCACGCGCTCGCTGTGCGTGTGTCGGTGGGACTGGTGCATGCTGGTGCACAGTCTCTCCTGTGCTTTGTGTTTAGTGGTGTTGGGATTTCAGTGAAAACAAACATCTAACTGGTTGCAGATGTTCTCTTCTTGTTCAAACAGAGTTCTTCCTCCCCACTGTCACCGAGTGCTTACTGCTACAGGTTGGTCTCAGGTGTGGCTTTTCTCCCTCCTGTTGAAGGATCTTCATCTTAACCCTTTATCACCCAATCGTGATCAGAGAGGCCGCCTTCTTTTGTTATTTTGTTCTCATCTTTCAGGAAACGTTGAGCCTTGTAACAGGAAGTTCACCTTCCCTTCTCCCTGAAAACATTTGAAATCTAGCCCGAGCGCTAACGTCATTTAAAGAGCTCGTGTAAAAACTTTGAGTAGCGCATCGTTGCAGCTACGCTCGAGTATTAATATCTTTTTAATCATTTCACAGAAGCACCCGCCCGCTGAGGCAGAGAAATAAAAAGAAAACACAGCTCTCTCTTTAATTCCTTCTCGTCTCCTTTTCGTTTCCATTTGGAGCGCTTCGACCTTGAGCTCCTCGGAGTGAAGAAATAACAGCGGCGCAGAGGTCTTTTGTCATGTAGCAGCCGCGGCTGTCAGCTCTGCAGGAAGCCTGCGTTTCCCGTAGCCTCGAGCACGGCCGACGTGTAACGCAGACCTATGGCGTGCTCGTGACAAGCGTCGCTGAAGTGGATCATCTTTTGATATTACGGTCTCCTTCTCTGCCTCGAGGACACGTGCCGTGTTTCTCTGCTCGTTCAGGTGCGCTGCAGCGCGAATGCAGCACAGGTGAAATGTCCCAACCCCCATTTAAAAGGATCACGTCATTTACAGTCGTGTAATTAGTCAGCTGACCTGCACTGGCTGCATTTAATGAAACGCACTGAGTGAAATCTTCTCTCAGTGTTGCAGTGAATGCAGTGTTCAGCTCACACGAGATCAGCCTGATCCACGGAGCTTTGAACGTGTGGATAATAATCTGTGTTGATGTTGAAAGTGAATTACAGCAGCTGATCACTTTAACAGAGAGGCCCTGCACCCCGTGGAGATGCGCGCTCATGGGAAACTCCTAGATATGACCTTGAATCAGCTGATTTGCTGACACGTTGCTGAAGGTGACCCAGAGTCACCGCTGCAGATATTACTGATGAGCTCAAGCCGGCGTCCGAGGTGATGTAAAGAACGCAGGCTGATGAAGGTTAAACAGGCGTTCCTAACACCTGAAGTGGAACGGCGACCCACGGACACGCAGTGAAACGAGTCCTGGGATCTGAAGCGCTGCCGACACGCTGGTTGCAGAAACACGGCGTTCTGCTCTTAAGACGCACCCGTTTGAATCGTGTTTCTACTCATGTTTAATTGTCCTTTATTGAGTTTAAGCTCTTATTTTGTTTTGTCATTTTAATTCTATTCATTTATTTATTTAAATTTGACTCACATTGTATTTATGTTGCTATGGTAACCACTTTGGTCAGTTGTTGTTTTTAAAATTCTTATGAATAAAATTGGCTTGGAAAGTGACCAAATAAATATCATATGGAAGCAAATGGAGCTTATGAGTTCCTTTACTGCAACCTCAGTACTCAATACTGACATGTTACTCTTGTCCAATCGGCTTCCGCCCGCCTTCTTTGAGCCAGTCAGCGTTCGCTTTGCACGGTTTAAGTCTCTGCTCTCCATCATTCTCCCTTCAGACTCTCTTTCATGCAGCCCACCTCCTCCCCGTCTCCTCCTCACGGAGCCAGAGCTCCGTTCAAGCCTCAGTCTTCTTCTTTGCCACCAGCGTCTGGACTCCAGGAGGTCCTGTCTGTTAAAAGCTCAGGATAATGAGACACTGAAGTCACTTCTCTGGGAGACTTCCGGTACTGTAGAGGGGGACGTGTGTGCGAGGGCTCCCGGTTCACATCTTAAAACTATATTTTTATAATGAACTGATTGTGTACACTGCGACACATCTGTATGTCTGAGTCAATTTAACTAACTTTGAAAATATTGAGTATGTCTAAACAAGCGAAGCCAATTAATGCACAAACTAACTCCGGCTACACGTGCTGCAAACAAGCTAGCATCCTTTGCAGCTAACAATGTGTCGACATTAACAGACGACCCTCCAGCACCTGAAAACCCTACAGCTGTAATGGTGTCTATGGACCAACCAAAGCCGAATTTGCCAAACAAAGAATGATGTTTCCGCCCTGATTCGAGACGCCATCAGACCGATTCCAGACTCACTGGACTCGTTACAAACAACGGTGAGCTCATTCCAGAAACGTCTTAGCTCTGTGGAGTCTGTTGCTGAGGATAACTTTGAACGGCTAACAGTAGCAGAAACATCCATCAAGATGCTTCAGAACCAGTCGCTGGCAGATCGGTGCGACGACCTGGAGAACCGCTCATGGAGAGCTAATTTCCGTATACTGAATATTCCTGAAGGCAGCGAAGATGGTAAAGATCCCATAAAGTTCATCTCAGACGTCCTGATGGACATGATGGGAAGTTTTCCCTGTTTCTCCTGACCTGGAGAGAGCTCACCGAACCCCGATTTCCAAAACCAGCCAGGGATCCCCCCCCGCGCGTTCCTGGTCTGCTTCTCCAGATTCCAGCAGAAAGAAGCCGCTTTGCGCTGGGCCAGGAACCATCAGCTCCGGTACCAAGGTGCCACTATTAGGATCTATCAGGATGTCAGCGTTTTGCTCTCCAAAAAGAGAGCCGCGTTTAACAGCATCAAGCAATCGCTGCACCAGAAGAACGTCAGATTTCACCTGTTGTATCCAGCCCGGCTGCGAGTGATGCACGGAGACAATAGGCTCACCTTTGACTCACCTGATGAAGCCCAGCAGTTCATCGACTGGGCTTTCGGTAAGGATTAGGACAATGAGCCGCGGTTTGAACTTGGTGACCCAGCAATGAAAATACTCCTGTGCAACATGTAAGTCAACTTGCGGTCCGCGGACTCGAAGTACTGTGAGTATAAGAACTCTATTCATATATGTGTGTATGCACCTGTTTAAGAGCAACTGTACTGTTTAATCATAATCATGCTTTTTTGTAGGAACTGGGAGCCTTCCTGTATAGAAGTGTTAAAAATGTGTTCCTGGAAGTTGTTAGTAATAGTGGTTAGCCTGCAGCTTGCCTCAGAGAGAGCGACAAGTACAGGTTTAGTTCTAGTTTTGTTTTCATCCTTGTTTATGGACAAGAGTAAGGGAAAGGACACTATCGGATCTTTGCAATGTTTGTTCACCTCTGTGTACACAAGGGTTGAAATTTTCCAATCGTGCACTTAAATATGCTCATTGCTTACCTTTTGTTCTGGTTATTCTTATGGTGTAATCGCCTTAGTTAAACATGGTGAATGGTACTGATGTGGGGGCGGCTGCTGTGCGATTCATTAGCTGGAATGTGAAGGGTTTGAATGGGCCTGTCAAAAGAGCCAGGATTTTTAATCATCTTAAGTATCTAAAATGTGACATTGCATTTCTCCAGGAAACCCACCTGTTGGTAAAAGATCACATCAGACTTAAGAAAGGATGGGTAGGAAAAACGTTCCATTCGAGCCTCAACTCAAAAACATGTGGAACAGCCATACTAATCCATAAAAGCACTCAATTTAAAGCATCCACTGTTATTTCAGACCCGCAGGGGCGATTTGTGATGGTTTCAGGACTCCTGTACCATAAGCCTGTGGTTCTGATAAATATTTATGCCCCGAACTGGGATGATGAGAAGTTTATTAGCAAAATAATATCATTAATTCCAGATATGAACTCAAAACAGCTGAGTTTTGGTGGAGACTTGAATGTGATGAACGTAGCACTTGACCGCTCCAGCTGTAAACCTACAAATCTCTCCAAAAAAGCAAAGTTATTATCCGTTTTTATGGCCACTGGCGGTTTTTATTTCCACAGTAAATCATTTCTTTTTCTCTAATGTACATCACTCAAATAGTAGAATAGACTATTTCTTCATTGACCAGAATCTCCTCCCCTTAGTCAAGAAAACTGAATATTTAACCATAGTAGAGTCAGATCACGCTCCTGTACGTTTAGATCTTGCGTTTCCTTTTTACCAATCAGAACATCCACCCTGTAAATTAGACAGGACTCTCCTGGCAGAGGAGGGTTTCTGTGAAACGATATAAAAAAATAGATGGCTTTCTAATTTTCAACCAGAAAGATAATGTTTCACTTTCCCTCTTGTGGGAAACATTAAAGGTTGTAATCAGGGGAGAAATCATCTCATATTTGTCTAGAAAAAACAAAATGAATCGAATTAGGCACGAGGAGCTAATTAAAACCATCTCTATGTTAGATGCTCAGTACTCTGCTTCTCCTTCTCCTGAGCTTTATAAAAGGAAGCTGGACCTCCAAACACAAAACAATTTGATGCCAACTGAAAAAACTGAACGTCTTCTGTTAAAGTCACGAGGTTATGTACACGAGCACGGCGACAAAGCCGGACGTTTATTAGCACACCAACTAAAATGCCGCTCAGCCGCACAACAAATCACACAAATACGAAAAGATGATGGTGAGCTAACAATTGACCCTGAAGAAATTAAAGAAACTTTCACTATGTTCTACTCAAATCTTTATACATCTGAGACTACAAGTGACTGCTCTGATATGGAGCATTGCTTTAACAATCTGCAGGCTGCTCTAACAGTGGCCCACAGGACTGAAGCTGAACTTCCACTCAAATAATAAGTGCTGCAATAAAGGCGATGCAGAACGGCAAGGGCCCTGATGGGTATCCCACTGAGTTTTATGAAAACATTTCTGACAAGCTAACAACAATTTTACTTGATGTCTTTAATGATTCTTTGCCTCGTGGGTCACTTCCACAGACAATGACTGAAGCATCTATTTTCCTCCTGCTGAAATCAGGTAACGACAGCACAGAGCCTGGTTCATACCGTCCTATCTCACTCCTAAACTGTGATGTAAAAATCTTGGCCTACGCCTAGAAACCACAATCCATGACGTAATATCTGCTGACCAAACTGGCTTTATCCCAGGCCGTCACTCCTTTACGAATGTCCGTCGGCTCCTAAATGTCATCCACTCTCCTGCATCCAGCGAGGTGCCTGAGGTGGTTATCACGCTGGATGCAGAGAAAGCATTTGAATGGGGTTATTTATTCGCTTGTTTACAAAAATTTGGTTACGGCCCAGATTTTATTTCATGGATAAGACTTTTATATGCATCACCCAAAGCCTCTATAATCATAAATGGTAAACGTTCACGTTATTTTAAGTAGACAAGAGGTACCTGTCAGGGCTGTCCAATCAGCCCATTGTTATTCGCCCTGGCCATAGAGCCCCTCTCAATCACTCCAAACCTTGCCATCAATTGCAGGTATCCATTGGATGGATGAAGAGCATAGAGTCCCTCTATGCAGGTGATCTGTTAATGTACGCATCTGACCCTGTTTCAAGTGTCCCCCATATTATCCACTCCCTAAGCAGCTTTGGCTCCTTCTCTGGGTACAAACTGAACGTCAGTAAAAGTGAATGTTATCCTGCTAATGACCTGGCTCTTCAAATACAGAGCAGTACTAAACCTTTCAAAACAGCCAAGAATGGCTTCAAATACCCAGGCATAAATATAACAAGAGATCTGCATGATCTCCATGAAGAAAACTTCTGCCCGTTATTTGAAAAGGTCAAATCAGACTTAAAGAAATGGAAGCCACTTCATTTATCGTTGGCAGGGAAGGTAAATTGTATATAAATGAATATACTCCCCAAGTTTCTTCATCTTTTTCAGTGTATCCCACTTTATCTTCCAAAATCATTTTTAAATCTGTTGATAAAGCTCTGATCTCATTTATATGGGATGGGAAAAAACCTAGAATACGCCTGGATCTGTTACAGAGGCCTAAAAACCAAGGCGGCTTAGCACTTCCAAATTTCCACCATTACTATTGGGCCTCAAATGTTCAAAAAATCATATACTGGCTCAATACCCCTGATGAAGACTGGTGCCAAATTGAAGCGGCGTCTTGCATCTCCACTTCTCTTAGAGCCTTGGTCACCTCCAGCCTTCCAATCTCCTCACGGCAGCACACCAACAGTCTTATAGTTATTAACACCCTCAGAATATGGGCTCAATTTCGAACGAACTTTGGGTTTGAAAATCTTCTCTATTTAACCGTTATTCACAATAATCACCTAGACGGTGTCTTGGCAAGTTTTCAGGATTTGTCACACAAACTTGACCTCCCTCGTTCAGCTTATTTAGATACTTCCAAGTTCGTCACTTCCTTCAGCATCATAACCCTGACTTTCCAAATATAACTCCACTTACTGCTGTAGATGATCTGTTGAAACTAACATTTAAGTCTAAAGGTCTAATCTGAAGAACTAGTAATTGTAAGTAAGTAAGTAAAATTTATTTATATAGCACTTTTTAAGACAAAAACGCTGTTACAAAGTGCTTCACAAGAAGACGTGTCAAACAAACAATATAGCAACATAAGGGAAGTATAAAAGCATATCAAACAAGCAATAGTACAATATAAATATAAAATAAAACAACATATTACGCATTAACATTACCCAAATGCCTGTCTAAACAGATGAGTTTTAAGCTGTTTTTTAAAAGAAGCAACCGTGTCGATGGTGCGTAGTGAGAAGGGTAAACCGTTCCACAGTATTGGAGCCAGGGTTTGAAAAGCGTGATCCCCCTTTGTTTTCAGACGGGTCCGTGGAATAGATAGACGACCGCTATCAGTGGATCTAAGAGTCCGCTTTGGAGAATAGGGCTGGAGAAGCTCCGAGATATAGATGGGGGCCTCACCTTGTAGAGACATAAACGTAACGGTGAGGATTTTAAACTTATATCTATACTCAACCGGAAGCCAATGCAGGGATTTTAGTATAGGAGTGATATGGGAAAATTTATTGCTGTGGGTTAAAAGCCTTGCTGCAGCATTTTGAACCGCTTGGAGCCGATTTAGTGAGGCCTTAGGTACGCAGGAGAAAAGTGCATTACAATAATCCAGCCGGGAGGAAATAAAGGCGTGGACAAGCATCTCCAGTTCGGTTGTGGAGACAATAGTCCTGAGTTTGGCAATATTTCTTAAGTGAAAAAAGCAGGAGCGGGTCACGGATTTAATATGAACGTCAAAGGACAAAGATTGGTCGAAAATTATCCCAAGATTCCGAGCAGTGGCTTTTATCGACGATGAAAAAGCACCCAGATGTTGACTAATCTGGGGCTTGATATTCTCTGGGGCTAGGATTAAGCACTCGGTCTTGTCTGCGTTCAGCTGCAGGAAATTGTTTGTCATCCAAAGATTAATTTCCTTAAGACAGTCCATAAGAGTGGATAGCTTGTCTAATTCCCAAGATTTAAACGAAATGTATAATTGGATGTCGTCCGCATATAAATGATAGGAAATATTTTTGAAACCACTAATGATCCGGCCTAAGGGAAGAATATATAGTGAAAATAACAGGGGGCTTAAAACCGAACCTTGTGGAACTCCACATAGAAGCTTAGCCACGTCTGATTGGAAGTTTCCCACTGAAACTAAAAGCGTCCTATCTTCCAGAAATGAGGTGAACCACTTTAGAACAGATCCTGATATCCCTACCGTGCAGTTTAAGCGATGGATTAAGATCTGATGGTCAACGGTATCAAAGGCTGAGCTAAGGTCCAGAAGAACCAGGACTGAGCAATCACCCCTGTCTGCAGCCATCAAGAGGTCATTTGTGACTTTCAGCAGAGCTGTTTCTGTAGAGTGTAACTTTCTGAAACCCGATTGAAATTTATCAAGAATGTTATGCTTCTCCAGCGCTTTCTTTACTTGTAGCCACACAACTTTTTCTAGGATTTTTGAGATAAAAGGAAGTTTTGAGATGGGCCTGTAGCTTGACTGAAGTGTTGGATCCAGGTTAGGCTTTTTCAGCAGAGGTTGAATAACCCCCTGTTTAAAGCACCTGGGGACAGAGCCAGATAGCAATGAATGGTTTATCAGCGTGACCACAGAGGGCCCGATGGTCTCAAAAACTTTACAGAATAAACGAGTAGGTAAGACATCAGCTAAGCTCGTTGAAGGATTCAATTGAGTCAGTGTTTCCAATAAATCCTCTAAAGAAACTGGGAGGAAAGATTCCATAATTATGGGGTGTGGACGATCATGGTTGGTGGGGTTTCCTGAGGGAGTTATGTTATGTCTTAGGCAACTAATCTTATCTTGAAAAAATTTTAAAAATTCACTGCAGTCCTTATCTGAAGAGACGGGTGTACATGGCGTTGGGGGGGAGACAATGCTACTCACTGTATCAAAGACAACTTTCGGATTTCTTTTTCCTACTGCAAGTAGTTGAGAGAAGTAAGTGGCTCTTGAGTCTGACACCATGTCATTAAAGGTAGATAATAGTTCTTTTAAGTGGAGCTTGTGAACCTCGAGTTTTTGTCAAGGCTCGGCTGTGTGGCAGGCAGGAGGAGGACCCAAACGCAAAACTCACAGACACGGGGATGAACTCAAAATCACAGCTTTAATGCTGGAATGGCCGAACATAGGAAATACAAAACTAAACTGGGAAAAGTAAACTAACATACGCGAAGAGACACAGGGAGATCCACACAACATGAGGGACGACGTCACACTGAACAGAGGGAGACGCAGACAGAAATACACAGAGGGTTAACGAGGGAAGTGGGAACACACGGGGAACACAGGTGACACTGATAATCATAACGAGACAGGGCGGGGTGAACTGAACACTGACGGGAGAGGTGAAACAGGAAGTACAGGAGGAGAGAGAGCACGAGTAGAACACCAACGTAACAGGCAGGGGAGACATGGAATAAACACGAAAGGGGACGAGGGCTCATAAATACATAGAGGGCACACAGGGGGAAGAGAGAGCACGGGGAGAACTTAGACATAATGGGCAGACACAATAACACCATGGACAGACAGAGGGAACACAGAGAAGTGGGAGCAGGCAGGCAAAGAACAGAAACCTAACAAATGGCAAAATCACAACAGAATACACACTTGGAATGAACAAAAGCATAAGGAAACACAAAACACTGAGTCCTCAGACTCAGGACCATGACAGTACCCCCCCCTCAAGGGCTGGCTCCAGACAGCCCAAACACAGAAAAACAAAACCAAACAGAAAACAACCCAGGGCGGGCGGCGGGGGCCCAGGACGGAGGGCCCGGAACAGAAAACAAAAGAGCACAGCAAACACCGGAGCCCAAGAAAATAACCCAAACACAGAGCAGTTCAGGGGGCCGACCGTGCGCAAGGCAACGGCGGCGACGCGGAAACAGTTCAGGAGGCCGGCCGTGCGCAAGGCAACGGCGGCGACGCGGAAACAGTTCAGGAGGCCGGCCGTGCGCAAGGCAACGGCGGCGGTGAAGGAGACGACGGAGCAGTTCAGGAGGCCGACCGCGCGGGAGGCGGCGGCGACGATGACAGCGCTGGTCCGGGGGCCGACCGTGCGGAAGGCGACGGCGGCCACTCAGGCGAAGGCGGTCCGGGGGCCGGCCGTGCGGAAGGCGACGGCGGCCACTCAGGCGAAGGCGGTCCGGGGGCCGGCCGTGCGGAAGGCGACGGCGGCCACTCAGGCGATGACGGCGCAGTTCAGGGGGCCGGCCGCGCGGAAGGCAGCGGCGGCCCTCCAGTCCCAGGCGTGCCGGCCATGGCCCGGTGGGCGCAGGGCCAGACGAGGCAGCTGATGAGGATGCTGGACCAGACGAGGCAGCTGATGAGGATGCTGGACCAGACGAGGCAGCTGATGAGGAGGCTGCGGCAGACGAAGGCTCTGAAGAGGAGGCTGCGGCAGACGAAGGCTCTGAAGAGGAGGCTGCGGCAGACGAAGGCTCTGAAGAGGAGGCTGCGGCAGACGAAGGCTCTGAAGAGGAGGCTGCGGCAGACGAAGGCTCTGAAGAGGAGGCTGCGGCAGACGAAGACTCGGAGGCCGGGCCAGGCGAGGTTGCAGAGGCTGAGGCCGGGCCAGGCGAGGTTGCAGAGGCTGAGGCCGGGCCAGGCGAGGTTGCAGAGGCTGAGGCCGGGCCAGGCGAGGTTGCAGAGGCTGAGGCCGGGCCAGGCGAGGTTGCAAAGGCTGAGGCCGGGCCAGGCGAGGTTGCAAAGGCTGAGGCCGGGCCAGGCGAGGTTGCAGAGGCTGAGGCCGGGCCAGGCGTAGCAGAAGCACAGGCGGATGTAGCCGGGCCAGGTGATGACGAGGCGGTCGCAGATGGCGGCTGGACAGGCTCCTCGGGCCCTCCAGCTGATGCGGCGTGAGGCTGAACGGGCCCCTCGGACCCTCCAGCGGAGACAGGAGGCTGAACGGGCCCCTCGGACCCTCCAGCGGAGACAGGAGGCTGAACGGGCCTCTCGGACCCTCCAGCGGAGACAGGAGGCTGAACGGGCCTCTCGGACCCTCCAGCGGAGACAGGAGGCTGAACGGGCCTCTCGGACCCTCCAGCGGAGACAGGGAGGTGCTGGCCGGGCTCACTGGAACCCCCAGCGGACGAGGTAGATGGCGGCGTGGGAGCCGCGGAGTCCTGGATGAGCTCATCCGAGCTTCCAGCAGGAGCTGAAGTAGAGCCAGAGAGGATTGGGACCCCGGGCTCAATGTTAAGCTGGCTAGAAAACCGCACTGCTACGGGGAACTGGGCCAAAGGTTCAGGTGCGACCTGAGCTGCTGGACACACGGGGACCTGAGCTGCTGGACACACGGGGACCTGAGCTGCTGGACACACGGGGACCTGAGCTGCTAACGGTGGAGAAGTAAATGACTGCACAGGGGACTGAACTGATGTCTGTAGTAACGGTGGTGGTGAGGGTGGAGTAGGTGGTGGAGTTAATGACTTCACAGGGGAATGAACTAGAGGTAGTGACGGTTGTGGTGGAAGAGAAACAGGTGGCAGTGTGGATGATGGAGCTAAGGGCGACTGAGTGGCAGACCGAACTGATAACTGAAGCGATGGTAGAGGTGAAAATGGAGCTTGTGGTGGAGTTAATGGCTGAGCTAACGGGGACACAGGAGACTGAACTGAGGGTGGCTGCGAGGGAGCTAACGGAGCTGTGAAGGACTGCGAGGGAGCTAACGGAGCTGTGAAGGACTGCGAGGGAGCTAACGGAGCTGTGAAGGGCTGCGAGGGAGCTAACGGAGCTGTGAAGGGCTGCGAGGGAGCTAACGGAGCTGTGAAGGGCTGCGAGAGAGCTAACGGAGCTGTGAAGGGCTGCGAGGGAGCTAACGGAGCTGGGACGGGCTGCGAGGGAGCTAACGGAGCTGGGACGGGCTGCGAGGGAGCTGGCTGAGCTGGGACGGGCTGCGAGGGAGCTGGCTGAGCTGGGACGGGCTGCGAGGGAGCTGGCTGAGCTGGGACGGGCTGCGAGGGAGCTGGCTGAGCTGGGACGGGCTGCGAGGGAGCTGGCTGAGCTGGGACGGGCTGCGAGGGAGCTAACTGAGCTGGGACGGGCTGCGAGGGAGCCGACTGAGCTTCTGGTAGCACAACAGGTGAATTAGAAGGCTGAATGTCCGGCTGTGGGGTGGCGCGTCGGCGGCGTGAATGCCGTTTCTTTTTCCCCGCAGATGGCTCCAAAGGGCCGGGAAAAACCACATCCGGCCGGTGAAACTGACGCGGCTGCTCCAGGGTGGCTGTTGTCTGTTGCTGCTGGGCCAAGTCTGATATTTCCCGAGTTCGCGCCGCCTCCCGGGCGTTATTCAAATTGGCCAATAGGTCCAAACATCCACTGACCTGGCGGAGATGAGAATTTCCTTTGAGGATTGCTTCGATAGCATTTATCCCCACAATCTTGGCCCTTGTATTGGAAGTGTGAGTTATCCACTCGACTAGGCGTTGGACACGTATCAGATCGCTCTCCCCGGGTAAGTCTGCTGGGTCCATATCTGGTGACGTCGTACTGTCAAGGCTCGGCTGTGTGGCAGGCAGGAGGAGGACCCAAACGCAAAACTCACAGACACGGGGATGAACTCAAAATCACAGCTTTAATGCTGGAATGGCCGAACATAGGAAATACAAAACTAAACTGGGAAAAGTAAACTAACATACGCGAAGAGACACAGGGAGATCCACACAACATGAGGGACGACGTCACACTGAACAGAGGGAGACGCAGACAGAAATACACAGAGGGTTAACGAGGGAAGTGGGAACACACGGGGAACACAGGTGACACTGATAATCATAACGAGACAGGGCGGGGTGAACTGAACACTGACGGGAGAGGTGAAACAGGAAGTACAGGAGGAGAGAGAGCACGAGTAGAACACCAACGTAACAGGCAGGGGAGACATGGAATAAACACGAAAGGGGACGAGGGCTCATAAATACATAGAGGGCACACAGGGGGAAGAGAGAGCACGGGGAGAACTTAGACATAATGGGCAGACACAATAACACCATGGACAGACAGAGGGAACACAGAGAAGTGGGAGCAGGCAGGCAAAGAACAGAAACCTAACAAATGGCAAAATCACAACAGAATACACACTTGGAATGAACAAAAGCATAAGGAACACAAAACACTGAGTCCTCAGACTCAGGACCATGACAGTTTTGTGATTTTCCACAGGCGCTCGGTTTTACGGCATATTCGCCTAAAGCTGCGGATAGCTTCTGTAAACCAGGGCGGGCATTTAACAGTACTGCCTTTCCTGATTTTAAGAGGAGCCACTTTATCTAGAATTTTTTGACACTGTGAATTGAAGGAGGTCATCTGCTGATCTATATCGTCTGTTTCAGATAAATTGTTATCAAACAATTCCATAAATTCTTCTACCGCTGAGTCGTTAATTAATCGTGAACGCTGTATAGCCTCCTTTCAGAATAACAATGGCAAAGATCAAAGCGGACTGGGAGGATGAGCTGGGGGTGGACTTAGAGGAGGAGACCTGGGAGAGCGCTCTTTTAAGAGTAAACAACAGCACTTTCTGTGCCAAATTAAACATCATACAGTTCAGGATTCGACACCGCATTCATTACTCCAAGGCAAGACTGGCCAAAATATTTCCAAACATAGATGCAAGCTGTGAGAGATGTAGGAATCCCTCTGCAGATTCAACACATGTGTTTTGGTCATGTCCAACTTTAAAAGCCTACTGCTCAACAATTTTCAAAACATTGTCCGAAGCATTGAATGTTGAGCTTCAACCCAATGCAGTTATGGGCATATTTGGTGTCACAGAGAGAGGACACTAAGGAAGAGTCATAAAGACATAGTCGCTTTCACTACACTGCTTGCAGCAGAAGGATATCGTTGCATTGGAAGTCAAAGAAGCCACTCAAAGCAGCTCCTGACACAATTTATACAGCTGGAAAAGATAAAGTACGCTCTCAAGGGGTCGAAGGAGAGATTCTTTGCTGTTTGGGATACATCACTAAAACATTTAGAGAAAATTAAAACCCACCTGAAAGATGCTTCACAGCTGCCGTAAATCCTTTTTTTTCTGTGTGATTGGGATTAATTTTGTGTAAAGTATTCCCCTTTAAGTGCACACCTTCAAATATGGTGAACTGCCTTGTACCTCATTTAAATTCACTTATTTATTTTAATTTCTTTCCCTTCTGGATCGGTGTCCAATATGTTCTTGAGGTGGGGTAAATATATAAAAAGGAGCGTTGTGGCCTTGCTGTGTCTTTGTACTACATTGTTGATGCTCGATAAAAAAAAAAAGCTGAGGACAATGATGCTCGGAGCCTTTATCAGGACTTTTAATGACCACTTTCTGAGACGTCAACAGTTAGCTACATCACACACAGGAGCCCATCACAACATGCAGCGCCCCCAAACACATTAACTCTAACACGCTCTAAAAACACGTCCTAAATCCTCTCACCGCTGGGAGGCCACGATGGGTCGTTGCAGTATAATCACAATTGCATTCATTTCTATATCTCAGTAAATCATGTCCAGTGATCTCTCCTTATTGAAACAATAGCTGTGTCACATAAAGCATGCAGGGTACCAGCGGGAAAGCCAGTCTTACATTTAAACTGTAGCAGCGAGTGTGAGCACCCATCACGTCACGTGACCACAGATGGTTTCTGTGATCCATCCACGCTGACAGGACTTTAATGTGCACCCTCACCAAACCAAACCCCAATCCGATATCCAGCTCTCGCTGACTCATCATTTCCCCACTACAACCCCCCCCCCAATGTATGTGATGTGTGTGATTTGTCCAAACTGAGACTCTTGGGGGTGGTGGGGGCTTTCCACGGCTGGTCCCTAAAATCCAGCGTGATCCAGCTGATCTGAGCACAGCTTGTTCAAACGTGTAAGAAGTGAGCCGCAGGGGGCTTCTGTAGCGCTACAGATGGAGATAAATGTCAGCAATATTGGTGGAAAACGTTTCAGCAGCAGAGAAAAGATGCTCTCAATCAGCGGCTCTGTGCGCAGAAGCTGTAATGAAGCTCTTATTGCTACGAAGCACAATAAAGGCTGATTAGAGGGCAAACTAGCAGCACCTCTTATCCAGAAATATCCAGTGAGGTCTTTTCATTTTCTGCCACATTAACAGCCGTAACCTGAGCTTTGAGCTGTGGCAGCTCCAATCCTGCTTTAATGATCCCACCCTGACAAACATCGCTCAGTCAGAACACAAACAGGAAGTGGGCGGTGACCTCAGAGCCCTTGACCTTAGCTCGTTTGGTGCCTTAACGAAAACAGGCCTCTGTCAGTGCGCCCCAGGGTGGCTGTGGCTAAAATGTAGCTGCCATCACCAGTGTGTGAATGTGTGTGTGAAGGATGACTGGTTGTGTAAAGCGCTTTGGGGTCCTAGTAAAGCGCTACACAAATAAAGGCCATTTACCGTTTAACTGTGCTAAGAATCTTCCATTTAGAGAATCAATTCCTCACGCTCAGGTCTCTGTAGATCTATTGATCTTCACATCACATGGGCTGGCATTAAGTGTGGAGCATCAGATCTGAAGGCCGTCATGCTCTCGTACTGCATTGATTGGGGGCAAGCTGGTGTTATGTGATTACAAGACTCCAACTCTCGGAGGTGAGCACCAGAAAACGAGCAGTAATTCCCTGTGTCCGTCAGGCTTGTCCAGGAGAAACACTCATCGAGGTCTGCTGATGAAACTCAAACACACGTCTGCTTCGGAGATGTCACCAAATCCCAGACTTGTAGGATCGTTTATAAAATGAAAGCCGACAGCAAACTCCGCTTTGTTCTTGACTTTTTCCGCTTTAGTCGCAGGGGAGAAATCTGCTCCGAGGCCAGCGGAGATGGACAGTCTGCTCCACCGTTTATTAAGGGAGGACAATTTGCTGTCGGCTGGGAGGAAAAATCACTCAAGTTGGTTTCAAATCTGAAGAAATCATCTGAGAGTGAGCGATGGGTTTAAGTCTGTCTTTGTGTGAAAGCAAACAGGAACAAATGTGCTGCAACAGAAATATTTCTTAAATCTGTGACATAAAAAGGAAGAATTTTCTCATTTTAATCTGACAGTAGCATTGCAAACACAGCTGTGCTTCCTGTTAATGACAGACACCAGTATCAGTAACTAGTCGGTTAAACCTCCGGGATATTGATCTGGACAGCGAAATAGCAGCGTGCACTGTTTCAGCAGGGCAACAATGAGACACCACCCAAAACAGGAATGGTTTTACAGCTGGAGGCCAATGACATGTTGGGGGAGGAGACCGGGCTATAGACGGCCATTAACCCTGCAGGAGTGCTGCTCCGTGGTTTAAGGAGGAGCAGGATGAGCACTGCCAGAGCTACAAAACGACCTCCAGGAGGTCACAGCTGTGAACATCTGGGACCAAACAATCAGACACAGACTTCATGAGGTCGTCCTGAGGGTCCCAAGTCCTCTAGTGGGCCCTGTGCTTACTGCCCGGCACCGTGGAGCCCGACTGGCATTTACCATAGAATACCAGAACAGGCAGACGTCTGTCTCCTGAATCCAAACAGAAGAGGGGCCTGAAAACTGAAGGCTCTGCCTCCCATTCTACTTTTAAATACTCTGGGAACAACAAGTAGGCCTGCAGACGTTATCCAAAACAGAAGCAAGAAGAAAACACGGGGACATGAGTTTGTGTTGTGGCGTAGAGATGTTTTTTTGATCCTCGGTGTCTGTAAAGATCCAGCTTTATCAGTCACAAGTTTATCAGGTTTCTCGCTTTGCATTCTGGGCCATGAGTTTGTGTGTTTGTGACAGCACGAATAAGAAACAGCACAGTGAGGTGCACACGTGCTGCCTGACCCCAGCAGAGGTCGGCACAGGAAGTGGCCATAAGCATCCAGAACAACAAAACTGTCTGAGAGTTTTTCACTGCGACACCGACGAGTATGATTACCTCTGAATCGAGAGCGATTGGTGTCTATTAGCAAACCTGCTGTGCTTTGAATATTGAGTTACACTCCTGCAGCTGCACAATGCCACTGCTTCCAAAGGCAAACTCCTCCAATTGTCTACAGTTTAATATCCATTTTATCATTCGTGAAGCCTCCCAGTGATCCTGGATCAGCAGCCATTTCCCCGCCACGGCCCTCAAAGAGCGAGCGCTTCATTCCATAGGCGGCGTGTAACGAACAGTATCAAACGTCTTCCTGTTTTACGGCGACCTTGTCGGGCAGACACTGGCCCTCGTCCATCCTCACCGCCTTTAAATATTTATGATCATGCAGAACGATGGCCGCTCACAGCCTTAAATCCTTAAGGTGGAACCTATGACTCTGACTTTAGGCACTTTTTGCACCCTATATATTTTTCATTAACTCCGGATCACACCGAGGCAGATGAGGTCGGGAGAAGGAGCCGAGGAGGAGGGCAGCGAGTCCAAATGAATTCACGTCATTTTGGACACCTGTGAAGATCTCACCTGTGGGTGAAACCCACCACACAGTGCGTGAACCTGTGTGAGACACATTAGGAGTCCAATTTAAATAACGTCCATCATCCCCTCGCTCTTCTGTTCACGCCACCGTGATCCACGCTCACCTTATGAGCTCCTCCGAGCTTTCACGATATCTAATCGATTTAGAGATGTTTTCTTTTCTTAATTAATTACAAGGAGATCAAAGAGTCGAGATTCAACTGCTGCGCGACGATTTCAGTGGCTCTTTTTAAATCAGCGCGAGACATTCACACACACGCCGGGCCTCCTGCTCTCCAAACTTATGCTTAGCCTTATGTTTATTTATGATATGCGATATCGAGCACTTCAAAGAATCGTCCAGCCCTGCAAAAACCAGAAGCCCCGTCCCTGAGGTCTCCTCCCAGCGCCTCTGAAACACGCCCACGATGTTCTTGGAGCCCTTCAAACTGAAGTGGACGTGCGGCCGTCGCCACGCTGCTCACGATTCAAGCCTGATGACAGCTGCGTCTGGAGCTTTGACTCGGGATTCACCCGCAGGGAACGAGACCACGCGCAGCGCTGGAACAGCGACGCGCCAACGCACAGAACAGTGTTTGGGCAGCAGCTCCCTCAGCTGAAGGGGGAAGAAACGTACGCCTCACTGTGGGGTCGTCAGCCACGTCACTGAGGATTCGTGTACAATTCATGACTGTTGACTAAATGATTCAAAGTTTACAGAAGCGAGTGGATGTGTGAGACAGATCGTGTGAAAGAAGGAAGACGAACTGTACTACTGTAAAAACACCAACATAGTGTGTACGCATTTCTCTGTGAGGATAGAGTGCTGCTCACACCCATCACCAGAACCTGGAGCAAAGTCAGAGCAATGAACCCCAGAACCAGAGCCTGTTTGGGTCTAACGAAGTGGACTCTGGACGTACGTCTTCCCAACAAATCTTCCAGTTTCTGAAATTCTTGGTTAACAAGCTAAAATCTTGTTAACCTAATCATACAGCTGAGTTTTGCTGAAGGGAAAACTCAGACTTCTCAAGCTATAATTAAGATTATTAATAAAATGTCACATAAAACACTTTTAAGAGATTCCAGAAGATTAACTGACTCTGACGGCCTTGCCTGTACCCTTAATGGCGAGTTTGGACACCTCAGTGTAAATCAATGGAGACGTGCTTTGACCTCCACTGGAGTAGTTTCGGGGTTTTTCCACGTGTAGCTGCACAGGCAGAGACCACCGTCACTACCACCTGATGCACACCCAGTCATGTTGTTCCATAATCCTGAAACATGGCAGAAAGCCCCGCAGGCAGAGAAGACCTTCGAGGGTCACTCCGACTGGGCTTTCCAGGCGTGGAGAGTTAAAGCACGAGCTATGTGCAGACTTCTTTGGGGCACGTCTGGTGCTGACTCACAGCATCAACTCAGGCTGAGTGGGGCAGCGGCAGCTCAGCCACAGGTCCGGCTGTTAGGTGTGCGACAAGCTGCAACCTTTGTCGTCCCCGCGTCGTGACTTCTGGCCCGCCTTTGCCGCAGCTGTAAGCGGGCCGTACTGTAAATACCCGGATCATCCCGAGCATGTGTGCTTTCTGGGAATAAACTCCAAGTCTTTAAACTGCGGCTGCATTTGTGTCTGCTGCAGATCAACAGCAGCAGCAGGTTTGAGCTGTTTGCTGGAGGCGTTAACCCAGAACGTCTGACAGCAGAGACATTTATAGCAAGAGCCCCCCAGTGGGAATCCAGACGCCACACCAGCTCCCTGTCAGCAGCTCGCCTCGTCTACGCCTTCCTCGTGATCACAGCCGCTAAAAACCCCCGAGAGCAGCTGCCGCCGTGATCGTCGAACCTCAACTGTTTGTTCTTTCATTTAGCTCCCTGCATTCTGCCTGTGGGGGCGGGGTCTCTGACAGCGGCAGATCACACAGTCACAGACCGCTTCGCCCCGCGGCCCACCACATTTGCATTATGGCCTCAGTACACGCCGCTATCAGCACGAATCAGCTCCCCCGACCGAAAGAAGCGCCTGAAAATAAGCTCAGGTGTAAAGTTCAGAGCGGCTGATTCGCCCTGACACGCTTAAACAATTTACATTCGTGATCCCGAGGGACTCCACGTCGGAACGTTTGCATGACTGTACTTTGCTTGAAGGAGGTGGTGGTTGTTAGAGCATTTAAAAGAAATGGACTTGCTCAATTACACGATTCAGGGCTGGTTAGCCGCTCTTAACAACTCAACCTGTGCAGCTTCAAAAAACCCCACGTTAACCCCAAAATACAATATATGAAAAATTTATAGTCATTTCTGCAGTCTGACCTCATTCTGTCATCAAGCCGAGGAGTCTGGAATCAGCCGAGAAACACACTTCCCAAACCTCTGAAAGGGACGAGCTCCACAGCCGAGACTCGTTTTCCAAATGTTTATGAAAGACGAGCCAAGATTCCAATAAATATCACTTCAAAATCATTAACTGGATCCACCTTAAGTCACAAATTTCAACCATTTGCATCTCAGTCACAGGTGTAACGGACACTAGGTCTAAAAATGCAAATAACCAGGAGCTTCATCCCAAAGAAATGCGCCGGCGAGCGTTTCCTGGAGGCCTCTCGGGCTGCAGCCGGCCGTTTGGACAGAAAGCATTCGGAGGAGGAATTCGTTCACTTTCCCCACTCACGAGGAAGTTTTAATTTCTTTTCCTGCTCTTCTCTCAGTCCATGACCAAACTGGAGCCAAACTTTAACCAGCACTCAGTGTGTGATGAAGGAAGCTCATCCTCGCCAGCTCAGGGAGATGAGGACGAGCGCGGCGCTTTGGTCCTGATGGCTGAACGAATACATGCATTTTAATCAGTCGCAGCTTTGACAGCTGGATTTTAGTTTAAAAAACATCAAATGAAACATTAGAACTCCGACACGCTGAGCTGATATCGATGTTCACAGGTTTCACCAAGCAGAAGTTAAGAGTAACCTCGCGTGTTTTCACGAGAGTGAAAATCAGTGATGTTAGTGTTTGGCCCCTCACAGCTCGAGCACACCGACGAGCTGACCGATCACAGCTCATTCCCTGCATGTTTGGTCACAGTCCCTGTCTTGGTTAGCTCACACCACGAGCCCGTTTCTCTCCAGGGCGTGTCACGGGCTCAGTCGTTCAGTTTCTCACAGTTAATGATGTCTACATATGTAAAAAGTTGATCTAATAACAACTTTAAAGTTGATTTTTAACATAGTTCTCTGAATTCTCCAACTCTGAATGTCACTGATTCTTATTTTGTCTTTCGCCTTCGTCCTGACTCCTCCCCTCATCCCAACCAATCACAGCAGATGGCCCCGCCCATCCCTGAGCCTGGTTCTGTTGGAGGTTTCTTCCTGTTAAAAGGGAGTTTTTCCTTCCCACTGTCGCCAAAGTGCTGCTCACAGGGGGTCATATGATTGTTCTTTGTATTATTGTGGGGTCTGTGCAGTATAAAGTACCTCGAGGTGACTGCTGTTGATATTTGGTGCATTATTAATAAAGTTGAAGTGAACTGAAAATATAAAATATGTTGTTTGACAAACAAAAACATGAAAATCAAACTCAGCAGCTGACTCCAGTACGCACGTATTCATTAGTGTGTCTGTGTGTGTCTGTGTGTGTGTGAGTGTGTGTCTGAGGGGAAGATGCTGACAGATAATCAATGCCGTGTGATTGGCTGGTGACCCGGTGGCTGCAGGCAGCGCAGGCTCGTTGTCGTGACGACCTGACTTACAAAGGATGCTCGCTCTCTAGAAAATTGGTTTGTGGCTGAAGAGCCTTTTATTTGCAGCGCGTGTGTGCGCACACTGTGTGTTTTGTGAAAGCCGGGCCACTCGAGCAAAGTGAGGATGTTTGCTGTGAAGGACGTTTGAGGGCCTCGCGCTCGCTGTAAACGTCTTTGTGGTCACGCTTTTCGACACTGCGTGCAGGAACAGGGCTGCTCTCAGCCCTCTTACCCTGGAGGACGGGGAGGTGGGAGCATGGAGCTGGTTCGTGGAAAGACCACTCACCTGCGTGTTTACCACAGGTAGTTGCTGTATGTGTGCTAGCATGCAGCATACTGGCTTATCTGTGTCCTGGTTCAGCTGCTGATTGGCTCTTTGGCAGTGGGGGTGGGGCAGCCAGCCTCTGCTCTCTAATGCCTGCCTTTTGTACTGGCTCCAAATTTCAGACACAGCTGATGAGAAGAACAAACTGCAGTTTATTCTGCATATTAGGTTCACCTCAGTCACAAACATTACTATTTTACTTTTTCTTTATTTGTTCCATAAAAAAAGAAAAAATCTGCCATTAATTAAAATCATTTAATTTAATTTGTTTGAATGTTCAGAGATTAAAGCAAATTACTTTTGTGTCACATCTGTTTGCTATGAAGCAGAAAAACATGTTCTGGGTGGAGATTAGCTGCTTGTTTTCATTCAGAGCCTGTGTCGCTCTGCAGCACACACACTTCCTACAGGCTGGTGATAGCGGTTACACCTGTACACACCTGTACCTGTGTGCTGTGATGTCACCAGCAGCTGCTTTTGTTGCAGGAATCTGAAAGTTGGAAGAAAACACCCATCCTTACAGATGAAGTGCCTCCTGTTTAGCTTCAGTTTGGCTGCCGTGTGCTGCTCTGCAGTCAGACGGACACAAACCCCGAGTGGGTCTGTGCAGACTCACAGTAAAGATTTGTGGACGACGCGCTGACAGCGAGCTCCTCACGTGTGCTCCTGTTTGTCTGTGAGGACACAGCATCGTTCATCACGAGTTGAATAAATCGTAAAGGACTCGGGGTGATATTTGAAATCTATGATTAAATCTAATCTGTGAGCGATACTTTTATTTTGTAAGACGGTTTTATCTTGTGATCTTAAACGCTGTGAATGCGGATGAAATAAAGGATGAAGAACAGTTTACAGAGAGGCTCATCCTCTGCTGATGCCTTGTTCAAGGGCACAGCAACAGAAGAATTAACCCGGGACATGAGGAGTTCCACAGGAACGCCAGGAGTAAGGATGCGGCCCGTGCGTGTGAAACGCACATAAATGTGGGTGTGATGTATGAGCACGTGCTCTCGTTCACGTCGCCCTGCACCAACATGTGTGGGCAGCTGTCACAGATTTTAAATACTTGTACTGATTTAATGCATTTCTTCACTGTTAATTGATTTCTACAAACTTTTTTAAGCCCCTCCCCCCAAAATATTTGCTAAAAATAAAGAAATTATGCAAACTGATAAAACGTCAGATGGATGCACTCGACATTCACACAGTTTACACTCGTTCCAGCTCAGGACACAAAAGAGCTGCGGTTAAAGAAAAAGAAATTACATTTATAAAAATAAAATATACAATTTATTTTCTAATGTGCCATTTTGGAAAGCTGTGGGAGGAGCAGTGCTGTCATGGATACAGCAAACACAATGTTGTCCACGTGTGACGCTCTGAGCACCTTTCACATCCTCGACGATTAAAACCTTAACGAGGAATTTCAAAGAAACAATCAAAGAATACGCCCATTATTATGTAGTTGGAATAAAACAGTCACTGATTTGATGAGGCTGATGGTGGGCGGGGCCCGCTCATGCAGATACATGCACTCTCACGTGCATGTGCATTTCATGTGAACCAGCAGAGGGATGCGACATCCATCAAAACCACGGAGACACGCAGGGAGAAGTGATGCAGTTATTAACTCTATTTAGTGTCAGCTGGAACAAAAGCATGAAAGAGCACTTTTATAAACGCAGCTCGTACGTGCTGAGCAGTGTTCAGTCCTTTGTCAGGGACCCCTGACAAAGTGCTACGTGCACTTTTTTGCCCTTTGAAAAAGGCTCGTGCACGTTTGTCCCGGCTGCAGCTCTTTGGGGAACCTCTGAGCTGGACCAGCTGATTAAGTTGCATTTTTCTCGACCAATGGAGTGCAGCGACACACAATTAGGACGCGGGCGTGCCGCTCGGTGCGGTTGTTATTTCTCAGGCCCAAAATGACCTCCGGGAACGGCTCGTGGAGGAGGGGAGGGGGGCTGCCCGCCATGCTGCTCATCTCGGCGCGTTTGATCTATTGCCTGCCACCTCCCCCCCACCATCCCTCCCTCCCCTCCTGCCCAGGCTCACTCTCTCATACTCTGGCTGTGAGAGTGCCACAAGCCACCCATACATTAACCACCAGCATCCACTGGATGATATTCAGGACAGCAAAAATAGGCACCCTCCTCCACCTTCTTCAGCCCTCTCCATCTGTCCATCCACACACCTCCTCCTCCCCCCGGTCTTCCCGCCATCTGCACACCTGCATCTCTGAGGCTGAGAGGACGCTGCTGCTGTTTCCTGCTGCACAGCTGCAGTCAGCCTCGGGGACCAACGTGACGCTTAACTGACAGCTGACATTTTATCACCGGCATGTTTTCCAATGACTCATTAATGAGCTTTTTTTGTTTCAGCTTCTCAAATATGAGAATGTTTATTTTGGATAATTACGACACGTGGAACTCAACATTTTAGGACTTTTACATGTTGGTCTGACAAAACAAGAAAATTCAAATAAATTTTATCAAAAAGAAAAGTTTCACATTGTTCTGACAATTTACTGAGTAACGAAATGCAGCAGCTTCACAGATCCCTGTGAGCTCAACAACTGTTCACACCAGCTCAAACAAAACTACAGTCACACACACACACACACACAGACACACACACACAGACACGGTCACAGACACAGACACACAGACACACACACACACACACAGACAGACACACAGACAGACACACACACACACACACACACACACACACACACAGACACGGTCACAGACACACACACACACACACACACACACACACACACACAGACAGACACACACACACAGACACACACACACACACACAGACAGACACACAGACAGACACACACACACACACACACACACACACACAGACAGACACACACACACACACACACACACACACACACACAGACACGGTCACACACACACACACACACACACACACAGACAGACACACACACACAGACACGGTCACAGACACACACAGACACACACACACACACACACACACACACACACACAGACAGACACACACACACAGACACGGTCACACACACACACAGACAGACACACAGACAGACACACACACACACACACACACACACAGACAGACACACAGACAGACACACACACACACACACACACACACACACACAGACAGACACACACACACAGACACACACACACACACACAGTGGTGTCGTGTGCTGCTCTCTGCTGCATTTCTTGCACTGCTTTGTTTTTTACCCTTCAGGCTGATTTGGTTTCTCACTGGTTGCTGCCTCCATGCACAAACATCTAGCAGCTAAAAGAAAGAAGCGAAGATTCTTTCACATCTTTAAACACCAGTTTTCTTCCACCTGTGATCATTTTTGTCACCTGAACCCTTCCAGCACCAGTCGAGACCCAGGCCTGTTTGGAGGACTGGGCCCAGTCCCAGAGTGAGCGAATAACGGACGAGTCGTTCTGCCGTGTGGCGCCGAGCTCCTCAGCCTGAAGAGGACTGAGAAGAAGCTCCGTCACCTGAAAGCATTCAGTCGGTTCAGACTGGGTTTCCTCCAGAAGTCTTGCTATAACTCCGTCTCTCATCTCTCACATGGCAGGAAGAGGAAAGTCTAGTGTGAAAAAAAAATGAGGAAAACAGCTGCCAACACATTTCAGCCTTCATCAGAGCTTCACAGCCCCACCAGACTGCACTCTCTCTGCACTGATTTCCTCCAACACACATTTGCACTTGAAAAGGGATCCAAATATTCAAAGCAGCTCCTCGAGGGTGCTCCTGATTCAGTGCGTGACGGAGGCTTTACTCAAATATTGTCCTGTGGCCTGATTTAGCATCTCTTGAAAGTTGCACAGAGGATGGCCGGGTGTATTTTTGACATTTACAATTTCTCCACGCTCCAGCTTTGTTCCTGGTTGATTACACATTTTCTGTCTAATCTTCTTAAGTAAGCAATTTTAGTTTGAATATGGTGGAGTACTTTACTGCAGGAGAACAAACAGGACGCTCGGAGCTGCCTGCTCTCTGCTCCAGTCCAAACCCCATGAGAGCTGCAGAAGCCCATAACATATTAAGCAAATCCAACATGTAAAGACTGTGTTGTTAATAACAACAGCTGATGATGTAACGACAGCATGTTTGTGTTTTCATCTTAATCCAGGCCGGTTTCTTATGGATTAAAAAACAAACAAGCAATTTGAAACTGGACTTTTCTTCACTTTATAAAAGAGTAAAAAACAAACACTTTGGGATTTAGACTTACAGCGGCTATACAGTGTTTTTAAACTCAGGTCCAATCTGTTTATTAAACGCAGAACGTATGACGTGCTGTTTCCAAGATGACCTATTGCTGGCTGTGTGTCAGAAACCTCTACCAGCTCATTACCCCAACCATCCATCCCCGAGGGTCACGTACGAACAGAAAACCTTTACATCAAAGTGAACTCCAACTCAAACAGCGGGACCTGTTGATGCCACAGGTGAAAGTTATTTATGCACGAGCATAACCCCAGCTCTGACACAGCTACAGCTTTCAACATTCCCGTCCTGCACAGGTTTCCCCTCCCAGAGCTAAGGTACATGTGCTGGATATTTCATGTCTTATTGCTGCTCCCTCCAGTACAAACCAACCAGCCTGAGAGGATGAATACACCGGTGAGCAGGTCAGCCAGCAGGCATCCCTGGTTGGAGCTCCCTAATGCAGTTAGCACAATGGCTAATTTGTGCGTTTACTGTCAGTCAGGCTCAAACGATTATTTATGAAAAGCACAAAGAGGAGAGTGCACAGATGTCCCATGCATGTGTCCTGTTTTGGTCCCATGCATGTGTCCAAAACAGGACACATGCATGGGACCAGAACTTGAAGAACTTGAAGAACTCGTCAGCTGGAAAGCTGTTTCAGATCAGTCATATCTTTTTGGCATGAGGGAACAAAACACTGAAGGCTCTGGGTTAAAATAAAAGAAAACAAACCTCTGCAGTACAAAATAAAAAACATGCACAAGGGTTAGGGTTAAATTTAAAAACTGTACTTTTGAGTTAAAATATATATTTATAATTTTAATAAATGATAAATTAAAAAGGCATGAACATTTTTTTTGTATCGAAAAAATATCGAACCGTGAATTTTGTGTATCGTTGCACCCCTAATATATATCTTTAAGTGGTCATGTGATTGGCTTACCCCGACTACTTTATTCTTCCTCAGTCAAACAGCAGCACTCGTGCGATTGTTTTGCCCCCTGAGCTCCAGGTGTTGTGCCAGACAGTGCTCGTGATCACCGTCCGCGGGAGCGCGCAGCTGCTTAAAGCTGCAGCGTCCAGATTACTTACAGCTGCTTCCGTGCTGATATAAGATGCTGTAAGCTGAAGACAGCTTCACCCGTCTGTTTGTTGAAAAGTAGTAATGCGACAGCATTTTCTTGTTGGTAACGGTAACGGCGTTGTAACGATAGGAATAGTAATTGGTTAGATTACTCGTTACTGAAAACAGTAACGCTGTTAGTAACGGCGTTACTTGTAAAGCTGTTATTCCCATCACTGCCTCTGGTCTGGGTATTGTCTTGGTCTTGGTTTAGGCGGTCTTGACTACAAGTCTAAGAGATACCAGTGTTGACCTCTGCAGACGAAACTCACTAATCTAGCAACTTTCTTCACAGCTGACACATTTTACTATAACTTAAACGACAATGATAAAATGTTTAAGCCAAACTGTGTCTCTGAAGAATAATTATGGCGAGTTGAGTTGGAGCAGACCGACAAAGGTCAAACGATGCAACTAAATAAAACTCCCATCATAATTAGCCAGATGGCACAATACGGCATTTAATAACACAGTTTTTAAGGTGGAACAGATCTGAACATCTTTAGGATGAATCCAGAGGAAACATCTCCCTGACAACGAGATAAATCTCTAATGAGATCTAAGTCTGCTGAAAAGGCAAACAGTTCAACTGGTGTTTAATGTAACTGAAGAAGAGTCTGTGCTTTATGGACTCCTCATCATCAGCCTCGACAGTCGCACCAGCTCAGCTGCCGGGTTTCCTTCCAAACGTGACAGAAACTATGAATGGTGACAAAAAAACGTGGATTAATTCCCTGCTTTCTTGGCCACTGTTGTTGTTTCATCCCTTTAAATAAAAACTGAATTCTGTTGTGAAAGGTCAAAAAAAATATCTGGGATCCTTTTTTGTGCAACTTGGGATCTTTGAATATGTGACAAGCTTCAGTGCATGACATCATCATCAGTGCATGACATCATCATCAGTGCATGGAAGGTTAATGAAAGTATAAACCAGTGTGACCAATCTGCAAATGGCAGGGGAGCGACGAGCCACTGTGTAGGTCACACCGGACAGTGCTGTCCAACTTTGGACGTGAAAGGGTTCAGAAAGTTCAGAATTGGGTCATGACTGGGTCATTTTCCCATACACTTAGATATAATATGTGGCTTCTCTCAGGGTTAATAAAAAGACTATGATCCAAAAGCTGAACAAAACTGAAGAAACCCAACACTGCACTCAAATTCACTTCTACACACTAAACAGGGAAAATTCAGCACAAAAACTAACAGCCGTGTGTTTTCATCTCATTTAAATTTTATTTCTGTCTTTAAGAAGAAATTAGGAATCAGTTGTATGGAGGACATCATGTAAAGACCTGGACCTTCTCTATGAAAATGGCTTTATATGTCGAACACATCTTAAAATAGCAGACATGTCACTTCAGAGTCCCGCTCCTGAATCTCAGAGCTGACGCCTTTTCGATTATAAATACGAAGGAGAACGCTGGATCAAACTGTACACCCACTTCCTCCCCTCCCAGCGGAGCGATGACCCACCCGCTGACGTGGCTCTAATCTCCTCCACATGTCTGACTCCTCCATACTGTGTCAGCTCTAATTGGCCATTACAGCAGCCATGTGTCGTGGCCCACACTGTAGCCTGGGCTGAACTTTTAGCCTAGCTGATTAGCCGACGTTAGCCTTGCCACTGAGATCAGCAGACAGATCCTTCTGTGATACGATAAAGGTCCCCGCGTGTCATCGCCACAACGTGGCACCAACGTAATGACGCCGCTCCTAATTAGGTGGTTACAAGGCGTGGCGATAAGTGCTGCAGCAACACGTGGCAGATAATCCTGCTAACCTGCAGTTTACCTGGGGGAGGCTGACGTGTGCTTGTTACCCACGAAGAGTCAGATACATACAAACATTGATGTCACACCTTCTACAAAGCCCGAGCTCAGAATGTTGGTCACAAAGCTTAAAGCAAGAAAGTTTCAACAAGATCTTCAGCCTAAGACGATAAATATTTATGTCCTGGAGGCCGATACAGACCAACAAACCGAGCAAACGACTGAATAACAGGGACTGAAATCCTAACAAGCACAATGTTAAACTACTCTTTAGGAATGTTACTGATCTTCATCTGCGCCAGCAGGTGGCAGCAGCGTGCACAAACCTGTTCTCAAATAATGAGCGCTAATAATCGTAATTATATTTTCACAGTAAAGCAGCAATTAAATAAACATGAATCTGTAACAAATTAACGTTTTTTCTAACCTTAAACTTAACTGGCCCCATGACCAGAAGGTTGGGGGTTCAAACCCACTGAACGGCTACCCTGAGGTGCCCCTGAGCAAGGTACTGTCCCTACACACTGCCCCCCAGCTGTACACGTACTACTGTGTAGTCTAATGCAATGCTGTAAGAGAAAGAAAGCATTTAAATAGAATCGTAGAGATCCAGAGTCAAAGCCTGTATTAGTGACGTAATAGGAGTTAGTGTCATATGGTCGCAGCAGGGTACTGTAAAAACACGACAACAGACTGCGTCCTGAATAAGCTCCTGATGATCTTTAATAGAATTTAAAAAGAAACCCTTCACACTGTTTCCACATTGCCTTCCATTGAATGTGTCCCAAAACAAATTAAGCTGTCGGTCTGTGACAGAAACAGCAGTGAGAAGTCAAACGTATCAAATGTATTCACTGTACAATAACGCTGCCAGAGACCTACTGAGACACGACTCGTGGTTCTGCATCCAAAATCCTGAAAGTTAGGAGCGGAGTTAGAACGGCCGTGGCTCGGCTGAGTGAAAGGATAGGCGCCGGCTGCGGTGCGCAGACTCCCAGTCAGGCTTGTGGGCTCTCTCTTCGATGTGATTGAGAATCTGGTATATCTGGCTGCAGTTGGCAAACTCTGGCCCTGTGTCAGGTTGAGTTTGAGGATGATGCCTAGTTGATGAAGAAATCTTAAACTGTTTCGCCCATTTCTGTCCATCCATCCACTTTTCAGGGTTTGCACTTCGCAGCTCTCTGCTTATTTCCACCTCCATTTGCTTCTTCTTGCACTTCATAGACTAGCTTTGCATGATCCGCCGTCCAAACTAATCTGTTCTAGGCCTTGGTTCAGACACCACGTTTTAGCTTCTGCTTCTTTAAGACCATCCGCCCAACTTTCCTCTGATCGGCTTAAGTCTCCACTCATCTTGAAACTTTCTCCATCACCTGGATGCTCTGTTCCTTGTCAACGCTGATTTGAACATTTCCTTGGCCGTACAGAGATCTGTGGAAACAGACACGAGGAGGCTTCACCTTTAATTGATGCTCTGGCTTTTTGTGTTTGCAGCTGTACCCAGACCGCCGCGCACCGCCTGCTTATTTCGTGTCGATATCGCCGAGGGGACTGAACACAAACAACAACAACAACAACCTGTCCCTGAATTCACTCTATTAGCTTTGAACAGAGCTGTGACTCAGATCGCCTGATTTGCGATCTACCAGTAGCTGAGGGGCTAACAGCAGCTCCAGTCATTAACAGCAGCGCCAGCGCACAGCAAATACACACCGCAGGCTTCTCTGGAAGCCTAGCAACAATGTACCTGATTGGGCTAATTACACACTCTTATGCTGTTGTGTTCAGACCACCAGTCCTGAATTAATAACCTCAATCACTTTCTTTGGCTTTGACAGAATCAGACATCAGCAGGTTCAGCTGAGTGAAGCTTTAACAGCCTCTGACACCAGCTAAATGATCTCATTTATGATTTAGATATTTTGATCAGCTCCACATCAAAGGGCTGATTTCAGCACCGCAAACAGAGAGTAAACAAACCTGCACGACTTTCTCTCACCGCGTTTGAGTATCGACTCATCCAATGTTGATGCAGCTCAACAGCCAGCGAACGCTTTGGTCAGTTTCACATCGTGACTTCTTTCAGCTGTTGGCCTTTACGTGCACGTAACGACGTCCTGACGCGGTGCAACACTTAGCTCAGCTTGAAACGTGACGAAGAGCAAAGCAGGTAAACAAGCTTTTTCTCCAGCTCATTTGAAATCCTGAGCAGCTGCGAGCCAAACAGGTCTGAGCGAACTCTCAGCAGAGCTGTAAACAACTAAGCTGCTGGCCGCCTGTCCTCTGATGCATGCTGGGAAACAGACAAACAAAGAAAAGCGGCTGTATTTGAACGCTAGCGTCACACTGCCAAAGCCCAGCAGCCTGACAGAACGAGGTGTGGCGAGAAGCTGGGCTTTCTGGGCTGAGGAGGCTTGAAAGTAGGACTGTGTCTGTGCTGACGGGCCTACGCTGAACGGAATGAGGGCGGCTGCACCGCGACGCCTGCTGTCAGACTGTTTCAGCACCAACCTGAAGAAGTGCTTCAGAAAACCGAAGGATGGATGGGAGGAACAAATGGTGCTCGAGTGACAGCTTTTTGTGTGCTTACGTGATGCTCCGTCATGCTCCGGTCAGCTGTGCTGTGGGGCTACAGCCGCCCCACAGCAACAGGCTGGAAACCTGCGCACCCACAGCGCTACCAGCTAAGCGAGGTCAAATTGGAAAAAAATGGGAATATTCCTTTTCCCGAACAAATCCAGTGATCCTCCCCTTCGCTGCACTCACAGAGAAAACAAAGCCAAGCGGCAGAGACGCGTCTTCCGAGGCCGCTCGCTCCTGCCGAGCCGCCGTGGGACGATCGGCGCAGAGATGGAGATCCATAATGATGCCTCCCAGTGAGGAGCAGCACTCCTGTGCTCAGCGTGTGCCGGTGAAACATAAGAGAGGTGCATGTTGTCTCTCCCTCTCTGTTAACATGCCGTTTCCCCCTCGGCCTCCTCCTGGGAGCAGCCGGCACCAGAATAACAGACGTTCACGCCGCGTCTCCTTCAATGGGAAGAAAATGCAATAAAGTCGGTGCAGAAACCAATCAGCGATTCATTAACTCGACTCTTGCTTTTTAGAATATTAATGAAATTTTCTGAGGTTAAATTAAATCTAAGATTTTTTAAACCTTTTTCATTCCACATGAAATGGAATTTAAACCAGTTTATCCAGTAAACTGTTTAAAGTGTCACTGAAAACCAGCAGAGGCGCCACTTTCTCCTCTGGGAGTAAAGTAGTAGTCAGTAAGCTAAGCTGAAGATGTGCAGTTTTAATAACTGCTCTCAGTCATTTATTTAGGAAGAAAACAACAGAGACCATATTCTGACTGTGACTGACGGAGGCTACCATCAGTGTGATGCTGTTAGTCTTACAGGCTCCGTCTCTGCACAGCGTCCCATGTGTCAGTCTTTCTGACTCTTTGACCTTCTGTACTGGAGCGCCGACCCCCCCCCGTGCATCCACACGACGCAGACCCCAGCGAGCTACCGTCACCCTGCGTTTGGTTTTAGAGCTTTTCTGCTGCTCTGCTGTTTCCAAACTTTAAGTTAGATGACGTGGAGGTCGGGTGATGAGCGGGAACACCTGTGTTTGTCGGTCCAGGGTCTCACTCACACAAACCACGACTCCTTTTTCTCAGTAACACTGCTGCTGTTTGACACACACACACACACACACACACACACACACACACACACACACACACACACACACACACACACACACACACCTGAAGATTAATTCAGCTCTGAATTCTGTAAACACAGAAACAGACAATATTTCCCGTCCAGGACCGTCGACAGTCTCGATTGGCTTCAGACAGCAGACTCACACTTGATTTATCAGAGGCAGTGTGTGTGTGTGTGTGTGTGTGTGTGTGTGTGTGTGTGCGTGCGCGCTGACCTGCAGATGTATTAAGCAGGAGTTTGTTTCCTGACGCTGCTCTGATCACGACTCGTGTGAGAGCGTGTGAGGGGTGGTGAACACAGAAGCTACAGGTGAGCTGCTCCTCTGAAAACCTGGCAGAAACACAGATTCAATCTGACAGGAGACACACACACACACACACACACACACACACACACACACACACACACACACACACGGTCACACACAAGCCAGAACACGACAAACTCCAGCAGCTTTGACCCCAAACATCCATCCTCCGCCTGCAGCACAGCCAGGAGATGAGTGTGTGTGTGTGTTGCAGAGCTGGTTCCTCCATGTGTTGCAGCAAAGCAGCCAGCAGTGCTGCGATGCTCCACCGAGCAATGTTGACTAAACAGCTCAGTGTGTGTGTGTGTGTGTGTGTGTGTGTGTGTGTGTGTGTGTTCATGCATTCAAATCATTGCTCTCCTACAGAGACTCACACAGCAGCACTTCAGTGTCTTTATTATTGGATATTATTGGAGGTGAGCAGATTGATGATGAGACTCAAACTACCAACCTCCAGTCTTGCTCCGGAGCTGTGGAAGTATTCTGGGATGTCAAGCTGGAGGGATTTCTTTGATGACTGGAGCTCAGCAGACGTCGTATCGTCTCATACTTGTGCCTCTACTTTGTGTGCGGCACTTCCTCCAAAGCCTTTGGTTGGATTTTATTTTGGGGAAGTAGACGATGGGGTAGATAAAGCCAAATATGGAGAAGATGGTGTGTTTTTAATACCGTGCACACGGTTCAGGCTGTGTCTGGTGAGAAAACAAGCCGAGGTAAAAATAAGATGAAAGGTTCCTGGTCTCCCTCCTCGGCCGACGTGTTGCCTGCAGCCGCAGCAGCGATGCACGCCTGTGAAATGCAGGTCGGTTGAATACAGACGTTTGCTTTCTGCAGGGGTTTAAGGTCAGCGGGGAAGTGTTCACAAAGCAGCTCGCTCTGAAAATAGCAGCCACTCTGCAAACTGTTAAAAACCCAACAAGCTGATCTTCAAACACACATCGCCCATGTGAGGTTTCTGTTTGTGGGGACGATTTGACCTTTGGGTCAGAGACGCAGCACCGAGGGCTCACAGGGCTGCAAACCATTTCAGGGCCTTTCAAACTCCGCTTTGTAAATTCTTTGTCACGTCAGAGAGACAAAGGAGAAAATACTGATGTCACAGTGATGTCAGGAAGCGATCTGCGAGTTATCAGCGAATCCACAGCTGCTTGAAAAGCTCTCGGTCCCGTTCGTTAACACACTTTCCCGTCAAAACTTACCCACAATCCCCCGAGAGCCCAATTCACAATCTGCTGTTCCTTTCCACGAGGTGAAGCTGGCGATAGCTGACCCGTATCATGTGACTTTCCTAGTTTTGGTGGGACTGCAGGCCACAGATTTGAAGCATCAGCAGGACTCTAATTGATTTCTTTAAATCATTGCTGTTGGTTACGAGAACGTACCCGGGGCCCGCAGCACGAACATCTGCGGCGCCTCTGCGGCGTCTGAATAATCGCAGCTCATTCCTCACTGCTCGTTAGCATCGATTGCTGTGAAACAATTATCTGAAAAGTTGGAGGAACTCTAAGACTTTCTTGTCTGCTTAAGATTTTAAAGCACCGTCCCGCAGCCCCCCCACATGAAGACCCATTAATTATCATCCCATCACCGTTAGATAGACTTCACATTATTTTGCTGCCTCTTTCTAAGCGTTTTACTGGAAGCAGGAAACGGTACGAATATGCCGGTTTTGGTGGTGTCGTGAAAGCTACGGCACAAAGCAGCACTGATGGAGGTGTAAGCATCAGCTTCCTCAGAACAAAGCTGTGGAGACACCTGATAGAGGAACGAGTGGAGACACCTGGGCAGGAAGGAGCACACGTCTGCTTGGTGGATAAAGAAAAGCAGAAATCCTCTCTCACTTCACCGTATGGCCTCATCTGGTTCTGCAGTCTGTGCTGCGAAGGAACAGAGTGCATTGGCTTTGTGTGTGTGTGTGTGTGTGTGTGTGTGTGTGTGTGTGTGTGTGTGTGTGTGGACGGAGAGATGTGCATAACTGAGTGTCGCTGCCGTCTTCTTGGGAAACACACAAACACCAATGCTGTTTTAGTAGAAGCACCACAAACTATCACAGTACCACCAACTTATGGCCGATAACTACAGTATGTGTAACCAGCGCGTGGACCAGTGAATTTCCAAATCTTAACACACAAAGTCGTTCGTGTATCTCAGCATCATGTGTTTGCCAGTAAAAGTGGAAACAAACAAACAGATCTGATGCTCCCAGTTTTCAGTGTTTTGCAGAGAGCGAGCTCATTAAAGGTGTGCAGAGGTTCCTATTGGGGGTCGAGCGGGGCCAGGAAGGGCTCCGCGTATCGAGCTGGAGCTGCTTTTTGTTGCACTTCATATTCTGAAGCCTTTCATCTTCATTTCCTGCCTGAAGTAAAGCTAAGAGGCAGGATCGATGAGAGATCAGAGCCTCCGGGAGGAATTAGTGTTTCATGGAAAGGTCGCAGCGTCCATATTTAGTTATGTATATATTTATCAGTATAAAAACTATACTGAAATCATTTCAGGCTAATGTAACCAGGTCATACTGTTATAATTACCCAAACCGATCCTGGTATACCTGCCTGACCGCACCTGAGCTAGCGTCATTATCGGTTAGAGCAGCGGCGCCTTTTTTGTGCCACGGACCGGTTTTCACAGAGCGGCCTTTAAGGCGTCGCGGACAAACAAATACGGTAAAGACCGTCCAATAATAATGTTGCTGTTAGGGCCAGAAGCTCAACGATGACTCATGACATCTTTACCACCAGGCGTCTATCGTGGCAAACAGGTCCGGTGGGGATTCATGCTGCCTGCTGGGGGCTGCTGCACTGCATGGTACTGGGACCACTGGGACCACCACTGTGTGCTTGCACTGATGGTAACCAGTCACTGTGTTGGTTTGGGAGGATTACTGCTGGAGACCAGCTGCTGGTCACTGTCACATGACTACTCTGGGACAACCAGCAAAAACACACCAACAACAAACCAAGAAATAGTTTTTACTACAGTTTGGATTAAGCTGATGGCACTAATGTAGTAACTGCTCATACACACGGCTTTAATAATGGAAACCTGGTTCTTGTGACTCGAGGTTATGACTTCAACATAAAACTGCTGAGACCAGCAGGTACTGACAGATACTACCAGGTACTGCAGTACCCAGGGGCCACTGGGTACTGCGCTGAACTGCAGAATTCAGTGGAGTTGAAAAATGCACTGAATTTAAAAAAACGTACGCAAACATTATAGATTTGACACTGAAGCTCCAGATTTAATGACTGCTGATGTGTAAGCTGCGTATAAACTTCTTTACTAAATAAAGCCTGCAGTGAAAGAAGTAAAGCTGTAGTACATAAATGCCACAGTTAGCCTCGGTGAAAACCAACAGCCCCATTAAAAGGTGCTTTTCTCTGGAAGGAACTGAAGGAGCGCAGTGCACAATTACACTGATGCAGGAATATTAATATAATAATGAAAGAAGAAAGCAGACAGAGGGATCCTCCTGCAGCTGCGCTGCTGCAGCTCGACTGAAGCGATCAGTCAGCGCACGTCTCCTTCCAACAGCAGACAACAAACGTTGCAGCCCCTTCACATTTATATGAATCTCTATGAATAATTCAACCCTGGTTATAACTGAGACACTTTCACAGCGGAACATGAATCCACATCCACGTCAGATCTCTTTCCTGGCACGAGCTCTGAAGCTGACCTTTTTAAAACATCGACCCAGGAGCACAAAATCAAACGTCTCTGTAACGTCATTACAGCGATCCACAGGCCCCGCGCCGCCCACCGCAATATTTCACACGGCAGTTACACCGCTGGTTACTCTCATCGACGTCAGCCTCCATCATCCCCACCTTCATTCTTCTGGTTTCTCAAATGTTGTAGAACAGAAGAGCTTGTTGGCTAAAAGTGAGACATTAATAACTGAATCAATAACCAAGCATTCGGTGTGGAAGCACAAAATGTTTGTCATGCCAGTAATAAATGTGTCTTTATTACCCAGGGAGAAATTATCATCAGGGATGAGGTCTGACGTAAAGCCAGGACACAATTATTCCCTCATAAAGTTCGTCTTATAAACATAAAAACTTTTCTCTGATCACACATCCAGGAAAGCTGCACGCTCAGAAACAGGCCAGGCTTTCACAGGACACCACCTCAACCCCACTCTGTGACGGTTAATCCACCAGTGGGCACCACCTCTGGGATCTAAATGATCAGTTACAGGACGGGTGTTTCTGAACTGATGGATTCGTTTTGAATATTGAAGGTGCTTCTCAGAGAAGTCCAGTGTCCATGAAAAATGAAATGTATATATGTGCAGGATGAGTTCAGATTTATTTTTTCAGTTGAGTCCGATTTGAAATAGAGACGGCACGATACCACTTTTTTATGTCCGATACCGATATCATAAATTTGGATATCTGCCGATACCGATATGAATCCGATATAGTGTTTTTTAATCAACAAAACTGTTTTTTAAATATCTTGCTGCATTTTGTATAAGTTCATACTCAAGTTTAAAACAACAACTACACTAAAGCTATTCTGTTATACCTGTATGCAAAAAAAATGTTTCATAGTTCAGCAATACTGATCAATCTAATAAACTTAAACCTACACCATCCTCCCTATTCTGGTATTTTAAAGAGTACTTAGCGTAAATATTAAGCAACCTAACTAATAGGGTTCCAACTCCCAGCAACAACAAAAATAAATAAATAAAAAATAGGGAACCACCCCTCACGCTCCACCTCATGATGCTTAATCGACGTAATCAACCTTAATTTGATGCAGTGTGAAAAAAAATGCACAGAAATCAATTATTTTTCAAGAAATATTAAATAGATTCAACATCTTTCTTCAACAAAATTGCAGACAGCACAGATGGTACCTTCTCAAAGGAAAAAGTACTATAGCTTACTAGGGTATATATATTAGACTTAATAGTTACTATATACAGTAATGGACTTCTATTCATTTTGCATCAAATTAAAACTTTGGGTGTCAGATAATTATTTATTAAAAGCTCGACATTTTAAATGAGAATAAGAAAGAAAAGTATGTCTTTGTGCCCCTTTTCCCTGTTCATGCCCTATCGGCCCCCCTGGCTAAACTTTGCTAGATCCGCCCCTGCACAGTTACCAGCGTCAGCTACGTAGAAAAAGATCCTCGAGTAGAAAGTAATATTAAATACATTCTAACAACAGCTGATCAAGCTTAAACGTGCTGCTGTTGTTCAGCCGATGGTTTCCTCTTTCTGGTGCAAAGTGGGCCAAAAGCAAACTAGAGACACAGACTCGCGACAGAAAAGCCGATCAGCTGATCATTAAGCAGTTTCATGATTGAAGTAGCAGCAGGAGAGGCAGTCGTTTGTTAAGCTTAACGCAGGAATGCTTTACAAACATTCAGAGATGGACTTACACACTTGCTTTACTTCTCTCGGGATAACTTTGTCGGAGATGAAATGCCGGTTTGCTAGCGAAGCTCCACATGCTATCCAGACCACCGACAGGTCCCGCATGCCACAGCCGCTCTATCACGTGATGCATACTGCTCCGACGTGCTAACGTTCTGAGGTGAGTTACGGCATGTTGCAAGTTTTGTGAGGTGCTTTCGTGATATTTAATGGATCGGATTACATTTTTTATTTTTCTCCGATATCCGATCCAGTAATTTAGGTCAGTATCGGACCGATACCGATACGTAATATCGGATCGGTCCATCTCTAATTTGTAATGAGCGAACTGTAAGAAAGGCCACACGCGTGTCGGCCTGCTGGTCAGCTGTGTGAGAGCGGGAACAGCTGCTGGCAGAGCAAACAATGGAAACAGTTTCCAGTTGAAATGCTGAGAGTGTCTGCAGGTCTAAGCCAAGAGTCAAATAGCTCAATGCAGTGGGGTTGAATTAAGAACAGCGCACAAATAAATGAAGTGAATGTTCGATGGCAGCCTGCAGAGTTTGATCATCATCATCGTCACGGGAGGATAAAGTCGATCCTCCTGCGGACAGCGGCGAGTGAGTTCAGCTGGAGCAAAGCAGCTTTAGCCGACCAACTTTCATGTGCGTTTCCATTGTTTGCTTTTGGGCTCATTTGTACAATGAACTCTCCCTGAAGCTCTTCTGTTTCCTGCTCGGCGTTAACGGTGTGCATCTCCCAAAGCCATTAACGGTAAACAGAGGTGATTTTCCTCCATTGCGGTGAAGCAGGATATCAATACAGCTGCCTCAATTATCCACTGCGTGCAGCCCAGACAGTGACGGAGGAGGTTTGACCCCCTTAAAGCTTCCATCAGCTGAGCTCACTCCACCTGTGGTATGTGCGGGAAAGGAGAGGAGGAAAAATGATGGAGGCTCCATAATCGTTATCTCCCTCCGCCATTACTTACTGCAGGTAATAGCATTCCCAGACAGAAGCTCTTTAGGAGCCGCGGCTGATTGTGGCATCTAATAGAGCGGGGATGGATGTGACCGGGTTTAAAGGCGGAGACGTTCCAAGTCAAAGTCGCTCCATGATAGCGAGTTTAATAGGCGAAGGAAACGTCCCCATTTCAACCAGACTTGGTTTGAATATATTCCTGCAGAGCTTCAGCTGTTTATGAGTCCTCATGCGCACGAGTCTCCAGGTGAGTTAAGGTGAGCTGCGCTGCACAGAGTAATGATTAATACTTATAATAACTGTTTGCTGAAGTCTTCTCCTGTGGAGGTTCGGCTTTGCCAGCAGACATGAATCCTTAGATTGTGGAACCGTGGCATGTGTGTGATCGGTATCATGTTGTGTTTAAGTGCCAGTGTGTTCATTTCAGCCTTCGTCTCCCTCGCCTACTTACTTTGGACAGAAACAAAGATTTGTGGCGACAACAGTAAAACTAGAAAACTTGAAAAGCTGAAATGATGCAGATGTTCTGACTGCACTTCAGACAAAACATTTGATCCTGCGTGCACTGCTGCTGCAGTCCTTCAGTCTGAGAGCCGAAGAAGAAGAAGAGGAATAAGAGCGACGGGCCACGCGGCACACCGTCCTTATACAGAGTCCGTGCGCAGCAGGAGCAGTGTTGGTCATGTTACTTGAAAAAAGTAATCAGAAACTAATTACTGATTACTTCCCCAAAAAGGTAATCCCGTTACTTTACTGATTACTTATTTTCAAAAGTAATTAGTTACTTAGTTACTTTTTAAAAACACGATTTACAACCTGAAGAGGTGATAAAGTGATAGATCTTTAAGCCCAATTCTACTTTTTCTGCATAATCCATCATACAAAATGTAATCAAATGGAAAAGTCTCTTTTTAAAACTTGTTTTATTAGTTTTAATCTTTTAACTTTATGCATCAAGCAAAGATTTAATTATCTGCAACATTCTCTGACTGGAAGAAATTAGTTTAACATTTAAACCTATTTTCTGCACATTCCAGCTCATAAAATAAAATATTTTTGTGTTTACACTCAGTCTTTCAAATAGATGCAAGTAAAACACAGCAGGAAATAAATAAAGTCAAAGACTCAGCGGTCCTGTTGCTCTATTTTCACCTGTAAAGCAGGAGTGGGGCAGGCGGAGGGTTACCCTGGTGCAGGTGTGCCGCGGTCAGTGGAAGAATCCGCGAGTTTCTCTGTGAGTTTCCCATTACGTCGTAGCTACTCGGTGCTTGTTGGAAGTTTAGGGGTTTTTTTCACTGTAAAAAGAAGTTTTCTTCCCACGCACAGCGGACACTAATGTTTTTGTCACTTTTTATGGAATCAAACTCAAAGTAAGGTCAGTACTTCCACGCTTTAAACGCTGCACGCTCATACTCTCTCCGCACTCGATATGTGATCCACTGTTGATCTGCACACAGCTGTTGTCACGAACGGCGCACTCGCTTACGTCACTGTCGTGAGACATTCTCGCAAAAAAATCACGGTTTTAGTAACGCAGTAACGCAGCGTTCCTACGGGAAAGTAACGGTAATCTAATTACCATTTTTGCAATAGTAATCCCTTACTTTACTCGTTACCTGAAAAAAGTAATTGGATTACAGTATCAGGAGATATTAGCAGGAAGTCGTTTTCACTTCAGACCTATTTATAATCTCATCTTCATAATCATATTAGAAAGTGATTCACATTTAAAGTACTGAAATATATTTAAAAAAACAAGCTGTTTTTCTGTCAGGACCCAAATGCAGAAACAAGGAAGTCACCTGGGACTCTGTGAGGAAACACAGGACAGAGTGGAGACATCTGGTCACACAGCTGAACAGAATCTGCTGACCAACCAAGGGAAGCAAAGAAGAACACCACACGAGACGAAGGACCTTCAAACTAAAACAGGAAACACAACCTGAGACCGACACATGCAACCCTGACAGCACAGAGACACAACACGGGGAGATGAACAATGAAGATGAAATATCACAACAACCCAGGAAATAAACACCAAAGGGAAACTGTGACCATGGTAACACCAGTGATCGTAAAATCGAAGAAGCCCAGGACCGCGGCATTTTCTGCAGCGCAGATTTAACGCGAGTTTTATTCTGGGCCACGGTGTAACGTAACCAACGACCCAGTGATCACCGCCATGAGCCGGCCGAAAGGAAAAACATCATCTC